>NC_058136.1:16566984-16636482 GCF_016433145.1 Gracilinanus agilis | reverse complement strand
ATATATATATATATATATATATATATATATATATAGCTAGCTAGAGGTAAAAAAAGAATGAAAGGAGAAGTCAGAGGGCCTCAAAGTCACATTCCTAGCTTTCAGGAATACAAGGAAAAATGAGTCTTTTATATATTCTTCTGACTGGGACACAATCTGGGGTGTTGGGGTGTCTAGGGAAAGCCTCTACCCCCATATCATTCCATCGGGACAAGGGAGACAGAGTTCTTATGGCCACCACAGAGTCCTAAAGAGCCAAGCTCTGGGACTCTGGGAACAATGTCTCCAGGAAAATGCACCATGAGTGGGAATGTTCATCATGGGAATTTCCAATGAACTGAAAAACTTGGGGTCCTATATATGCTCTGAGGAATAAAGGGAAAGAAAGACAACTGATTGGCTTACATGGAGACTAGGGAAGGAGGATTCTAGCCAGAAGCTGGACTACTTGGGAGAGACCTAGATACAACAGAGAAACTGCTAAGACAAAAGAGGTTTGAGGATCTCTATCACTCTATCACTCCTATTCTAGGTGCTTAATGGCTTATTATTCAGTCTGGGACAAGGATAAGTTTGGGAGTTCCTTTGAAGGCAAGTTCCCAAAGGGCAAAAGTAAATTTGGGGGTTCCATAAAACTAAGCTGTTAAGTGTAACTCACAAGTTACCAGTAAACTCAATTAGCTCCAGGAAAAAAAACATCTACTCAATGGCACAGAAGAGAACAGTAATTATAAGCTCCCCCGCCCTAAAAAAAGAATCACATTCTCCCACAGAGTGGGAGTGGGAAAGTGGGTACAAGCTTAGAGGATAATGATAGTGAGGCACATATGTAGGGAATTAGAGTACTTCAATATGCTTTCTCTGAGTGCCCTCAGGAAGCTCATATTGGAAGGAAGCAAGGGCATGTCAGTGATGGCTCAGTAGTTTTGACTGCCAGGCTGGGCTGGCTTTGGGCAGCTCTACTAGATGGATCCAGACTTTGGATTCACTAGGCTTTCTAGGTTACACTGCCTCCAGCCTCAGCCTCAGTCTCAGCCTCGGGTGGACATACATACTACTGTGCTTTTTTCAAAAAAAAGCAGAGCCCCCCAGTCTGAGATGGACAGAAGTTTTTCCACTTCTGCTCTCTCCTGACCTGGGCTCTGGGATCTATTACTTCCCAGGCAAGTGATGGGAGAGGAACAGCCTTTCCCACTGAAAGATTCTACCAGACTCAGAGCAGGGTTCTCTCAGTGAAGAATCTCACCTTAAATTATGGTAACCACCCAATACATTTCTCAAATCCCTTTTGGTCTATGCAAATTAATGTCTGGGGAAAAAGGTAGTGAGGCAGTCTGTGACCTGAGGGCAAGTTCATTGTCTCCACTGGCCTTTTCATATGCAATTGAGCTATTCAATGCCTCAAGTCCCCTACCAAGAGTGGAATGCTTCATTTACACCTGAAAGGGCCTCATCTTTACATTTCTTTGTCTCTGTCTTTGCCCCTCCTGACCTTCAACTTTGCTGAAGTCTAAATGGGGCACACCCTTACACACTATTTATGATTTCTTAGGCATCAAGTAAAATGTATTCATTGTAAATTTGGGGATTAGACATTATCTAATACTATTCATGCCATTTTTGAAAGCTGACTGTCCTTTAAGAAAGAAAAGAATTGTACCATTACTTTCCCATTATTTGGAGAAATCTAGTTCTACTCTTAAGACTTATAGGATATTAGAGATACTTTCTCACTTCTCTATGGGTCCCACAGGGCCGTGAGAAGAGCTCTGAACCTGGATCAAAGTCCCTGCTCCCACACTTTCTGTTTTCTGGGCAAGTCATTTCTGTCTCTAGGCCCCTGTTTCTTTATGTATAAAATTAGGACACTAATATATGAGAGAATAGACTAAAGGGAATTCGATCTGGAGGCAGAGGACTTGGGTTTGAATCTGGGTTCTTCCATCAGAGGAGGATTAAAACTACTCCCATACATTTAAGCCTGTAATACAAAGGCTTTAGATTTAATAACAACTAACTAACCTCCCTCCCATCTAGATACGAGGAAACTAATAAGAGAGTGTGCAGTTCTGACCATGCCACACACAAACACTCCCTATCTTTGGCATTCAAAGGCCTTCCTGCTCTCCATTTTTCCAGTCTTCTAGCTTACTTCTTGCCAGGTACTCTTATGATCCAGTGACACTGGCCGCCTTCTTGTTTCTCATACAAAACCCTCCATTACCTGACTCTGGGCATTTTCACTAGCTGTTCTCCATGCCCAGAATGCTCTCCTTTTTCACCTCAGCAAGTTCTGAGATTGACCTTCTCTGTTTCAGCCTATATGAAACTAAAATATATCCCTATTTGGCTCTCTGGCTTGCTATCCCTCTGATTAGAGTAGAAATCAGACTAGGGGACCACATTTCCCCTTTTTGTCAGACTTCTGTCCCCTCTTCTCTTTGGCATGGCAATTTTCTTTAGTGATGGTAGGTAACTGAAATATTGTTGTACCTGACCTACATGTTTACTGGATATCAACTAGCTCCACAAGACCTTGAATATGAATCAGGGACTTCTTATGATTTTAATTTACACACACACACATTTATTTAGTTATTTATTTGTTTATTTAGTTAGTTATTTTCTCTCTCCTCTTATTTTTGGGAGAAGTGAGCCATATATTATTTAATGCCTTCTTAAATCAATAACCTAACCATACATTCTTTGCGAAATCTGTTGTTGAGGTGATACATTCATGTTATGTTAAAATTAGATTCTGAGCAGTATCTTATTCTCCTGAGAGGAGATTATGAAGTTATCCTAAAAGTCCTTAGTCTAAGATTTTTAAAGCAATTTTAGGAAAAGATATTGCCATTTAGCTGGACCAGGAAAGCAGATCTCCTGGAGAAGATGCTATAAAGACCACCATGATTCTAAACAGACTAGATGAAAGCAATAGAGGATGTCTCCAGAAATCAAACATTATATTATGAGACTCTGTGAACTTTTGGATAGTATGAACTGAACTGTGAGGGGTTGGACCCTCCATCCACTTTTTTTTAAATTTTAAACCCTTAATTTCTGTGTATTGACTTATAGGTGGAAGAGTGGTAAGGGTAGGCAATGGGGGTCAAGTGACTTGCCCAGGGTCACCCAGCTGGGAAGTGTCTGAGGCCAGATTGGAACCCAGGACCTCCCGTCTCTAGGCATGGCTCTCAATCCACTGAGCTACCAAGCTGCCCCTCCCCTCCATCCACTTTTGTTCTTCCCATGCACTGTTATTTTATCCTGATTATAAAACTCATTTACCAAGAAGCGGAATGTCCCCTAATGGCTCCTTATCAATGCACTTATAAATCATTTTTAATATGTTAAGAAAAGCCTAAATTGCAGTTACACTGTCCACTAAATGTACAATATCTTTTGTGCCCTTATGAACCCTAGTGAGACAACCCTGAAATGTACAGTCATATATGGAATGATTCATTGGAGAGAATTATTATGCTAATTTCCCAAAGAATCAGAGGAAGGATTGTATGAAATTAATATAAAATGCAACTCCTTACCTACACATGTGCATTAAGTCAGGATGCCAACAAGTCATGTGACTAAAGGCCACATGGGTACCACTTATTCTGGAAAGGGCTGGCAGAAGTCCCTGAGTGACTGGTGACGTGTTGGAAGTCAGGACTTGGGACCCAGATTGTCCAATCAGAGAGCCCCAGGAGTGACATCATTGGCCTTATAAGAGAGGAAGCCAAGCAGTAGTGTACTCTCTTGGGTGCCGAACTCTTCCTTAACATGAGCTGGAGCATGATCTCTCCTTTCCTTTCTCTGGAGCTCTTAATGTTCCACTTGAACCTTGGCTAAGAACTGGATCAAGGAAGAGTGGAAGTATTTTTGTTTTTGTTTTAGTTAAGGAGGCCTGGTGATTTTTCTTTCTTTCTCTCTCTTCAATTTTTATTAAATAAATAACTATAATTTAATATATAGCCTCCAAGAAAATTTTAATCAGTAAATGCTTTCCTGGCTTTCTTCAAATCCTATTTGTTACCAGAAGCCTTTCCCAATCCCTTCCTTCCCTCTGTTGATTATTTTTCCAGTTTATCCCATATATAACTGGTTTGTACATAGCTGTTTGCTCTCCCAGTAGACTATAAACTGCTCTAAGACAGGGAGGAAAGTCTCTTGCCTTTCTCTCTTTTACCAATGCTTAGCACAGTGCTTGGAACACAGTAGGTGCTTAATAAATGTTTATCTATTGAGTGACTAGTGTCAGGAAGAGCTGGGTTGAAAGTCTGCCTCATACACATATTAAGTATGTGACCCTGGGCAAGCCACTTAACTTCTGTGTGCCCCAGTTTCCACCTCTGTGAAATGACCTCAATATCTGATTCTTCAGAACATATAATGAGGAAGCCAGAATCAAGGACTGCAAAGCTGGCTCTCTGTCCATTGTCCCAAGCTGGACTTCAATAAAGGATTAGCAGCAGCAGCAGCAGTCCTAACTTGGAAAATCAAACCAGTCCCAAAGACAGTTGCGGGATGAATCCAGACTCTTAAAAAAAACAACTAGAAGAAGAAAAATCTCATCTTTCATGCTTCTAAAATTCTTAGGATGCTTATACCCCACACATATGTTTAAGCTTATAATGTTGTGCAGTAAAAAGAAAGTCACATACTTTCACGGTAGCTCAGTTTTCGGATTCAAACTCAGCAAAAACCAAGTTTCTCCTATGAGATTCTTGTTCTGGGCTCTGTTAAGAGAGCTCTTAGCACATAGCCCAAGTAGAGCTTTCCCCAAGGAAAATTGTGAGTAATAAAAGGCAAGCACCCAAGCCTGTAGCTGGGGAGACCACGGGACTGACTAGGCTGCAGTCCTAGCCTCATGTATGGTGAATCACTTCAGGCAGTTGGCTCTTGGAGGCCCCTCTGGCCTTCAGCTGTGCCTCTGGTTCTCTTTTAGAAAATCAAGTTTGGAAAAGTCACTGACCTTCATTCTGGGAAAAAGACAAAGTCAACACCTTGAGGGGCCTTTGAGAGCAATGAGCTGGGCTGGCTGGAATGGAATTCTTTTCTTTTGGCTTAGAACTACTCCCATACAGCTGGGTCCATTTCACATACAAGTTGAATACCTTGGTTTCAGAACTTTCTCTTTCCGTCCAGTTGTGTCAAAGCAGATGTTTCCCATGTAAGCAAACTTTGTGTAATCTACAAACAGCTTCCATCTGGGAAAATGCCTTACATAGGATGGTAATGGTAAGTGGCCTTTAGTATGGGGAGCAGGGGGAATTTTGCAGTGACCTGCAGAGAATATGTTCTATTTGTCTTTCTGCCATGGCCAAGGGCCTTGAACTATTTATCCTTGAACTGAAGACCAGTTGCCCTCCTAGAAAAGAAGGGGAAGGGTCTCAAGAAATACCTCTAGATTCATTAGGTTATCACAGAGAATGAAATGTTCTTTTACAAAAATAGAAGGATTTCAATAAAAAAAAACAATAACAACAACAAAACAGAAAAATCATCTCAGAAATCAGAGTGGAATTATGACCTGTGTCAGGAAGCTGGAGAATAGAATGTGACACAGGAAGAAAGAAGCAGGACCCATGAATACTTGGAGCTAAGTAACAGATATGAGGCTCTTCCTGAAAAGGAAGGGAGCTGGCCCCTCTGGGGATTGAACAGCTGCTTGTACTCAAGGAAGTGATGATATGGATGCACAGGTGTCATTGGGAGAGAAGTCATCCAGGAAGGGTCAGAGGAAGAAGAGATGAGGAGTGGTGGTTAGGGATTCTGCTGAGGGATACCGAGGCAGCTGTTTATCAACCTGACATATAGTTTAGAGAGTTCTGCCTCTCCCTCATGCGTAAATCCAGAATGTGGTGGGAAGGAACTCTCATCATTTGTTAAACCATCAGATATATCTGATGATCCACAGGGGCAAAAATGGCAGAATTTGTGATATAAGTGGGAAATGGCTGATCTTGGAGTTACAGGGCCTGGATAACCTTAGGCAAGTCACTAACCCTCTTGAGGCCTCAGTTTCCTAATATACAAAACAAAGGGGTTGAATGAAATGACCTCTAAAGTCCTAGCTAAGTCCATGGTCTATGATCTCAGATCAATGGGTAAAAGTTGAAAAGAGCCAGAGTTGGGATTTCTAAAGGAAAAATTTGCTAAAAATGCAAACATGCCCCAAATGGAAAGGGTGGACTTGGCAGGTAGTGATAGGTTCCTATTCACTGGAAATTTTATAGCCATTTGTCCAGTATGTTGTAGAGTGGAGGCTATTTCAGGTATAAGTTGGACTAGATGATTTCCAAGGTCCCTCCTATTTCTGAAATGCTGTGAAAGAACATTTCTAGAAGGAATAGAAAGTATGATTAAGAATTATGAACAGAAACCTTAGAGAAATGGGGAAAGTTTCAAACCATCTGTCATTACTGCTAATTTTAGAAGGCAAGAGCTCAAGCCATTGTTGCTATCGTTTGCATTTATATTGTAGTCACTGTTTATATTGTTTCCCTAGTTCTCAATTCACCCTTCATCAGTTGATAGAATCTTCCCCTGCTTCTCTAAATTCTTAATATTCCTCTTTTTCATGGTACAGTATCATTTCATTATTCATTACACATGCATCCCAACTTGTTTAGCCATTCCCCGGGTGAGGGGCATTGATGTGGTTTCCAGTTTTTTCCTATAGAAATCTGCTACTATGAAATGTTCAGTAGTTTTATGGAGTGATGGCCTTGAGGTCTGGAAGACTGAAGTAAAATCCTGTTTCAAGACACTAGCTATTTGATTCTGACCTTGACTTCTCTCAGATTTATTGTCCTCATCTGTCAAAGGAAGGAGATAAACTCTATGCCCTCTAAGGTCCCTTTCAGACCTAAATATCCTAAAAGATCCTATGGTCTTATGGTATCTATGGGACCTTTCTTTCTAACTATGACCTTCCTGGTTTACATGTCAAGCATATGGGAGCTCTGGATAAGAGTATGGACATTTTAGTCATTTTCTTTAAGTCATTCCAAACAGCTTTCCAGAATGGTTAGATCATTTGAGTTGTACCACTGACTTTAGTCATCCTTGCCAATCTTCTAGACATGAAGTGAAAACTCAAGGTTGTTTTGATTTGCATTTCTCTTATTAGTAATTCAGAGCAATATTTAATGAGATTGTGAATAGTGTGCAATTCCTCTTTTGAAATCTGTTTCTTCATATTATTTGATCAATTTTCCATTGAGAGATGGCACTGGGTCTCACAGATTTGTCCAACTTCATTTTTAAAAAGATGGGCAGGTAATGGCAGATGAATGTTAAAATGTGGAATGATCCTTTAAGAAGAGTATCAGGAATGTTAAAGTTCAAACTAAAGACAGAAAACAAAATCAATATTAGGGAGAGGAGGCAGATCAGAGAAGACAGAGGATATTGCCTGGGTGAATGAGATAACAATAACTGGCAATGAGGAGAAGGCAGAACTGTGTGACTTTTAGCTTGCTTCCGTTTGCACTGCCAGGGAGAACCTAAGATAATTAGAAAGGAAGATAGCACTTAGGTGCCCTTTGATGTGTTTGTGAAAAGAGAACCCCTTCCTCCTAGGGTCGTGAACTTTCTACTTGTCTGAGCAAGCCCTAGGAGCATGACCCGGATGAGCTTCTTTTCCTGAAATTTCTCTCAAAAATTTTTTTAAATCTTGAATTTTACAAAAATTATACATGTTCATCAACAGGTACAGAGAAGCTACATCTGAGTACTATTACCACTGAGTCATTGTCATCAGTCTTTTAAAGATTATAAAGAACAGGAGAAAGCATCATAGAACTGGAAAGGGGTAACTGTTATTCCAATTTTTAATCAAGAAAAGAAAATGGAGTCTGTTAAAATTTAGGACTAAATTCTATAATCTACATGAGTAGTTAGTAAATATTTTGAAAGGAAATAATTATCACAATAAGTTAGCATGACTTTTTTTTAAACCCCTATCATCCATTTTAGAATTGGTTGTAAGACAGAAGAGTGGTAAGTGCTAGGCAATGGGGTTAAGTGACTTGCCCTGGGTCACACCACTAGGAAGTGTGTGAGACAAGATTTGAACCCAGGACTTCCTGGCTCTCTATTCACTGAGCCCCCTCATGTCTTTTTTAAATATATAGATATACACAGAGATATAGGTAGAAACAGATAAATAGATATCTATGTCTACATATCATGCCAAATTAATCTCTTTTCTTTAGCATAGTTGCCACATTGGTAGATCAAGGAAATGCTATAGATTATCTAGATTTCAGTGAAGCATTGGACAATGCCTCTCATACTATTTTTATTTTTGTGGAAAAAATGGAGAGATATGGCCTAGGTCAATGGTCAGCAAACTATAGCCCACAGGCCAAATCTGGCCTGCCATCTGTTTTTGTACAACCCCTGAACTAAGAATATAAAAATGATTCTTCATTCACAAGCCATGCAAAAATAAAATGGGCCACAGCTTGCAGATTTCTGGGCTAGACTTAGGGGATAGGTAGATAGGTAGTGTAGTAGATAGAGAGCTGGGCCTGGAGTCAGAAAGACTCATCTTCCTGAGTTCAAATCTGGCCTCAAGCACTTATTAGCTATGGGATCTTAGGCAAGTCACTTAATCCTATTTGCCTGAGTTTCCTCATCTGTCAAATGAGCTGATGAAGGAAAGTCAAACTATTCTACTACCCTTGCCAAGAAAACTCAAAATGTGGTCACAGAGAGTTGGGCACAACTGAAAATGACCCAACAGTAATTAATTAAAAAAGGGTGAGAGGGGGCAGCTGGGTAGCTCAGTGAATTGAGAGCCAGGCCTAGAGACATTTAGGTTAGGGTCCTAGGTTCAAATCCGGCCTCAGACACTTCCCAGCTGTGTGACCCTGGGCAAGTCACTTGACCCCCATTACCTACCCTTACCACTCTTCCACCTATAAGTCAATACACAGAAGTTAAGGGTTTAAAATAAAAAAAAATTTTAAAAAAAGGGTTAGACTAGCTGAATTCAAAACCGGTTGAAAGGCCAGACTTGAAGAGTAATCATTAAGAGTTTGAAATCATCTCAGAAGCAGCTTTCTGATGGAGTGTCAAAAATATGTATGTATACTTTTTCGTTAAGCCAAGGATAAAAAGAATATCAACAGTAGAGATCGAAGCACAAAAAACTGAGGATAGTCATTGTATCTACAAATCTGGTAAAATGGAATTTGACAGGAATAAATAATCAAGTCTTACATTTGGGTTCAGAAAATCAGCTTCACAAGTACAAGATGAATCAAACATGTGACTATGGCTACCAAATAAGCCAATATTATTCGAGAAGCTACATTAAGGGAAGCATAGGAGTGCACAGAAACAGGAGGTAACAGTCCTGCTCTTCTCCGTCCTTGTCAGAACCCATTTGTTGAGCCCTGGATGTCATATTCTAGGAAGGGCATCAATAAGCTAAAAAGTATCAGGAAAATGGCAACAAAGATGGCCAAATACACTAAGAAAATGCCAAAGGAGGTCACCTGAAGAAATTGGGGGGTGGGGCGGGAGGTAAACCCTAGGGGAGAGAACATTCTCAGGTATTTGAAGTCTATCATGTGAAAGAGGGATTACACTTGTTCCCTTTGGTCCCAAAGTAAATGTGCAGCAAATCATGGGAACTGGAGAGAGGCAAGGAAAAACTTCTTCCCAATAAGAAGTAGCCACAGAAGCAGTGGGCTGCACCTTCACTGGACATGGGCAATCAAACTCAAGGTGACTACTCATCTAGGATTTTGTAGAGTTTCTTGTTCAAGTATGGCTGGGACTCTGCAATTTTGTGATTTATATGTAATAAAGATCCCCAAATACACTTGGTAGGCCATCAGTTAAAAATAAAACCATCATTTTCCCAACATTTTTTGTCAAGGAAAACTTCACTAATCTGACCTTGAAAGGAATTGATGAATTGGTGTTGCTTGAAGGCCGCTATAATGGACATTCTCCCTTCATTTTTTTTTAAACCCCTACCTTTTGTCTTGGAGTCAATACTGTGTTTTGGTCCCAAGGCAGAAGAGCGGTAAGGGTAGGCATTGGGGGTCAAGTGACTTGCCCAGGGTCACACAGCTGGGAGGTGTCTGAGGTCAGATTTGAACCTAGGACCTCCCATCTCTAGGCCTGGCTCTCAATCCACTCAGCTACCCAGCTGCCCCCTCTCCCTTCATTTTCATTAAAGCTCTCACCAAAGTCACATGGGGCATATCACTCTTTCAGATATGCCCTTGGCATTTTCTTCCAGACACTGGCACCTGAGCTGATGGGTCCAAGCCACAAGTATTTGCTAGAAACTGTGATACAGTAGGAAGAACCTTGGATTCAGAACCAGAAGGACCTTCACTAATTTCTGGGAAGAATAGGATGAATTTCAAGTTTGCTTCCTGTAAAAACTTACCTCTAAAAGGCAAAGAACAACTCTAGAAGTGACAAATATGTAATTAATGATGTGTAATAGGATTACAGAATGTTATAGCTAGAAGGTACCTTGGAAAATATTGAAGTCAACCCCCTCATGTGAAAGAAGATGAAAATGAAGCCAAGTCAGGTAAAGGTGCATGGCCTATCAGGTGGCAAGCAGCATGGGGATTTGAACCCCTCCATCTCTTAAATACAAATCCAATGTGGTTCCCACTATACCATATTACTCCTTTTTTTTTACCACTCTGACTAAGATGTAAGCCACCAGGGTTTAGTCAGTCAAAAGTGTGAATGGGGGCAGCTGGGTAGCTCAGTGGATTGAGAGTCAGACCTAGAGATGGGAGGTCCTAGGTTCAAATCCGGCCTCAGACACTTCCCAGCTGTGTGACCCTGGGCAAGTCACTTGACCCCCATTGCCCACCCTTACCACTCTTCTGCCTTGGAGCCAATACACAGAAGTTAAGGGCTTAAAAAAAGTGTGAATGAATGGCTAACATTCAGCTCAACCCAAATGAGAAAGTCACAATGAAGGAAAAAAAGAAATCAATCAAACCTGAAAGTGGGTCTTCTTCAGCTCATTGGCTAAAAAGCACCATTCAAGGGAAAGGAAGAACAATTCTATAGCTAAGTCATGTCCCTCCTCTAGACAACTACTATAATTCACAAGGACAGTTAAGAAGAGCAATGGGTTTAGAGAACCCAGGTTTGACTCTTGCAACTACTTCTTATTGCATCTGTGACTGTGAGCAAGACCTCAGTGTCCATCTCCATAAAATGAAGGGCTTCAATGAGATGGTTTCTAGGGCCCCTTACAGCTCTGATTCCTGGGAAACTATATTTAATGTCAGTAATTCAGTAAGAACCCAACATGAGGGAAACAATATTGCAAGCAGTATTGCTAACCTTAACCATAGTTCCAGGGGAACAATGTTCATGCACACAAAGTAAACAATATAGCAACTAGAAGCAAGAGACTGACACTCCAGGGAGTTGTTGCCACCGGGCTGCTCCTGTAGCCCACCATTCAATTTATCTCACCAATGATTGGAAGAACAATGTTGTGTCAGGGTTTCATGACTTTACAGTAGGATGTGGTTATAATACCTTAACATGATTAGACAGGGCATTGGTCATGGTTGTTTTTTCCCTATTTTGAGGGACAGGCTTGCACTATGTCTTTGCTGTTAGAGTTGCACTATGGAGAGTCAATCTGAATTTCTTGTCAACTTTGAAGATAAAACATTGCAAGCTGTAAGGCATTTTCTCCTTTTGTGCTTGGGGAGGGAGAGTAATGAGGCCTTGTTGCTTTGAAATCAATTCAGTTATTCAGGTGGTTAGAATTTGAGGCTCAAGTTTAGGCTCATAACCAATCCATAGCACAGAGAAGGAAAGAAACAAGGTCATTTGTCTCCAAATAAAAGTCCTTCCCATGCATCAAGGCCCAGTTCAGGTGCCCCTCCTCTGTGAAATCTTCCTACTTGCCCACTACCTCCTACAGCTCTTTAACCACTCTTCCTGGAGAAGACGATGATGACAACAATGATGATGGATATGACATTCATGTGGCAATTTAAGGTTTGAAAAGAAGTCTCCCTGTTAGTTCCTGAATTGAGCATTTTGCAGATGAAGAATCCATTAGATCAATGGTCCCCAAACTTTTTTGGCCTACCGTCCCCTTTCCAGAAAAAAATATTACTTAGCACCCCCTGTCACATACTATCGCCGCCCCTTTACAGTTATTCACCACCCCCCTGGATCAATGCAGCACCCACTAGGGGGCGGTGGCACCCACTTTGGGAATCACTGCATTAGACTGAGAGCTCCTGGATGGCAGGGATTGTCTTTTGAATTTCATCATACCCTCAGTGCCTGTCACATAATAAATAGCACTCCTCACAAATGCTCATTGACTGACTGATGCCCAGAGAAATTAAGTGAACTGCCAAAGGTCACTCAGCTAATCAAGTCCTCGGGCAGGATCTGAATTTGGGTCTTGCTGCCACTTATTTCATTTTACTTTCAGTTGTTTGACAAGGCTGTACTAAATGCTCAGTGAATCTGAATCTCTGATAAACCCAAGAAGTCCTTGCTTTGGGGAAGCTAAAAAGGAGTGAGAAATGTACATAAATAAATGTGATCAAAGGGAAAGTATGTGATCAGTACAAAAAGAGGTCCAAGGAGAATGTTCAGAGGGATTTGAGTAGGGAGAGATCTCTTTTATTAGAGAAGTGGGAGGGGTATGTGGAAGTTTGGAGGACTTCCTGGGGGAGATGGTCTCTGAATCATAAGTGGAATGAGGGAAGGACTTCAACAGATAGAAAGTGGGGTGGGGGTAGAGTAAGAGTTCATGAGGAAGTTGGGGAGGTTGTACACAAAGGCATAGAGAATGGAGAGGGCAAGACTACAATGGAGGATGAAGAACAGCCCCAGAAGAGAACAGAATGAGATACAGATGGACATGTAGGCTAGAGGGCCAGGAAAAAGAGTTCCTACTGTATTCAGCTTAGAATAGTCAAAAGTGTGAATGAATGGCTAACATTCAGCTCAACCCAAATGAGAAAGTCACAATGAAGGAAAAAAAGAAATCAATCAAACCTGAAAGTGGATCTTCTTCAGCTCATTGGTTAAAAAAGCACCATCCAAGGGAAAGGAAGAACAATTCTATGGCTAAGTCATGTCCCTCCTCCAGACAACTACTGTAATTCACAAGGGCAGTTAAGAAGAGCAATGGGTTTAGAGAACCCAGGTTTGAATCTTGCAACTACTTATTGCATCTGTGACTGTGAGCAAGGCCTCAGTGTCCATCTCCATAAAATGAAGGGCTTCAATGAGATGGTTTCTAGGGCCCCTTACAGCTCTGATTCCTGGGAAACCATGTTTAATGTCAGTAATTCGGTAAAAACCCAACATGAGGGAAACAATATTCCAAGCTATATTGTTAACCTTAATCCTAATTCCAGGGGAACTGAGGATTGTAACATTTCACTTTGGCCTCTGGGTTTTCCTGACTTCATGCAAGACTCCATCTGAAGCCCACATTCTATCAAAAGGTCTTTCTCATCCCCTCAGTTGATAGTGACTTCCCTTCAGAGATTACTTTCCATCTACTGTCTTGTAGGCACCTAGTTATTTACATTTTTCTTCCAAATTAGAAAGTAAGACCCTGGAGGGCAGCTCTCGGCTTCTTTTCTACTGTTTGTTTCTTTGTATCCCCAGTGCTTACACCATGTCTAGCATATACTAAACACTTAATAAATGCTTGTTGACTTGGTATCAGAGTAATTAAACCAACTAAAACATTGACTATCTCCTATAAAATCAAGAAGAGCAATAAACTGATTAGGAAACAAAAGCCTGACAGTTTGTTGCAGACACAAGATTTCAATTTAAGTTAACAAGCATTTATTAAGTGTCTACTGTATACCAGGCACTGTGCCAAATGCTGTAGAAGCAAAGAGAGAAAGGAAATGGTTCCTGCCCTTGGGAATCTTCCATTTTGGAAGTGGAGGAGAGCAACAGTATAAAGCTAATTAAATCAAGCTACATGAAACAAATACAAAGACACTTCAAAAGGGAAAGAATCAGGAAAGACCTTTTGGAGAGGTGGCACTTAGGCTGAGCCTGAGGGGGAGGGAAGGGTTCCGTGAGGTAGAGGAAAAAGGAGGGCAAAGGGCACACAAAATCTGTGAGGTGGAAGATTGAATGACTTGTAAACTGACAGCAAATAGGCCAATTTGGAAGGGGGAAAACATATGATGGAGAAATGTGTCATAAGACTAGAAAAGACTTTAAAATGATCTAACAGATGAATTTGTCTTTCATCCTTATGACATTCAAAAGCAACTGAAGCTTCTTCAACTGTCAAGTGACATGGAGGACAGTCTGGAGAAGGGAGAGGCTAGATCCTGAGAGACTATATAAATAGACAACTGCAATAGTCCAGCCAAGAGATGGTAATGGCCTGAATTTAGGGTGATAGTCATATAAGCAGACAGAGGGGGACAAATGTAGAGATGCTTGCAGAATTAGAATCAATAAGGGCAAGAATTAAGGATGGCTGAGTGACTGGAAGTGTCATCATTCCCACAAGAAAAAAATGAAACTAAGAGTAGAGGAAGGCAAAAGGGGAAGGATAATGAATTCAGCTGGAGATATGTTAAGAAGATAATCAGCACTCAACCAAATCTGTTGTATATAATGTCACCAGTGGTGAACACCACTCTTCACTGCTAAATTCCATGATCCTTCCTCAATCATCATCATTCTTGAACTCTCTGTAGGATTTGACACATATGGAGTTAAAATGAAGGACTAAAATAAAATGTATTATGATTCCAATGAATGAATGAATCATTTTGTCATAGTGTTCTCTCATTTGCAAAAGAAGCCAGTCCAAATAGCCTCTTTGTCATATGCCCTAATTCACTGGAGTTCATGAGAGAACAAACCCAGCTATTGTCACTGGCACCATATGCCATCTTTAGCAAACTTACAGAACTTTTCACAAGCATCATAGTTTACCTGAATAAAAGTCCCTTGAATCTGCCATCTCCTGGCATAGAGGTGGTCCTACTGAGAGCTGAACAGCTAAATCTCCTCAACTCTAATGGCTTTTAGTTCAGTCTTAACAATAGACTGCGTTTACTGTTTTCAAGGATCAATCTAGCTAAATGTGGAAAGACTCTTTACCAGGACTTTATCCATTAGGTGATAGAATCTTTGTTCATGACAACCCATGACAGATCAAATGCAAAATTTCCTTCAGTCCTATGCAGTCTGCTACTGTTCCCTCAAGTAATCATGGCACAATAGCAAAAAAGGGAAAGTGGGGCAGAAGGTCATAAGAACTGCACAGATTTTGGACCACTTATAAAACATATGCCATTTAACTTAATATTGCATCTCTTTGTCTAATGTAAAGGTTAAATTTAGTGGTTGGACTTAAATTATGTGAAATAATGTGGTTGCGAAATTATTATATCTCAAGTTAGAAGTTTATTTACAAAATAGAGGGGAAACAATAAAGTTGAGAAATGTAAGAGAGGTTAGAGAAAATACCTATACTAGTCCTCTACCAGGAGGGCCAGCAGTGAGTAACCAAGTAGAAGTAGGCTTCCTCCAAGATGGAAGTTAGTCTCTTAGGAAACCAGGAAAGAAGTCAGCCTTTTTCACTCACCCAATGAAGTAGTCCAGGAGTCAGAATAAGTTGAAGCCACTGTTCATGCCGCAGTCTCCAGCAAAGTTCCCTTGAAGACTATCTCCAGGAGACATTCTCCACTAGACTCAACTTCATGAGACTCTCTTCAGCCCAAGGATTTCATGGTTTTTGTGGTGGTTTCCTGTCCCTGCCCCTTTTCACAGGGGCCAATCACAGCCTACCCAGGGCCAGTGTCTGTAGGATTGACTTCTCATCTCTAAAGGTGTTAACTCTCCTGCCAGGATTCACACTTTCTGAGTGTGTAAACTCCCCAAAGGATTCAAAAGTCTCTGGCTGTTTGAGCTAAAAAAGGGGTGGAGCTCTCCAAACATCTTAGTAGCCCCTCTATTACTAGTTCAAGCTTTTGTTGATTCAATCAAAAGGTAGATAAAGGAGAGTTAATCCTGTCCTCACAATCTAGTGAGGTACTAAGTAGGGGTACTTAAGTTATTGTTAATCAAAGTTTTAACTCCAACTAGGCAAAGAGAATAAAGGATTCCATTTTCACAAGTGTAAACTCAGAATAGACAAAGAGAACCAAGAATTTCCTTTCACAATCCCCCCTATGATTCTTTGGGAGACTAATCTCCCCAATGAATCATTTTACATAACTATCTTGTATCTCTAAAGATCTTCTAGCTAAAGGTACATACAATATTCAATAGTTAGAGATAAGAGGGAAATAAGAGAGAGAGAGCACATTTGCTCTGTTTGCTAGGCGCATTGACAATAAGCCAATTGGGGGGCAGTCCCCTGGGGCATATATCCAAAATACTTGTGTTCAACCCCCAAAGTTCAATCAGTTATACTCCAAAGTTCATGCTGGATCTTCTGTTGCTGTGGAAGTTTTCTTTGGGCATCTTCATGGTGCCTTCTTCAAACAATTCATCTTCTAGATTCAAAGAGTTATTGAGCTCTCTTTACTGAAATGTTTCTTTCTCAAAAGATTTTTAATTTTATAGCAATTATACAATCCCTATGGTAATTATACAATGACCAACATTTGGATCAATTTGGGATACATGGTTGAGTTATGGGATATAATCAATCAGTTACAATAGAAGCTACTCTCTTTATATGTGAGCAATGAATCCAAGAATCCTTTTCTCCAATTTTTATAGCTGTTGGAGTCATTAACAGTAATTGAAATGGACCTTTCCAGGAAGGCTGAGCTGCTCCAGTATGCTGGAAGTTCTTTATGTATACCTTGTCTTCTGGGTTTAGGTCATGAAGTGAAAAGTTTATAGGTCTGCTTTTACTGCAGCTCCGGATTCATGGAGTTCACGCAATTTGTTCTGCAATTCTTGTATATATGTAGCAATAGAAGTATTTCCCCCAATAGTGATGTATATGCTGGAGAAAAAGGTTTAGCTTGTATAGGAGGGTGTCCAAAAAGCATCTCAAATGGTGAAGATGTATAGATCTCCTCTTCTGTGTAGAAGGACTGCTTCAGAGATAAAATAAAGATATGGGAAGAGCTTCAGGCCATTTTAGATGTGTTTCAGAGCATAGTTTTCCAATAATAGTTTTGAGTTCTCTGTTCATTCTTTCAACTTGGCCTGAGCTCTGGGGATGATATGGTACATAGAATTTTGGAGTTATCCCCAAACAGGAATAAACCTGAGATAAAACTGAATTGGTAAAATGGCTTCCCCTATCCAAATAAATACATGTAGACAGGCCAAAGCAAGGAATAAGCTCTTTAAAGAGTACTTTGGCAACAAAAGCCGCTGTGTCTCTGGCAGTAGGAAGCATCCAGCTATCTAGTCAGCTGATCTACTATGACTAGACAAAATTTATAATATCCAGCTTTTGGCATTGTAATAAAATCTATTTGCAGGTGTTCAAAAGGTGTGTAAGCCAAGGGGTCCCACCAAATGCTTTTCCACGAAAGGTTTGTTGGTTATATGCTTGGCAGATGGGGCAGGCTGTACATACTTTAGACACACTAATGATCAACAAATTAGCAAGAGGAAATCAGCCTAATCCATGTAGCTGTTCTTGGTATAAATAAAATCAAAAGGCATAAAGAAATTATAGTTTAATGGAAAGACAGCTCACAGATTTTCCTTGGAGAAGCAAATAAAAGAGTTTCATGGTATGCTAAAAGGCAAGAAGAAATATAATTTCACAAGACAGTTGATTATCTTACCTTGTAGCTTTCATAAGCCTAACCAAAAGAGACCACCATGAAGAAGACTGCAAGTTGAAAGCACTAGATATAATAAGCATTGAATAATATCATGAAAAATGAAATTGACTGTATTTTAATAGGGGATGGCTGATTGCCAACATAGGAATCATTTTGGAGTTACCTGTTTAAGTCTAGATTAAGTTTGATCACCGCTTGGTTAGAGCAAAGATCAAAATCCACACCAAACTGGGTGGGGATGAGGTATAAAAATAAGATATTTTAGAACAGTTTAAACAAGGAGACTTACTTGAGCTATTGCCTCTGGAAAAAAATTGAAAATGGATAAAAGTAAAGATGGTCTAATTATCACCATCTCTTAGAAAAAATGAACAGACAGAAAGCAGGTGCCACAACAAGGAGGCCAAAGGAAGCTAGAAACCACCTCAGCCTGCAAACATTTGATTTTTCTTTCTTTTTAAAAAAAACCTTACTTTCTATCTTAGAATCAATATTGTGTATTGGTTCCAAGGCAGAAGAGTATTAAGGGCTTCTAGGCAATGGGAGTAAAGTGACTTACCCAGGGTCACACTGCTAGTTAATGTCTGAGGCCAAATCTGAAACCAGGACCTCTCATCTCTGGGGCTGGTTCTTACTCCACTGAGCCACCTAGCTACGCCCCTCTATTCTCTTTCCAAGTAGAAAGAAATGAGCCAAGGACTCCACTGGTTGAGAGTACAAGTTCATCCTACTTCATTAAAATATGATAAAAGGAATATCTTACACAATAGCAAAATTCAATGGAAAGAAAGAAAATAAGCCAGTTCATCACAAAAGTATTTATAGCTGAAACTGGAATACGAAAAACATAATGACATGAAATCTAACATTTTCTAGTATTTCTTTAATGAATTATTGGTATCCTTAATGACAGTGGAACCATCACATAAGGTCTTGGCAATAACAAGAAGATGAAGCTGGGGGCAACAGCTTGACCAGATCAAATACAAACAGAAATATATGCTAGAGGAAGCACAATTTTAAAGTTAGGTTGGATTGATTTTTGAGCCAGCTTTAAAGAGGGAAAGACTTCAAAAGAAAGGAAACAGCCATGGACCAGTAAAATTCACAATGCTTGTTGACTGTTTAAAGAACAGCATACTATTATGGGAATAAAGGGGCATTTACTTAAAATAATAAGTAATATTTATTTAAAACCATCAATGAATATCATCTGCAATAAGGATAAATTAGAAGCCTTCCCAATAAGATCAGGAGTGTCACCACTGTTATTTAATATTGTACTAGAAATGCTAGCTATAGCAATTAGAGAAGAAAAAGAAATTGAAGGAATTAAAGTAAGCAATAAGGAAACTAAACTACCACTCTGTAGATGATATGATGTTATACTTGGAGAATCCTAGAAAATTAACTAAAAAACTAGTTGAAATAATTAATAACTTTAGCAAAGTTGCAGGATACGAAATAAACCCACAGGAATCATCAGCACTTCTATAAATTTCCAACAAAACTCAGCAGCAAGAGTTGGAAAGATAGACTCCATTTAAAATCACTGCAGACAATATAAAACACTTGGGAATCTATCTGCCAAAACAAACACAGGAATTACATGAACACAATTAAAAAACACTTTTCACACAAATAAAATTCTAAACAACTGGAAAAACATTAATTGCTCATTGGTAGGCTGAGCTAATATAATAAAAGTGACAATCCCACCTAAATTAATTTACTTTTTTGGTGCCATACCAATCAAACTACCAAAAAACTATTTTATAGAACTAGGAAAAAAACAAAATTCATCTGGAAGAACAAAAGATCAAGAATATCAAGGGAACTAAGGGAAAAAATGTGAAGGATGGTGGCTTAGCAGTTACAGATCTTAAATTGTACTATAAAGCAGTAATCACCAAAATAATTTGGTAGTGGCTAAGAAATAGAAGGGTGGATCGGTGGATAGATTGGGGTAAATGACCTCAGCAATCTGGTGATAAACCCAAAGATCCCAGCTTTTGGGATAAGACCTCACTATTCAACAAAAACTGTTGTGTAAATTGGAAAACAGTATGACAAAGATTAGGTTTAGATCAATATCTCACATCCTATACCAAGATAAGGCCACAATGGGTTGTGATTTAAACATAAAGAGTGATATTATAAGTAAATTAGGGGAATGTAGAATAGTTTGCCTGTCAGATCTATGGAGAAGGGAAGAATTTATGACCAAACAAGAAAGAGAGAATATTACAAGATTAATTTTGATTATATTAAATTTAAAAGGTTTCGTGCAAACAAAACCAAGATTAGAAGGGAAACAACAAACTCAGAAAAAATTTATATAAAAAATTTCTCCAATAAAGTTCTCATTTCTCAAATACATAAAGAACTAAGTCAAATTTAATAGAATCCAAGTCATTCCCAATTGATAAATGGTCAAAGGATATGACTAGGCAGTTTTCAGATAAAAAAATCAAAACTATCAATAAGCACATGAAAAAGTGTTCTAAGTCTCTTATAATCAGAGGAATGCAAATCAAACAACTCTGAGGTACCACCTCACACCTAGCAGATTGACTAATATGACAATAAAGGAAAAATATAAATGTTGGAGAGGATGTGGCAAAATTAGGACACTAATGCATTGCTGGTGGAGTTGTGAACTGATCCAAGGATTATGGAATGATGCCCAAAGGGCTATAAAAGAATGCATACCCTTTGATCCAGTAATACCACTACTGTATCTGTATCCCAAAGAAAGACAAAAATGGGAAAGGACCTGTTTGTACAAAAATATTTATAGCTTCTCTTTTGTGGTGGCAAGGATTTGGAAACTAAAGGGATATCCCTCAATTGAGGAATGGTAGAACAAATTGTGGTATAAGATGGTGAAGGAGTACTATTGTGCTATAAGGAATGATGAACAGAATGATTTCAGAAAAAACTGGGAAGACCTTCATGGACTGCTACAGAGCAAAATAAGCAGAACCAGGAGATCATTATACATTATACAGTAAAACAAGCCAGGAATGCTACCTCAAATCTACTTAGCCTCAACAGGGTCTGTGTTAAAGGATGTGTGATCTGATGGGAGAGATGTGATTTAAGGCTACAGGAGGTTTTAGAAATCAGTTAGTTCAACCCCCTCATTTCATGATGGAACAATCAATGTGATAGACTTTGCTACTAAAAAGCAATACAATGATCCAGAACAATTCTGAGGACTTATGATAAAAGAATGCTATTCACCTCCAAAGAAAGAACTATTGGAGTAGAAATGCAGATGAAAACATATGATTTATCACTTGCTTATTTGGGTATATGTTTTGGGGTTTAGGTTTTATAGATTATTTGCTTACAAAAATGAACAATGTGGAAATAACCCAGATTGAATTGCTTGTCAGCTCCAGGAGAGGAAGGAAGAAGGGAGGGATATGGATCACATGGATCATATGACTTTGGAAAACGTTTGTGGAAGTTTATTTTTAAAACAAAAACATTTTTAAATAAAGAACAGCATAATTAACCCTCCCCCCCCCAAATGATCAAGACCATTAGCAATTACTCTTCCCTGTAGCCATTTTGTTGCTGTTGTTCACTCATATTTTATCATGTCTGAGTCTTTGTGACCACATTTGCGGTTTTCTTGGCAAAGCCTTTTCCTTCTCCTGCTCATTTTATAGATAAGGAAACTGTGCCTAGGATCTCTCAGCTAGTATCTAAGACAAGATTTGAACTCAGGAAGATGAGTCTTCCTGCCTTCAGGCTCAGCATTCTATCCACTGTGCCACCTAGCTACCTGTGCCTGCTTTGGCAATCTTTTAATAAATTACAACAATGCTTTGCTGCAGTGAGGACCCACTTAAAGCTGGGCCCTTGAAGCTGGACAACATGAATTTGTTTTAAAACCCTTACCTTCCATCTTAGAATCAATACTGGGTATTGGTTCTAAGGCAGAAGAGTGGTAAGGGTTAGGCAATGGAGGTCGAGTGACTTGCCCAGGATCACACAACTAGGAAGTGTCTGAGGCCAAATTTGAACCCAGTACCTCCCATCTCTGGGCCTGATTCTCAATCCTCTGAGCCACCCAGCTGCCCCCTGGACAACACGAATTTGTAATGGACCTAGTCAGCATGGTCGTATAATTTATTTTAACTCCATTCAGAACTTTATGAATTAGAAGCAGAAGAATCAAAAAGGGGAGGTGATCTAGGGCAAGGATTGAGCAGCACAGGACAAGGTAGTGAGAAATTTGACAGTAGAGGTCTGCAGCATTAAAGTGGCCAACTAAAGGGTTGAGATTAAGGGGGAAATAAAGCAAGACCAGGAGTAAAAGTCTGAGAAAGTACTGAGGCCAGGAGTAAAAGTCTGAGAAAGTACTGAGGGCCCCTCTTATTTTTAATTAATTTTTTTTTCAATTACACATAGAAACAATTTTTGAAGATTGTTTTCTGACATTTTGCGATTCAGATTTTCTCCATCCCTCCCCCTGCTCCCTAAGGCAGTAAGTAGTCTGATATGTTATACCAGTGCTTTCATGCGATATGTATTTCCATATTTCCTATGTAGTGACTGCAGACACATATCACACAGAAAATAAAAAAAAACTCATGAAGGAAATAAAGTGAAAGATGGCATGCTTTGATCTGCAAAGTTCCTTCTAGCAGTTCCTTCATTGGCTATGGATAACATTTTTTATCATGAGTCCCCTGGGGTTACCTTGGAACCCCGTTTTGCTGATAATGGTTTAGTCCTTTGCAGTTGATCGCCATACAATATTTCTGTTGCTGTATATAGTGTTCTCCTGGTTCTGCTCACTTCACTTTGTATCAGTCCATCTAAATCTCTCCAGGTTTTTCTGAACTCATTCTGTACATCATTTTTATGGTTCCATTCCAACCATATATCACAGATTGTTCAGCCATTCCTCAATTGATTGACACAAAGGGGCAGCCTTCTAACTTTTGCTATAAGACCAGTTCAATCATACAGCTCCATTGAGCTTCTTAGATAATATGTAAGGATCCTTCCAGTTCTAAATCCTATGAACCTACTAATGTGACCTTTGACAAGTGGCTTCTCCTTGCTGTGCCATAATTTCTTCCTCTATAAAATGAGGGGTTTGAACTAGCTGATCTCCAAAGCTTCCTATAGCCTTAAATCACATCTCTCCAATCAGATCATACATCCTTTGACACAGACCCTGTTGGGGCTAAGTAGATTTGAGGTAGCATTCCTGGCTTGTTTTACCTTGTCTTTACCTTCAGATTTTTCTCAGGAAGCTGGGAATTTAGCAGCCATTTGGGCTTTTTCTTTGTTTTTTAATCCTTCCTAGGATAGAACCAAAGGCAAAGGCTCCTTCCTAGGAGAAGTGGGGGACTACAGGTGTGAAAAGCTACAAACACTGTCAAGCACTATTGCTGTGTGGGCTGATTTTGCTTATCTCATTTTCTTTGTTACAAGTGGAGCTTTTCTGTGGGTGAATAGGGAGAAGAGTATATCTAGAAATAACAGTGATTTAAACAGATAAAAAAACACATCAACAAAGCTTTGAAAGTAAAGGCTCTTTCGATGGAAGAGAGGAGCCTTCTTGAAATGAGGAACCATATTTCTGTCAGGACTTGGGGGAGTGGCCCTCCCCAGTTGAAACCTGGTGGCAAGGGATTTCATCTGCATAGGATGGCTGCAGGCCATCCACTCATGTTACTTACAATTGGACACCCATGTGGTCCTAATCGGTTTCCCAGGCGACAGCTGCTACCCAGCTAGCTTTTGGGGGAGTAAAAGCCTATACTAAAAAATGCCTGGCTTCCATTTCTTCTGTAAGTGAATAGTGTTTAGGGTTTTGCCTTTTAAAACAAGACAAAACCAAACCCCATGATCCTGTGCTTCTTCACAGAGTCTCTTGTGTGCAGACGCCATGGTGCCTATGCCTCCTTCCCAGGGAGGAAGGAGCAGGCTTATTCAGTTTGGCCCCAGAGGGAAACAACTAAGAGCAAAGGATAGAAATGACCGGGAAGCCAAACTTTGGCTCCATCTAAATAATTTCCTGACAATTAGAGCTGTCTGACAATGGATCAGTCTGCCTTGAGAAGTTGTGAGTTCCTCAACACTGGAGGTCTTCAAGCAAAGGCTTGTCAAGGCTATTTTAGAGGGAGTGATTCATTCTTTTGTCAGGGGTTGAACTAAGTGACCTCTGAGGTCTTGTACTAGAAAGATCACGGAGTTACAGTTAGAGGACCTAAGTTTGAAAGTGAGCCCTGGCCATTATTATCTGTATTTGGGAAGTTTTTTAATATCTCTGGGCCACAGTTTCCCCATCTGTAAAGGGGGGGAGGGAGTTAGATGATCACTTAGGTCCCTTTTATTTCTAAATCCTAGAAGAGCTTTAGAAAAGTTCAGGATCAAGGGACATTTCTTTTACCTCTGAAATTCTGGGACCCATAGATAGTTTGGAGTAATGGAAAGCATAGTAGAAAGCCTGGGCTCAACCCTAGCTCTGGCCCTTACATCTATAACATACTCCCTCCTCCTTGTGGCCTCTTATAATCCTTAGGTTCAATTCAGGTACCACCTCCTTCGTGTAGACTTCCTTGATTGCTTCACTTGCTGGTGCTTTCTCCTTCTTCAGATTACCTTGGATTTGCTGATCAGTATATTTCTAGGTCCCTAGATGTGCTAATGAGCAAACTGAGGCCTAGAGAAGTGACCTGCCATAATGCTCACAGGTGGTGCCCACAGGGGTAGAGCTAGCACTGACACTCAGTTGTTTGATTTTTCTCACTGCAGCCCATCTCAAAGTTGTGCTACTACACTATTGAATATTGGTCAATCAATATTCATTTATTGAGCACCTACTAGGTTTGAGGCCCTGTGCCACATGCTGGGAATAAAAAGAATGTCCAAAACTTGTCCCTATTCTCAAAAAGGCCCCATTCTAATGGGGTGGGGGGCAATGTGCCAACAATTCTGTGGGTACAGGGTAATGGAGAGATGATCCCAGTAGGGAGCTGCCTCCTGCAGAAGGGGAGGGCAAGGTGGGCAAGCATTCCAGGTATGGGTGACACCCAAGGAAACTGTAAAGACCAAAGAGGCCAAAGTTACTGGACTGCAGAGTCCATGGAGGGGAGTAAAGTGTAGGAAGGCTTGAAAAGTAGAAAAGCACCCAATGAGGAAGGGCTTTAAAAGCCAAAGCTTGATCCTGGAAGTAATAAGGAGTCCCTGGAGTTCCTTGAGGGGACAGCCCTGGGCTTTACAGAGATCACTTTGGCATCTAGGCAGGGAGACCCAAAGGAAGGTTACTGCAATAGTTCAGATGTGATGGGATGAAAATGGAAGTTTCTTTCCTAATCTTCCCAGTTATTTGTACTCTCCCTTTCTTGAGATAACTTCCTATATCACAATGTCTATATTTTGTATTTAATGTAATAGATTTAGAGTTGGAGAACCTGAGTTCAAGTCACAGCCCTGCCGCTTAAGGTGTGACATCATGCAAGTGACTTAAAGCTCAATGGCCCCTCAATTTCCTCAGGGGGAGAAGAGAAGGGTCTGGATTCTCTAGATTCTGATTTCTCTTTCAGCTCCTATATTGTAGGATCACCTTAGCCAAATGGAAGCTCTTTGAAGGCAGGGCCTGTTTTTTGCATTGGTCTCTGTATCCCCCCAGCACCTGCTACAGGGCCCAGCATATGGTAAATGATTAGCAAATAGAATTGTAGAGGTGGAAGGGACCTCAGAAGCCATTAGCTCCAATGCCTCTTTTTACAGTCAAAGAAATAAGACCCATAGAGGTTAAATGACTTGCCCAGGATCCAAAAAGCTTACTGTGTCTGAAGTGTGAATTTAACCAAGGTCTTCCCAACTCCCAGTTGAGCAGAGATTCACTATCCTGTTTCTTGAATTTAATTGACTGACTATGACCCAAGTCACTTAGCCATGCTGAGTCTCAGTTAACTCATCTGTGAAATGGATGTGATACTATTTGCACTTACCTCAAAGAACTGTTATGAGGGAAGCACTTTATCAAACTTAAAGAGCTATAAAAATAGAAGGAATTGTCCTGATCATCTCTCATTCCCACCTTAGGGAGGGTGAGGTGGACCATACTATATTAGCCCATTTCAATCCGTCAGTGCTTGGCACCTGTGGCCCAGACAAATGGGCCAATCGACTTGTCACCCAAACAGCTGGCAATCTGCAGAGGCAGCCAGTGGGCCAAAGAAGCACATGGCAGGAGGCGGGGTCCAAGGCGGAGGCCTCAGCCAGATGCTGGCAAGCTAGCAGACTGATGCTTGGCTTTACTCAAAGCAAGCCCCTTTACATCTGATTGTTTTATTAGGAAAAATTATATATCAAGAAAACAAAACTGCTGACTGGGTTCAGTATTCTATACTGGAAATGGTTTATTCCCATGCAGCACAAAGAGTCATGAGGGAGGGTGTTTCTTTGGTCTTTAAAGATGCCTGGGGCAAGTGAGACATTGTACAGTTAGTAGGATCTCATGGTCCCCAGACATCTAACACCTGGCTCCCAGATCTCCTTGGTGGCCCTTGGGTCTACCTCTAACATGCAGCCTGGCCAGCCTGAGATTTTTAGCTTAAGAGTTTCCCCTAATTAGCTAGAACTAGCAGACCAGTAGAGCCCACCCCCTGCCTAACAGTCTAGTTGTATTAACTGACTTCTGCCAGGTGTCTGGCTAGCAGGCTTGTTTGAATTAGTCATTGTAATCGAAGCAAAATGTAATTAATTATAGAATTAAATGTATGTGGCCTGAACACATATGGATTTCTGATCTTATGACCCACTATCAAAAACTGTAGATAGTCTAGTCTTTCATCCTCTATCGTGTTATCCAAGTTCTTCGGCTCCCTACTTTCAGCCATAAACCAGAGATCGGAAGAATCGAGATGAGTTCTAATCAAAGCCTGTGGGCAGCATAGTAATGGCTGACTGTCACAGAGTCCAAGTTCCCTGAGTGTCTTGGAAATGGTAATGTGTACACAACAGTACAAGGAGATGGTGGATATGGTGTTAGGCTGTGGGAGACTAAACAGGGGCCTCAATGAGACCTGATGCTCCTCTTTGCAGTGTCTTCTCTCTGACCAACTTACTCAACATGCTGATAGCCCCGGCTTCAGTCCAATGTTATCAACTTCTTTTAATAAAGTTTTTTTTACTTTAAACACCAAAATAAACAGCATTTCCATAAAAACAAGTAGTACTGAGAAAGAATATGTGAAACTATGAATCTTTATTTTCACACAGCTTAGTTTTTTTACCATATGATAATTTCCACATCTTACTTTCAAAATTGTCTTAGATTCTAATTCTAGTTCTTACTTTTTTCTTCTTGGTTTTTTTTCTTTTAATCCCCACATTGGGTCAGAATGCTAGTTTTGTTTTTTATTATTCCTTTCCCATATTATTCTCTCTACTTTGTCTCCACACCTACTTGTTTCTCTCTTGAGTCTGTTGGATTTCTATACAAAACTATCATTTTTTCCACTCTCCTTTGCCTATTTCAGCTAAGTAAGGTTCACCTGATCTCATGCCTCCTATTTCTTCCTCCATGTTTATATAATCTTCTGGTACACCCCAATTATAAGGAAGGGCAAGTTCCATCCTCTACTTACTCATTTTTATGCTATTTCCCACCTCTTATCCTCTTTCCTTTTTCTTCTCTTTAAACTCTGATAAAAGAAGCAATTTACCCTTCTTCCAGGTTCACTGTTTCTTTTTCTTTAACTGCCCAAAATGTTCTTTGATGACATTAATGTTCTGAAGCTACTCATTCCTTCTCTTCCTTTTAGAATGTTAGCACTACATCATCATACAGCCCCTTCCAACTGTTCAAATAAATTTACATTTCTAGGTTTCTCTGGACTCTTGTGCTTGTCTTTTCATCGGAAATACCCATTAGTCCTCTATTCTGTTAAGGATCCATTTATTTTGCTATAGGATTATACTCAGTTTTTAAGGGTAAATTATTTTTAGTTGTAAGCCTATACCTGTTGCCTTTTAGAATGCTGCATTGCAAGATATCCTCTTGTTTACAAGTAGATACTGCTAAGTCTTGTATGATCCTAACTATAGCTCCTTGATACTTGAATAGCTGCTTCTATGCAGGTGCTTGCAATATTTTTATTTTGACATGGAAGCTCTGGACTTTGGCCAGGAAGAACTCCAGCACCAGCCAACATGATCAAAGAGCCACAAGTGGGGGAAAAGATTATTGAGGACATACGAGCTATGATGACACTGGAAAATGACAAATGGTGGCTTTATTTTCAGAAGGAAGCAAAAAAGGAGAGTACATCTAGCCTGCAAACTGTAGGCCAGTGAAATTAACTTCAATTCCTGGAGAAAACCCTAGAGATGGTTAATGATCATTTTTTAAAAAGCAACAATTACAAGAGTTGGGATGGCTTCTTGCTTGACTAACCTTATTTCTATTGTAGCTATGGTTATTACTAAAGTAATATATCAAGGAAGTGCTGAAGCTATAGTTTAGGCTTTAGCAAAGCACTTGAAATATTTCATATTATTTTTTGGAGAAGATAGAGAGATGTGGACTAGATGAAAACTGACATAGATGGATTTAGAACTGGTTAGAACAGTCAGTACTGGTATGATGTCAACTTGACAAGAGGTCTTCAGTGGAATATCCAAGGGATCTGTGCTTAGCCTTAGACTGTTGGACATTTTTATCAACGACTTAGATAAAGGCATAGATGGCATGCTTGTCAAATTTGTAGATGACACCAAGTTGGGTGGAAGAGCAATCTTGATTAACAGATGAAATCCTGACAGGCTAAAATAGTGGACTCAATCTAATAAGATGAAATCAGTAGGGGTTAAATGTAAAGTTTTATACTTGATCTCCAAAAAATAAACTTCATGGATAAAGGAGGGAGAAGGCATGGTCCTACAATAGTCTGAAAAATATCAGGGGATTTTACTAACTTGCAAGTTCAAAGTGAGTCAGTACTATGATATGGAATTTAAAAAAAGTTAGTGCAATAAGAGCCAAAGCTTCCAGGTACAAGGAGGTGATAGTTCCACAGTACCCTGTCTTCTTCAAACTGTCACACAGGGGTCAGTGAAGGAACCCGGAAGAGTTTGGCCTGAAGAAGAAAAGGCTCAGGAGATAAGATAGCTGTGCTCCAGGATAGAAAGGACCATCCTGTGAAAGGAGAAGTAAATGTGTTTTATTTGGTCCCAGAAGGCAAAACTAAGACCAATGGAAGAAAGTACAGAGGCCCTAAGGGGAGGGGGACTTTCAAACAATAGGATCTATTCGAAAGTGGAATGGGTTGGGTTCCATGGTGGTTGGTCTTTGAGCAGAGTTTAGATTACCAACTTTGAAGCTATTTTATAGTTGATGTTCCTTTTTAGGCCTCCAAAGGTCTTGTCTGACTCAGAAGTTCTTTGATTGAACCTAGGTAGAATCATGGCACTACTGGATTTCTTAGTGTGGTTCCATCTCTCCGAGAAAGGTTAGCTAGTTGAGGGCATGGTGTCACAGAGATTCTAGGGTCAGAAGAAACTTTCAGAAATGTGTAACTATGCAGAGCTGTGCAACTGAAGAATGATGGATTGGAATTCAAATTCCTCCTCTGTCACTTACCACTTGTAAGTGACCTCAGCAAGTCACTTCACCTCTCTGGGCCTCTGTTTTCTCCTCTTATATTAGGTGGTCTCTGAGGTCCCTTTGAACTCAATATCTGTTATCCTATGGCCTACCCAAGGGCACAGAATTTGTCAGTGGTGAAGAAAGAGGGGAACTACACCATAGGTGTTCTGCCTCCTCATGAAATGATTCATAGACTCTCTGAAGTTACTATGTGGGCCTGAACTAAATTAGCATTGGAGGTCTCTCTGGATTCAACCCAACTCAATCTCTAGTCTAGCTATGATGTTAGACTATAGAAAATATGCACTTGCTCTAAGCTTTGCCCAAAGCAAACTTTCCTAGAGCATCTTGGCATCAAGAGAGAAGGAGAAGTATGGTCATGTAGATCCTTTCTTGTACTAAGCTGGCAGAACAGGGAACCCCCCCCCCCCCAGTTTTTATCAGGGACATTTATATTGACAGATTCTAGTTGGAAATATGAAAAGGATAATAGTTTGCTGAGATAAGATGCACATTAACACCAGTACTGCCATACTGGTGGAAAGGGCTAAAGTTTTAAATCCTACTTCCAACACTCCTGTCTTGTTATGACCATGTCCAAGCCCCTTTACCTCCTTGGGTCTCAGTTTCCTCATAAGTAAAATGGCCTTCAAAGTCTCTTTCAGCTCTAGATCTCTGATCATATGACCTTATAATAGAACAGTAAGACACTGGATTGAGAAAATTCTAAGGAACTGGCTCAGAAGAGGACAAGAGCAGAAAACTGAACAGCCTTTTAAAGAACCATTTCGTCCGTTTCATTCACAGTGTTTGAGAAATGGCTAGCCTGTGTGCAAGCTTGCTCACATCACTAGCTCCTCTTTTTTCTGTTTCCAAAGGCAATCTGCCATCTTGCCCTAGCACACGGCCGATCCCCATGGAACACAGCAGACTCTGAGCAGGATGACGAAGTGGAAAGAACACTGATCTGGTTCAGTTTCTGACTCTTCCTATTTACTGTTGGCATGACCTTAGCCAAGTACCTTACTCTTTCTGGGCCCCAGGTTCCTCTTCCCTAAAAAAAGAGGGACCAGTGAGGTCCTATCTAACTTTCAGACTTACAATCCTAGAAACTGGAGTTTTCCTCTTAAAAGGGTAAGTTGCTCTAAGGCAATTTTGATCTGAAGACCTCAAACTACATCAGGAGATTAAGACTGGTTCAGATAAGGGAGTTAGAAGTGCAGATCTTAAGTAACTTCATATCTTGGAGGAAATCAAATTTTTCTCCAACCCCTAGCCCACTCCATCATCACTCCCAGCACCCTTGCATGCATGTGCATACACACACACATGCATACACACGCACACACGAAAACCAGGCAGTGTAGTCAGTACATCACTAGACTTGGCATCAGGAAAACCTGAGTTTGATTCTTGCCTCCAATATTTGGCTAGGTGACCCTGGACAAGTGCCTTAACTCTGGCAGCTTCAATTGTTCATCTGTAAAGTGAAGATAACACCCCACAGAGCTGCTGGGAGGATCAAATGATGAAATATATGTTGTGCCTTACAAACCTTCCAATGCCTTATAAATGTTAGCTAGTATCATCATTATTACAGTGCTTTATTTAACACAACCTTTTTGGCCATGAGAGCCATAAAGACCTGTGGAAGGAGGAGGATGGAGGCGGAAGGCGNTGAGATACAGAGATATATTCATCTTCTGCCCTTCAGTCTTCCACGATTAGCAGCCCAGGACATCCACTTCCAAAAATATGTGATTCCCAAGGTCAGATGTGGTTTTTTTCATTATGATTTTCACAAGGCACAAAATCACCCTCTTTGAAGTGGGCACCGAATGCCAGTTCTATTTGCTTAATGTGTCCTGTGGAGACGCTTAGAAAAGCATTTGTGTCATAGAGAATAGAGAGAGTTGTCCTCTAGAGCAACGGTCAGCAACCATTTTGGCGGTGAGAGTCATAAACACGTGCAGAAGGAAGAGGATGGAGGCGGAAGGCGCAGATATCTAACCCTAACACTAATAGATAATATGTGCCCCCTGGGGCACATCCTGGGGCTCTGCCCGGACTGGCCTGTAGGGAGGTGGAGCCAGATATGGCTCGAGAGCCATACGTTGCGGACCCCTGCAGGTCTCTCTCTTTGTCTGTCTGTCTGTCTGACTGTCTGTCTCCCTCCCTCGCCTTAAGCTGCTCCCTGTGGTTTTTAGGGGCCTCTCATTTTGTACTTTCAGTCCGTCTGCGCTGAGTGTAAGCTCCTTCCGAGTTTGTCTTGTCTTGTGTTTCTCTTTGTGTCTGCAGTGCCAAGCACAGGGCCCAGACCACAACGAGCTCAGAAACATTCGGTGAACTAGGCCGAAATCAACAGGGAAATCAGGATGAAAATCCAGTGCCACAGCCCAGGCTGGGGCCAAACTGCCTCTCCAGGCCAGCGGTATTTGTTGTGAGAGACTCCGAGGACCTGCCACTTCCCAGTCAATAGCTGCAGGTAGAGATGAGGCGGGATTCACTACCTTCTTCTCTCCAGGCTCTCTCAAAGTACCAAACTCCCGGCCCACATAGGTTTTGTGCGGCTGGTGAGCTATATGCGCTGTGCTTTGTGGCTTGAAGTCTCTTCCCATCGTGTCCATTGAAAAACACCGTTTTCAGAATCCCTCAGATGCTGCCTTTTGTGCTTTTGACACAAAGTGAAAAAGACTCAAGTTGCTGGTGGCAGAGACAGTTGTTTGGATTTGCCGTGAGCCTGCTTCACATGAGCTGCTTTGTGAGAGGCTCCACCACCCGGCCAGCCGGAGCCCTGTTGATCAATTACCATGTGGTCAATTCACTGGGCTCCCCGATTGTTAATTGCCATTGAACAGGTTTCAAGTGCTCCCTGCTCTATCACAGATACACTTCCCCAGCGCCTGACATGCTTTCCACATAATTAACATAAAGAAATTAATGTCTTACAAGCTGGGATATTTGATTCCCCCCCCCAAAGGGAGAAGAAATGTAAATAGGATGGAATTCTGAAGCCAGATTCCTGATATGACAGGACTAAAGAGCTGGGGCTTCTTTGAAAAGGGCCTCTTTTCATCCCTTTAATAAGTCCATTACTTGCACTTGGGCATATTTTAAGGTCCTTTTCATGCTGAATCTCGAGTTGCGCATGCTTTGCATTTCAAGCTTTGTTTCTGAATCACTCGAAGCCAAAGTTATTTCTGCTTTAAAATAACAGGAGCCGGGAACAGCTAATCTCCTTTCATTCAGAGTTCCTCACATTATTTTACTGGACAAAGTTTGTGTTGGCTACAAAACAGGGCATTCACAACATCTATGAGAAGGAATTTAGGTAAGAATGAGGCTGAGATTGTAGGCTGTATAAAGCCCCTCTTTCCTGAGGCCATTAAGAAATTCCGAATGGGCATTATATTGAATAGTGACATTAAATTAGGCTTGCTAATTTCAGCTGTTCAAGCTGATCCCCTCCATTTGCCAATCACCCCAAATGAAACCTTCCCACAGCTATGATCCCAATACGTTTCTCTACTAAGGTGAAGCGTGTGCATGTGTTCGTGTGTTCGTGCTTAAGAGAAATGGTTGCTGATAGGGGCAGGGAAAGATGTTGGTTTTGTGAGATCTTTCAGAGATGAAAATCTACAAGAATCAGAGAGAGAACTTTGCTTCATCAGGGAGAGCTTTCCTTTAACACTGACTTCAAGGAGGAATCCGAGCTAGAAACAGCCACTGCTTTCTGTGATTTTTTTTAATTGAAAAATTTTATTTAATTAATTGATTTAGAATATTTTTCCATGGTTTTATGATTCATGTTCTTTCCCTCCCCCAACCCCCCCTTAGCCAAAGAGCAATTCCACTGAGTTTTTACATGTGTCATTGATCAAGAGCTATTTCCATATTATTGATATCTGCATTATGGTGATCGCTTAGAGTCTACATCCCCAATCATATCCCCATCGAACCATGTGATCAACTTGTTTTTCTTCTGTGTTTCTGCTCCCACAGTTCTTTCTCTGGATGTGGATAGTGTTATTTCTCATAAGTCCCTCAGAATTGTCCTGGGTCATTGCATTGCTGCTAGTAGAGAAGTCTATTACATTTGATTGTGCCACAGTGTATCCATTTCTGTGTACAATGTTCTTCTGGCTCTGCAACTTTCACTCTGCATCAATTCCTGGAGGTCATTCCAGTTCACATGGAATTCCTCCAGTTTATTGTTCCTTTGAACACAGTAGTATTCCATCACCAACAGATACCATAATTTGTTTAGCCATTCCCCAAGTGAAGGACATCCCCTCATTTTCCAATTTTTTGTCACCACAAAGAGCACAGCTACAGCTATAAATATTTTTGTATAAGTCTTTTTCCTTATGATCTCTTTGGGGCATAAGTAGTAGGGCTGGGCCCTCCAAAAAAGCCATTTGGGCATAGTTCCAAATTGCCAGCCAGAATGGTTGGATCAATTCACAACTCCACCAGCAATGCATTAATGTCTCAATTCTGTCACATCCCCTCCAACATTTATTACTTTCCTTTGCTGTCATTTTAGCCAATCTGCTAGGTGTGAGGTGGTGTCTCAGAGTTGTTTTGATTTGGATTTCTCTGATGATAAGAGACTTAGAACACTTTTTCATGTGTTTATTGATAGTTTTGATTTCTTTATCTGAAAACTGCCTATTCAAGTCCCTTGCCCATTTATCAATTGGGGAATGGCTAGACATTTTGTACAAGTGATTTAGCTTCTTATAAATATGAGTAATTAGACCTTTGTCAGAGGTTTTTGTTATAAAGATTTTTCCCAATTTGTTACTTCCCTTCTAATTTTGATTGCATTGGTTTTGTTTGTACAAAAACTTTTTAATCTAATGTAATCAAAATTATTTATTTTACATTTTGTAATGTTTTCTAATTCTTGCTTGGTCTTAAAATCTTTCCTTTCCCAAAGATCTGACAAGTATACTATTTATTTTGTGTTCACCTAATTTACTTAGTTTCCTTCTTTATATTCAAGTCATTCACCCATTCTGAATTTATCTTGGTGTAGGGTGTGAGATGCTGATCTAAACCTAATCTCTCCCATATACTGTTTTCTAGTTTTCCCAGCAGTTTTTGTCAAATAGTGGATTTTTGCTCTCAAAGCTGGGCTCTTTGGGTTTGCTGAGGTTATTTTCCCCAAGTCTATTACACTGATCCTTCCTTCTGTCTCTTAACCAGTACCAAATTGTTTTGATGACCGCTGCTTTATAGTACAGTTTTAGATCTGATTTCCCTGATTTTTTTGTACAAGTGTAGAATCTGAATCATACAATTACAGAGGTAGAAACACAGAAGAGAATACAGAATGGGAACCTTTGAACTGAATACATGGTACTTGATCAATAAGGATACTATACTGTAGGAAGCCAATAAAGCAGCTTATGGGAACCAAGGCTCCCCCCCACCCCCACATCCAAAGATCTGACTCTTTCTCTTCCAGAGCTGGAAAGGGCCTTAGACCACACAATGTCAGGGCTAACAAAGAGTTTTGTGTTGTGGATGAAGAAACTGAGGCCCAGAGTGGAGAAATCACACACTAATAAATGGAAAAGGATCCTAGACTCATGACTGGAAAGAACTTCAGAGGTCTCTTATTCTAATTCCCTTAGTTTTACAGATGTGGAAATTGAGGCTCCCAAAGGTCCCAGGATCTCAGGTGGTAAACATCAGAGTTAGGATTTGAACTCGTATCCTCTAACTCTGGATCCCATGCTCTTTTACCATGCCATTCTGTGTGACTCTTTTCTTTTGACTGTTTTTATCTATGTTCAGTTCAATGATAGCCTGCCCATGTTTTGTTTTTCTCCCATTGGGAATAAATTTACTTTTTAGTTGCTAAGAGGTTCTGCTAATAAACTGACCATGTAGCAGGAATAAGGATTTTACAGCTTAAGGAACCTTAGACACCATCTCATCCAACCCCCTTATTTTATGGAATTGGAAACTGAGGCACAGAGAGGTAGTATATTGGCAGATCCAGTATTTCAATCAAAGTTTTTTGACTCCAAATTAATTCTTTTCAATATAATACTGTGTATTGGTCCCAAGGCAGAAGAGTGGTAAGGGCTAGGCAATGGGGGTCAAGTGACTTGCCCAGGGTCACACAGCTAGGAAGTGTCTGAGGCCAGATTTGAACCCAGGACCCCCCATCTCTGGGTCTGGTCCTCAATTCACTGAGTCACCTAAATGCCCCCTCCAAGTTCATTGTCTTTAAGTGTTTTGCAACCCTTCAGATACTATAGAAATATGTGTGTGATAGGCAACATAATACTATCCCTCACATAACTGAAAACTCTGGGGAGGGAAGTAAGCTTCTGTTTGAAGGACAGAGCGCCAAGCCTGGAGTCAGGAGTTCAAATCTGGCTTTGGAAACTTGCTAGTTGTGTGACCCTGGGCAAGTCTCTTAACCCTGTCTGCATCAGTTTCTTCATCTGTCAAATGAGCTGAAGAAGGAAATGACAAACTACTGCAGGATCTTTACCAAGAAAACCCCAAATGGGGTCACAAAGAGTTGGGCAGCACTGACACTACTGAACAACAACATGTTTAAAAGCCATTCCCTTATGAGCCTTGTGAGCTTAGGCAAATCATTTCCCCTCTGTGAACCTCAGTTGTCTCTTCCCCTTGTCTCTTCCCACATCTCACTGAGTGGCTATGAGGAAGGTGCTTTGTAAAATCATAAAGCCAGAGCTATAACTAGGGTGAGGGCAACAGATGTTTGTCCCAGGATCCCAATATTTAAGGGGACATTTCTTTGCTGGAGAGGAGTCCAAAGATTACTACCAACTCCATACCTCACAGTCCTCTCTACAATTCCTCACCCAACCCCAGACTGCCACCAAGAACGTTCCAGCATCACAACGGTGCCACTCTTCTCCCAGGGGCTACCTTCCTCCCCACCACCATGACTGCACCCCAACATGCACCTTACTCTTCTCCTCTCTAATTTCCCTGACCTCATTCCCTGGTTTGAGGCGGGATGTGGGAAAGAAGCCTTCGCTGCATAAAGCTCTATAATGTGATTACTTCTTGTTACTAACTATACCTCTCCTTGACTGACTGGCAACTCACCCCATGCAAGATCAAGGGCCAGGAGCCATTTTCAGAATGCTGGCCAGCACAAGGTTCCCAAGCTGAGCAAGTTCAAAAAGGTCGACAATTGTTAGAAAGGGTTTAAGGTTTCACAGGGACAGCAGCTGTACCTCCTCTTCCCCCCACCCTTCCCCAGCTATACATGGAGAGCACCAGCAGCCAAAGGTAGCACTGAAAATAACCCCAGGGGATAAAGGAAATAAGCAAGATGGAGCATGGAGGTTAGGGGAAGGGGGAGGAGGTGATGCATGGATGAATGGGAGAGTGAAAGGGTTCCCTAGGTTCAGCATTCCTACAAATGTTTAGCACACACCTACTCTGTCTACATTCCAGGCAAATCAAACTACTCACCACTCCTCTGGTCTTGTCCTGCCCTCTCCCACCACCAAGCCTTTGCCCACACCATTCTCTGTACCTGGAATCGTCACACCCTATCCTTCGTTTCCATCTGTGGAAATCTCTCCCTTCTTTTGAGTTCCAGTTTGGGGGCCACCTTCTGCATAGAGAAGGGGAGTGATCAGTAGGTTCCAAGCTTTTTGAGCGTGAGGGACTGGCTTGTTTAAACTTTGTATTCCTTTGCACATGCCTTGCACCGTAGCAGAAGTTCCATTTCGTAAGTAGTGACCTGAACTGAGCTGTGGGGCTCTCTGCTAGATGCTAAAAAGAATCGAAAGAGGGGGGGATCTGGGAGCTCCTTCACTGGGAAGTCCCCCCTAATGAGGAGGACTGCAGGGCAAGTAATCATTCTACTAGACAGAAGACAGAATGAGCCCAGGTGAGTTTCGCCCTGGCTCCTGCATAGCACAGTGTTCTTCTATACGTACATATCCACAAAGCACTTTTAATAAGTATCTTGTTAAATGAGTCTTTGATAAATGAAGAAATGCTAGTTCTAGATTTGAAGTTAGAAGAGAGCTAGGTTTGAATCCTAGTTCCAAACTTTCTCACTGATGAGCCTTGGTTTTCTCATCTGTAAATCAGAATCGTGTTATTTACTTCCTAGGGCTATTGATGGGGCAGAGAAGCATGCTTTGGGAACCTTATAGTGTCTGAGATCTTTGAGCCTTCTAGAAAGTGGAGACTCCTAGCAAGATCAGTTAAGTTTTTGTGGAAGCCAGGACACCCGTGGTCTGGCAAAGACAGCAAGCCAGTATATTTTGTGATACCAGTTCTGAATGGAAGATGACACTCAGAAATTCAGTTCAGTTCACATGACCTCAACATGTATAAAAGCAAGGCCACAGAGACAAGAGAGTCCCTGAGCTCAAGGAACTGATATTCTACAGGGAGGCAGTAGAAGGACACAATCTGGAGAGAGAGACAAGGAAAATGGAGGGAGGAGAAAGTGAGAAAGGCCATCTTGGGATACAAGCTGGGAAGGAAGAGAAGGATGCTGAGAGGCACAAATGAAGGGCATTTCTAGGAAATCAATTCTGCGAGGGAGAGTAATGTGGAATGTTTCCAAAAGCAGGTTACAGACAGAATAATATAAGGGTCTTACGTGGCGGTCTGGGTAGACTTGATTTTACCAAGTGATGGGAAGCCAGTGAAAATTTCAGAGCTAGGGAGTGGCATGGTCAGACCTGGGCATTTGTGGAAAGTGTGTGATAAAGTCTAGATAAAAGGTGATGACCATGTGTGGACAGAAAGGGAAGGACAAGAGAAGGGTCATGAAGGTAAAACTGACTGAGTTCAGTGGGGTGAAGGAGATGGCAAAGTGTATGTACATCAGTAAATACGTGTGAGAGGATGCGTGGGCTTGGGCAAATCACCTTTCCTCTCTGAACCTCAATTTTCTATTTTTTAAGATAGGGATGATAGCATAGCACAGCGTCTTAGAATGAAATTTAGAGCTGGCTGGGACCTTAGAGATCATCTAGTCCAACCCCCTAATTATAGAGATAAAAAACATTGACTTTGCTAAATGAGGAGATAATGCATGGAAAGTGTATTTGTAAAACGTAACCTGATTCCAATTTGGATTCTTCAGTCATCCAAGACCTCTTCAGTGTGAGGAACCCTTCAATTGGCCAGGTTCTTGGGGGAGCATGCTAGGGGCTCTCTGCTAGATCGCTCGACAGTGTGTGAATATCACCAGAGCACATGAGCTATCCCTATCTTAGACTTCACTCTAGTTACATGATGGCTCTGTGTCCCCTTCCAGGCCTACATCTTCTCAATGGCATCCTTTATGCTGCTTTTAGCGAACAATTCTTCATTTGTAATGTGTTGCAGCCTACTCACGCCCACTTATGTGCATCTCCATTGCCCTTTGAGTGACTCACAATTTGAATTCATTGGAGACTCTGGAGTTCCATGATTTCTAACTATATACCACCAGAAGAATACTGATATTTAAAAGATGGGTCTTTGTTTCTGGGAGAGGCTTATGGAATCCGTCCTGCTCTCTTCCTCCTCTTCCTCTTCTGCTGAAAGGTGCAGAGAATTCAACATCACACTGTGCTCCATTTCATTCTGCAGAACAAAATGCTACCTTGAGACTTTTTCCATAAAGATGCCTTTTGTTAAAAATCATGGAGTAAAGTGTTTTTGCCACCATCATGAAGGAGGTCCAGCAGAATGCTATCTTCTAGATGGTGAGGTCCTCCAGATGTTCTTTTTGGTGTGAAGCTTTGGGCTGACTGTATCAAGCACTGGAATAACAGAGAGCTTCCTGAATGAGATCCATAAAGATCACAAGAGTTTGGCCTAAGGATCTACACAGAAAAAACCGAGGGGATGGAAATGTTAGTTAAATGAACAGCTCTTAAGCTTTTCAGTCATGTCCTATTATACCAGATGTTATAATCACTGTCACTATTAGAGGGCATGAGAAAGTAGGTTTACAGACCTTAGTCATGGCACTAATGTTAATCTTTGGGGAAACTGAGTCCCTTGCTGGTCAAAAGGGTGTCTTTAGCTTTCTTCTCAGGCCTTGGTCCTCCTGAATGCTCTTTGAACATGTTTCTACCTCGATGCTGACTGATGAAGACAGTGTGATATAGTAGAAAGAACTCTGGATTTAGAGTTAAGAAACTTGGATGCAATTCTCAGCTGTCCTATGTACAGATGTCATGATTCTTCTATGGCCATCAGTTTCTTCCCCTATAAAAGAGGGGCTGAACGACCTAGACTATTTCAAAGGGCTCTTTCAGCTGTATCATTTTTAAGTCTACAATTCTACTTCTGGGAATGTATATGGAGAAAACCATCGGCCATAAAAATGTCGGAAGGAAAAGAGGCCACTGGGCTTCACTAGATTGAAAAAAGAAAAGAACTGCTCAAAAGTTAATGGGAAGGCAGACAGTACTAGAGAAAGGGAATTCAGTAAATAGATACCAGAAAGCAATGTGAGGACTAGGGAAAAAGAGAGGTGGCAAACAGACCTGCATTCAAATCCTACACCTGCCACTCCTTAGCTCTGTGACTTTGGACAAGTCCCTTCCCCTCTGTGGGCATTGGTTGCATGGAGGATTGCTAACGGCCCTTCTGGCTTTGGATCCTTTAAGGTTCCTCTAAATGAGAGATGAGAGGAAGCAGCAGGATGTAAAAGGGGAAGAGCAAGGGAACAGCTGAAAGACAGAGAACTTTGGGGGCTAAAACCTAAAGAAAACAGGCTCCAAGCTGGCCTTTCCCTTTAAAGGGGTAAAAGGGACGAGGGGAAGTCACAAAGACAGAAAAGGACCAGAAACTTCAGATCTGAGAGCAGCTTGAAAACTTTCCATTTTTCTAAGCACGTGGAAAAAAAGCAAGTTGCAGAGACGGGAGAGAATGTTTAACAGAGAAAAGGCCAGACAGATGAAAACAGAATAATTGGACACAGGAAATGAGTTAAAAGAGGAATGGAAAGACAGAAAGAAGTGAATAAAGAAATGGAAAAAGGGGGAATGAAAACACACAGCTTTTAGTTGAAGGAATTTTATTTATTCCTGTGCCAGCATATAATTGTATTTTCCTGGCAGTCGTCCCATGGAGCTCTGGGAGGGGGAAGGGATGCCAACACGTGTGTGCTGCTGCAGGAATGAAAGTATTATTGCCTTGTACTCATACAGCTGAGCAAATAGCTTCATTAAGGAGATGATATTTGGATATCGGGCAGACGCTTTTTAATTATTTTAATCACCAGTTCAGATGGTAGGGGCAGAGGGGGTACAAGGGTTAGGACAGTGAAAATATAACAATGAGGATTCCTAAAAGGATGTGAAAGAGAACCTTCTCCCCAAAAGCCTCACTTAGGATCGGCAGATTTTGAGCAGATCTCAGGGAACCTCGGAAATCACCTAGTTCAACCCCATTCATCCCCCCACACAGTACTACTACTGCCATTGGGCAAAGTAGAAAACTGAGGCTGAGAAAGGGTACCCAGGTTTCCACAGGTAGTAAGAACTCAACACCATTCTGCTCTATGCCATCCTCTTCCAAATGCCATTCTGCGTTGGCTAATCACACAACTCAGCATCAGCTTCCAGGCACAAAAGGGAAGAAGGAAAACATGCTTTTAAGTTCTGCAAGTCTTTTTAGCTACACAGAGACATAGGATTTTATGTAGCTTGACAGATCCTTAAAGAATATATAATCCAATCCCTTCAACTGGCAGATTGGGAAACTGAGGCCCAGAAGCAATAAAGACCTGAGTTCTGTATTCCATCCATAGTCGACTAAAGATGCTAGTAATAACCACTGATTTGGCTTTGAAGCTCTCTGCCTCAGCACTTCCCCTTTTCCCCCTATATAACCCTGAGCTGTGGAGCTGAGCAGACCTCATCTAGCAGACAGGACAGGAAGAAGTACCTGCTATCTTCCCTCCTTTCCTCTCCAGCCTGGGTCTACCAGACCCCAGGGATCTAGAAGAGTAACAAGGCTATTCCAACCACTTGGATGATTTTGGAATTGCCAACTCTGAGATTCCCAGAGAGATGAAGGACTCCTAGTCTTTAACATCTGCCCTACCTCCCTTCTCTTCCTCTTTTTTTTTAAATAAAACCCTTACCTTCTGCCTTACAATTAATACTGTGTATTGGTTCTAAGGCAGAAGAGTGGTAAGTGCTAGGCAATGGGGGTCAAGTGACTTGCCCAGGGTCACTCAGCTGGGACGTATCGGAGGCCAAATTGGAACCTAGGACCTCCCATCCCTAGGTGTGGTGCTCAATTCACTGAGCTGCCCAGCTGCCCCCCTCCCTACTCTCCTGACTTCTGGGTGTCATCTGACTTACTACAGCTCTGCAGCTGATCTCTTTTCTATGTGTTATCTACTCCAGTAAGAATATGAACAATGTAGATTCGAGGACTCCATTTTTTTGGTATTCCCCCAGCACTTAGCGCAATACCCAGCCCACAGAAAACACTTTAAAATGCCTCTTCATTGCTCTGTTTGTTTTGTTTCAAAGAAGCTATTTTGTCATTGGTTTTATCTTGGCCTTCCTTCCATGCGGTTACTGTAGACCATAATATTCCTAAGGATCTGGGAGAGCATAGCAACATCTTGAATCCTGGGCATTTTCTCCATGAAAAGGGACAAGAGCAGGCCCCTCCCCTTTGATTTCCGCCTCTTCCCCTGTAGGAGTCTGGTACAGTAAGATGATCTCTGAGTAAATCTTTCCTCGTATCATTTCAGAAGCTGGCAGTCAATCTCTGAGTATAAGATGTGGGGAAAGGAGCTAGAGAACAGTTCCTCTGAAGAAGATGGAGCTTTCATCAGACAATCATAGATTGTGTGCACTGGTGAAGGCCTAGCTGCTCAAGCAGACTAGGGTGCCAGTAACCCCGATCACCTAGGCCCCAGCCAGTCCTGCAAGATCTAGCTCAGTCCTGGGGGCCACGTTCTTGCAACAACACTGGGAACATGGAGAATTCGGAGCATTCATTGTAGAAACTGGGAAGAAAAGGCTCAGGTGAAGAGACCTGGTACCCCTGTCTTTGAGTATGGGAAGGGTGCTCCAGTAGCAGCTCTGGGCCCTGAGGTCAAGACCAGAAGCAATGAGTGAAAGGTACAAAGATAAGGAAAGTACCCCCAAAGAGGGATGGTCTGGCTCTAGCCAGGAGTTCTGCCTTGTTACAGGTCTTCAAGAGGGTGGAAGATCAGTGTGGATGAGTAGGTTGTAGTAGGAATGCCTTTTGGAGTATGGATTGGGCCAAGGTGCTTCTGAGGTCCTTTCCAACTCCTCCCTCACGCCCCTGCTCTGTCTTAACCCATAATATATTGTTGTTCATTGCTCTCACCAAGAACCCCACTAGTAGGCAACCCTTTGGTAATGAAATATTCTACACTTGGCTAAGCTGGTCCCCAGCTGACAAACCGAGCCCATCTCTAGGCAGGCCTGTGCTTAAAGACTTCCAGCTTGGTGGGCACTCAAGCAGAGTCTTTGAGAATCTGTAATAACTCTATGCCATGACAAGGCATCAGAAGGGAACTCTAGTAGATAGGATTTCACTTCTGTAAAGAAAAAAAGCTAAGAGCATATACGCATCTGTTGTCCCGTCCCTGCTCTGCCCCAGTCCAAGAGCTGGAGTGTACTGGGGAAAGAAGTGGCTCAGGCACTATCTGTGTGACCTTGTTTCCTCATTTATAAAAATAAAAAAAATGGATTAGACGGCCTCTAAAGTCCCTCCCAGTCCTGGATCTAGGCCCAAAATTGAGGTGGAATAACCTCTCAGACCTGTGGACTGGCTAATTTATTCTGCTAATAGACAATCCGGCTCTCATTGCTGCTGCTAGGAGCTGGACCCTGGGGCAACTCCCCCATTACTTACTGTCAAGACTCATATAGTAATTCATCTCTGCAAGGCTGGGGCCAACCAGAATTTGTATGCAGAGGCATTCTGACTGACATAAACACACTGGAGCAACTTACAGACCCTTCCACCCAAGGATGGTTGGGAATCAACCGTAGCCACGATGATGAAGATGAGCAGGAAAGAGCCTAACAAGGGTCTGGGCTTTTAAGCAAACTGAGGGAGGTTTCCGATATTTTAAAGGCTTGATTTTTGTCAATTCAGTCAAAGGAACTGGAAATGTTGAATGTTTTTTTTCGGATTCAGCTGGAGCTGGTTAGAGCGACTTTTCAGCTCCCATTTATGAGAGTAGCCTGGTGTAGCGGAAAGTGTGTGGAACTTGGAGCCAGAGAACCTGGGTTTGAATCCTAACTCTGTTGCTTATGAGCTGTGTAATCTCAGGAAAGGCCCTTTTCTCCGGGCCTGGGCTGCTGCCTCTAAAAGAGGAGGGGATTGAACTCCATGCCCTCTAAGGCCTCTCTGGGCTCTGAATTCTCGAATATCTGATTGGTGTATCTTTCTGGCCAGTTTGGTGTTTCCCTTGAGGGAAGGTTCGTCACTCATTTCATCCTGACTGTTGGCCCAATAACCTCAGTAACTTCCATTAAAGCTAGTCTGATCCAAGCTCCAAGCCCTGTAAGCCTCTCCCAACATGGCAGTGATCCGTATTCAGCAAGCTCAGGGATATTTGTGTCCCCTCCAGTTCTCACAGCACCTAGTAGAGAGCAGACACTTGAGAAGAGCCCGCTGGTTGGTCCGTTGCTAGAAGGTTACCAGTACTTGGGATTTTCTCATCTAATCACCAGAGACTTTAAAATCTGCCCTTCTCCCCCAAATGACGGCGAAGCAGTGCCCTGCCAAGACAATGTGGTGTGGTGCAAAAACCCTCAGGTTAGACCTGGGTTCAAATTCTGGTTCTGCCACCTCTGCAACTCTGGGCAAGTCACTTCTCCGGGACCTCAATTTCCTCCTCTACAAAATGGGAAAGAGCATGAACTCCATGGCTAGGGGCCCTTTCAGCTCTAGATCGATGACCCTCTGATTCTCTTGAGTCCTTTGGTTTGTCTGGGAAGAGCAGTAATTTGTGTGTTTCTCCTGCACCCTCTGAGCCTGACACTGCATACTTCTACAGCTGCGTCAGTCCTGAATTTTATATTATAAACAGAGCTCCATGAACCAAACCCATTACATAAAAAAGTTATGAGGACAGAGAACATTCTTTCATTGATTGTTTTGTACATGGTTTCAGCTTTGGACTCTCTGGGTGGGTCACAAAGGCAAATGTAAAAATGTCCTGGGATCATCCACAGATTCCTCCGCAGATATTGGCATTCAGAAATCCTCTTATTCTTTCTAGCCAGCTCTTGGGAAACACTGAGCCCTCCCTTCCCCACTCCTCCTCCTCCTCCTCCTCCTCCTCCCACCTCCTCCCCCCTGTTGAGGGGCCACATCTGGAATTCCAGTGTCCGGCCTGAATACCAATTCATTTTCATTCTTTTGGGCAACAAACCCAGCATGGTGTGCTCTGCCCCACAGCCTGGGGCTGGAGCCAGAAACACAATTGGCCTCTCTTAGGAATGGCCAACTCTCTGGGCGATCAATCAATCAATCAACAAGCATTGAGTGCAGATTCCCTGACCATTTGGTAGCTAGTGGACTAGAAATCAACTGCTCAGGCATCCCTGAGGCTCATCTCTCTTGAGGGGTCTATGTGTCTGCTTTGGAACTTTCTGGCTAGCTGTCATCTGAACATCCCTTCCCCTGACAACTCAGCCACATGCAAACTTCCTTTATGGCCCACCTCTTCCAGGAAGCCTTCCTGGACCAGATGGAAATCCAGATGGTGCCAGATCAAGCAGGGTGCTTCTACTGCAAAGGACCTGGCATATGATCCCTCAAACTTTTCTATTACCAAAAAGAATTCACACTCAGGAAATGCCGAAAAAGAGATCAATGATCGAGACCTAGAAAATGAAGTATTGAGGAGGAAGAGGAACAACAATATCCCCAGCAGGGCCCTTCTTCTCCAGGCCCTGCCCCCTACCACTCAGTCCTGGGTCCTTTTCTCTCCCTATTCCTGCTCCCAGTAACTGTATTCCCTCCCATGGCTTCTGACCATCTCTGCATATCTAGCCTGCCTCTCTCTGTGGAGCTCTGTATCTAGATCACCAAGGGCCTGCTGAGTAGTTCTACCAGGATGTCCCAAAGGCCACAATATGGCCCCTTCACCTGTTCCTCTCTTTCTGTCAGAGGTACCACCAAGTGTCATCGTGAAGTAGAAAGGGTGCTGGGTTTGTGCTCAGAGGAATAGGATTCTTTTTTTTTGTAAGGGCTAGGCAATGGGGGTTAAGTGACTTGCCCAGGGTCACACAACTAGGAAGTGTCTGGGGCCAGATTTGAAACCAGGACCTCCTGTCTCTGGGTCTGACTCTCAACCCACTGAGCCACCCAGCTGCCCCCAAGAAATAGGATCCTAATCCTGGCTCTACTATTTTCTCAATAGTGTGTGTGTGGCCTTGGAAAAGTCATTCAACCTCCGTGGGCCTCAATTCTTTCTCTATAAAATAAGGAGGATGAATTAGATGGCCACAAAGGCCCCTTTCACCTCTCAATGACCCACATTTAAAACCTCACATTCCACCTCTAACCTGTCAATTCCACCTCCATACCATCTCTTGCATCCACCCCCTTCTTTCTACTCTCAAAGCCATCATCCTTGGTCAGGCCTTCATCCCCCTTCCCCAGGACCACTGCAGAGGCCTCTTGACCGTTTGCCTGCTTCTCCCTTCTCCACGCAGCTGCCATATTCATCTTCCCAAAGGCCAGGTCTGACCATATCTCTCTTCTCTCCAGTCCTAGGAGCTACTGCAGTTCTCACCCACCCTACACTGTAAATTCTTCTTTGAGCATTTACAAATTTTAACAACTTGGTCCCCACATGTCTTTCTAAACTGACTTCATGTAGCTCCCTTTCACACACCCTCCATTCCAGCCAAGCCAGCCCACTTGCTTGTCCCATACAGTACCCCATCCCATGCCTCCCGACTACGTAACTTGACTGATGAGTCTCTACAGCCCTGTCCCTGAGAATTCCTTCAGATCTCCCCTACCACAGAGGCCTTTCCTGATCCACAAGATGACTTAGTGTTTCCTTGGTCTGCTCCCTGTAGGACAGTGAGAAGACAGCCAGCCTGGTTTCAGGTCTTCCCCATGGTGGCACACTGGGCTAACAAGTTATTCCAACTCTCTGTGTTCTGGCCAGCTCTAGAAGATGTGAAGTTGCAGGGGTATTGGGGGACTTTCTTCATCTCTGAGCTCCCTATACCAAGGAAATCAGAGGCCAGTCCCCGGCCCCTCCGATCTACGTTAAGTTGTCGCCAGATTGGTTGTTTTGCCTCGGTAGAATGTTTGCTTCTTAGAGGCAGGAACTGCTCTCTGTATGGCCAGCTCTTAGTAGCAATTGAATAAATGAATTCATGCTCTTGCTTCTTGCTCACCCTATTCCCTTTGTCTGAAATGTCTTCTCTGCCACTTCTCGTGTCCATCTGCTGAATTTCCACCTATCATCAAAACTTAATTCCGACACCGCTTCCACAAGAAAGCCTTCCCTGATCCTCCTCATAAGGAATGGCTTTTCCCATCATACCTTGCACAGTGCCAATAGCACTTATCTTGTCATACTAAGAGAACATGACTTTCTTTGGCATGCTCTTATCCCTACTAGACTGCTTACTCTCTGAGGGCATGGAAACACATCTTGTCTAAACGCTGTATCTCTCTCAATGCCCCGGAGACCAAACTCTAACTGCCTAAGACTGCACTGTTGTGGTGAGGAGGCAACCATCCCTCCAAGAGTCCTGGGAGACAGATGCCACAGCCAGGGGAACCGGGGTAGAGGCCAACGGACAGCTGTCACTGTAGAGAAGGAGGGGAGTTGCCTCCCCCACGTGCCCATGTTGGCGCTTGGCACCAAGTCCCATTTTCCTCCGTGATGCCACCTGGCAAACTCTGGGGAAAGTTGAACTGAATCGGCAACAAGAAGGGGACAGGACCGGCATTTCCCCTCCATCTTCAAACACATCAGGAGGTCAGCAACCACGAGGAGGAGTCCAGCCTGGTACCACCCTCATGAGGCATCTCCCTGGGCCCGGTTGGTGACTCGTAGACCCTGCGGCCTTCCTGTGCCCGTGTGCCACCAAGCAGAATTCTGGAGAAGCTCTAAGAGCCATCCCAGAAAGCCCTCATTATAATGGTGCCTCCTCACCTGGAGCTGGCTTCCCCCAGAACCCTGGGGATGGTCTTGGCAAGGCCCCAAGGGTAATGTACTGGGCTCAAAGAGGGGAAATCTGGTCAGAGGAGGGATTATTCTAATCCCATTTGAATGGCCTTAAAAGGAAATCAAAATTGCTGTTGTTAAATTCCAATTAGGAGTGTTTGAGAAAACCTCCCATTAGTTCTGTTTATAAAGGGGGGAGGGGTAGCCCCTGTGTTCCTTCTGTAAAGGCAGCTCCCCGTTTGTGACTCAGTTCACCTCCAGCTCCACTGTATTCAGCCCATCAAAAAGTATTTATCCACCCCGTACTGTGTGCTCAGGCCCGGGCTCAACTCTGTGGGGGGACAGAAGAAAACCGCCGCCCTCAAGGTTTACAAAGTGCTTTTGTCCTTTCTCTCCTCAGGCCCTCACAACAACCCTGGGAGGCGGGGAATGAAAGCATTCTCACCCCCCTTTGAAAGGAACCAGAGGTTCCCCAGAGGTCACTAACTTGCCCAAGGCTAGTAAGGGTCTCTCCTGGGCCTCTGCTCCAAGCCCAGTTTCCTGATGCCAATCAGACCAACCGCCATTTCTAGAGATCTTTCAAGTCTGCTAAACATTCTCCCTGTGACTAAGCACCTCGGGAGACAAGCAGGCTAAATATAATTATCCCCATTTTACAGAGGAGGCAACTGAGGCCCAGAAACGTCAGCTAACAAATTTTTCAGCCAAGGGCCTCTGCCTCCACTGCTACTGTTCTTTATCAGACAACAGTTGTTCCAGCAGGTCTCATCAGGCCAGTGACCAGACAAACTCCATGAAGACGGTGTCCAGTGCCTTGCCCACAGTAGGTGGTTAAGAAATGGTAATTGGGGGGTGGGGGCAGCTAGGCAACCCAGTGGATTGAGAGCCAGAGAGGTCCTGGATTCAAATGTGACTTAAAACACTTATCTGGGTGACCTTGGGCAAGTCACTTAACCCCCATTGCCTAGCCCTTACCGCTCTGCTGCCTTGGAACTGATACATAGTATGGATTCTAAGATGGAAGGGAAGAGTTTAAAAATAAGATAAAAAAGAAATGGCAGTTGGATTGATCTTGCAAATGAGAAAAAGGCTAGCGGTCTCTAGTTAAGTGAGCTATGCACTGCATGCCTCAGATCCTTGGAGATTTCTTTCATTTTTATTGTCATGCAAAACACACTTCCATATTGGTCATTGTTGTAAGAGCAAAGTCATACATAGCCAAAACCCCAAAATAAAACCAAAGATACCCTGATGGGAAAGACACTCCAACAGTTCTTTCTCTGGAGGTGGAGAGCATTCCCCAGCATAAGTCTTCCAGGATTGCCCCAGATTACTGAGAGGAGCCAATTTTCACAGATAATCATTGTCCCATATTGCTGTTACTGTTACTATTACTGTTACAGTGTCCTCCTGGTTCTGCTTCATTCGCTCTGCATCAGTCCACGCTGGTCTTTCCAGCTTTTTCTGAAATCATCCTGTTTATCATTCTTTATAGCACAATCGCATTCCATCACCAACACATACCACAATCTGTTTGAGCAATCATGTTGGAGTAATCACCATTCCCCAGCTGATGGACATCCCCTCAGTTTCCAATTCTTTGCCACCACAAAAAGTGCAGCTATAAATATTTTTGTACAAGTAGGTCCTTTGCCCTTTTTTATGATCTCTTTGGGATACGGACCCAGTAGCAGCATTACTGGATCAAAGGATAAGCACAGTTTTCTAGTCCTTTGGGGAAAGTTCCAGATTGCCCTCCAGAATGGTTCATCCTTTGAGATTTCAATGGATCTGTGATGTCATTGAGCTGAGTACTGGTCATGTGCACACTGTAACCAAAGTTCTGTACTTTCCACACCAACATGCATGCCCTCCAGTAGTGCAAGCCCATCCATGTCTTCTCACCCTCTGCCACTCCTTGTTTGTATATCTGCTACAGGTCCCTGGAGGCCATCCTCTGGAGCTACCAAGGGCAGAGAGGAGCTAGTAATTCTGCTACCTGACCAGTCTGCCTTATTTTCAGGGAATACATTTCTTGACTGGAATCCTTTATGTAGCTCCTCTTGCATGGCTCTCCACTAAAATTCTTCTCCCACACCTCACTGTGTGGGGCTGACCCTGTATTTCCCAAAGTTAAATCAGGATCTATCATGCTAGAAAGGCTTCAAGGAAAGTCTTCAACAAGAGAGTGTAGCTCCTTTCAGAGGGTGATGGGGAAACACAACCCCAGTAGTTTTCCTAGAGTAACCCATGACACAGTGTGGTAGTGATAATAACGGGGTCGTTGTTGTTCAGCTGTTTTTCAGTCATGTCTGACTCTTTATGACCTTATGTGGAGCTTTCTTGGCAAAGATTCTCGAGGGGTTTGCCATTTCCTTCCCCAGCTCACTACACAGATGAGGAAGGTGAGGCAAATAGGCTGAAGTGCTTTGCCTAGGGTCACACAGCTAGGAAGTATCTGAGGCTGGATTTGAACTCAGGAACATGAGACTTTCTGACTCCTGACTTGGTGCTCTGTGCACTGCAGCGCCACCTAGCTGCCCAATCATACCTTAAAGATGCCATGGGCTTCCATCACTGTAACCCAGTTCAGGAAGTAGTTACAAGTGTTATTCTCAGTTTTTAAAAGGAAGCAACAGACACTCAGCAAGGGGCTGGGTCTTGTATGATGTCTCTCATCTGGGACCTTTTAGAGTTGGATTCAGATCAGGGTGTCCTGGCTCCTTCCACTTCATTGTACCAACCTTCTTTGATAGGAGATCAGAGAAGGGGGAAAGTCACTAGAAAAGGAGGGATGAGGTGGGCCTCAGAGAAATGGGTAGACTGTACTTAAGCAAAGAATAAAGAGGAGAAATCTCTGGTGAAGAAAAGGCCTGCTCCCTCCCATCTAGTCCCCAAATGGATACTCTCCCTCCATCCTGCAGCAGCTTCCATGGCTGACCATCTATTCTTTTTCTGATGATGCATTTTCTCATAATTCCCTTTCATAGATATGTGGAGAATTTGATTGGACCATTTGGTTTGGCCAACAGATTTCTAATCATAGCTCTTCAGAGCTGGAATGAGACCTTGAAGGTCACATGGTTCAACATTCCTCACTCTGCCACTGTCCAGATGAGGAAATGGGCTTAGAGAGGAGAAAACTGCTAATTAGTGGACAAAGAGAGACTTGGACCCCAACCTCTTGGCTAAAGTATGGAATGTGTGAAGAGGAAAAATGCCCAGTAAGCCTGGGAAGCTCGGTTATGGCCAGATTGTTGGGAAAGGTGCTAAATGCCAATTGGAGAACTTTGTGCTTTAACCTAGAGCAAAGAAGGAGTCACAGAAAGTTCTTCAGCAGTGCAGTGGCATTTTCAGACTTCTACTTTGGGAAGGGCATTTTGGAAGCTGTAAAAAGAATAGATTGAGGAGTTTGGTGGTGTTTTGGATATGGAGTCAGGAAAACTGAACTCAGACATTTACCAGCTGTATGACCCTGGATGAGTCACTTAATCTCTGTCACCTCTGTAAAATGAGGATTAATAATAGCATCTGCCTCATAGGGTTGTTGTGAGGATTAATCGAGATATTACCTGTCAAAAGCTTTGCAAATACAATGATCCAGGGCAGTTCTGAAGGACTTATGATGGGGAATGCTCTCCACCTCCAGAGAAAGTACTGTTGGAGTCAGATGCATCAGAGCATGCTATCTCTCACTTTACTTTATTTATGGTTTTTTTGGGGGGGTTGGATTTTACGTGAATATTCTCTTAAAACAATGACCAATGTGGAAGCATGTTTTGCATGATAATACATGTATAACCCAGGTCAAATTGCTTACCTTCTCCAAGAAGGGGGAGGGAAGGGAGGGAGGGAGACAATTTAGATCTTATAATTTTGGAAAATGTATTTGAAAATTGCTATTACATGTAACTGGGAAGGTAAGATATCTTTGAATTTTAAAAAAAGCTCAGCAAACCTTAAAGTGCTACAAATACTAGCTTCGAATCTGGGAATCCAATTAGGAGGCCACTGCAATAGTCTGGGCCAGAGGTGCCGATGACCTGAACTGTAGCAGCAGCTTGTGAGGAGAGACAAGGTGATGGCTGTGATGGAGATTGTGGAGGGATGCCTTCAAGGCTTTCTGTTCCCTCTATAACAACGGGGCAGTTTAAAGAAGTGGGATAGGTTTAAGGGAGAAAGATGAGCTCCATTTTGGACATGTCAAGCTTAAGATGCCAATGGGACTTCAAGGTGGAAGTATCCTGCAAGGACATGGAGATAGAGGATGGTAGCCCCCCAAAAAGCTGGGTAGATAAATATTAGAATCAGTGGGTGAGAAATGAGAGATGAACCTATGGGAATTGATGAGATTACCATTGGAGAGTGTGTAGAGATGAGGACCCAAGATGGCACCCTATGGTCAAGGCAAGAAGGGCATGGATGATGGTCCAGGCAAAAGACAAGGAGCAGTCAGGAGTTCTCGAGCACTGAGGAGATGGGGGAAAGAAAAAGGGGCAGTGCCCTGAACAACGTCAAGTCCTACAGAGGAGTTTGAGAAGGATGAAGACCAAGAAAAGGCCAAAGGATCTGGTCATTACAAAACCACCTGTAACCTTGGAGAAAACAGTTTCAGTTGAGTGGTGGGGTCAAAAGTCAGAGGGAATCGGTTGAGGAGTGAGTGGGGAAAGAGGAAATAGAGGCAATGAGTGGAAAAAATTTGTTTTTTGGAGTTTAACTATAAAAGTAAGGAAGGAGAAGATGAAGGTTCAAAAATTGAGGACAATGTATATATATAACTAGAGGATTAAGATTGGGACAGGAAGCAAGACCTCCCAGCGTGTGGGCAATGGCTTGGAAAGGTGGAGAGTGCCTGAGTAACTAGAGGATGATGAATTGGTTTTAAGAGGAACATGAAGCACCCATGGAGGCTACAGTCAGCCAAAGTCTTAAATATTTCCAGGCCAATTCAGCCCCACATAGTTCACCCTGGTGAGGATAGCAGCCCATCCACATCTCTCCTGTGGCTTTCCCCCATCCCTCCTACAACAAACAGGATACTTTCATCTGCATCTTTTCACATGTCAAGAACACCAGTGCAGCTTCCCTGCTGCCCATCTATTAGCCTTCACTCACACATGCTCTTATACCACTTCTTAGGCAAGTTGGAACCTGGCGTAGCAGCCTTCTTGGAGAGAATCATGTGGCTTCTGATTGGGCAGTTAGCAGCTAGCATGATCTCCTTTTGCTCTTCATGATTTCTATTAAGCAATCTACCCACTTTAATGCTATTCACTCCTTGGCCAAGCAAACTCAAGAGGATCAGATTTAGAACTGGAGGGATGAAGGAGGCCCTAGAACCCAGACAGGTAAGTGACTTGCACAAGGTCACCCAGCTAACAGGGAGTAGCATGAGGATTCCATGTCAGACTGTCTGACTTTACATCTGACACTGATTCACAAAGGAGGTTTTTTAACCAGCAGAGATCTGAGGACTGCTTGGGCTGCCTTTGAGGATATTTAGGCATGTGCTCAGTGTAAGGGTGGGCCAAGGCAAAAGTATTGGAGATCCAATCTCCTTGGGTCGGCAAGTGATCTCCCCATCCTTGGCAGTCTTCACAAAGAGAAAGGGCACCACCAGCTTTGGCCCACAGAGGTTAAGGACTCTGACTGAGACCAAATAACCATTAAAAGGTCTTCCTTGAAGGAAGACCTTTTAATGGCTCCTGGCTTTAGGGCACATCTGATTCCAAGTCGTCCCAACTTGTACTATCACTGAATTGGACAGCAAAGTCCCATGCACCCTCCCAATATCAGAAAAGTGAGGCTCAGCATAGCTGCTGAGGGGAATAGGAATTGGAAGAGGAAGTGGCAGGCAGCACTAGGGACAAAGCAATGCCAATGGCTTCCAAGAGTTGTTTGTTCAAGCCTTGGTTAGTCATGGTTTTCTCTTGGCAGACACAAAAGCATAGTCCAACATGGTCACCTACATTAAGAGATGTAAACACGCCCACGGACTAGTGATGAAGCCTCTCTTGTTTGTCACAGCATCACAGAATCAGAGACCTTGACAGCTGGCAGGAACCTTGCAGGCCAGCTAGTCCAGCCCCCTCATTTTACAGAGGCCAAAACTGAACTGCAGATAGCAATGGTTCCCAAGGGCAGCAAGGAGCTTCTGACTCTATCATGCTGCCAAAGAAGAAAGCCCAGGGGCCTATTTTGGTAAACTGGACTTTGCCAGGGCCAGGGCCAAGCAGTGTTGGAGCTTCTCCCCGCGCTTTCTCCCTTAATGTGGGAGGGGGTGGTGGTTGGATGGCTTGGCTCAGTGGACACTGTTGTTGCACTATTGACGAACAGGATTGTGCCCAGCCAAAGACAGATCCCATTAGGCCAATGAAAATGCAGAAGCACCAGGTGCCAGATTCGATGCCCCTGAGGGGGTCATGTTGAAACTGGCCTGCTGGCAGACCAAAGGGGCACTTTCAGGGCTAGTTCACGTCCACACTACACCACTATTTCCTACCTGCAGGCTGAAAAGGAGGGAGAAAGGAACGAGACAAATGTTGCCCTGGGTGGCGAAGATAGCAATCAATAGGTCTGGAATGCAAGATTGTGTGCCAGCCAGCACTGAGGTGTTGTTCTGCCTCATCTCCTGGGTATGAAGTGGAATTGGCAGCAATGTTTAAGCCCTGGGTGCTCTTCAGACCACAAAATAGAGCTCAAACAGAGAGGGGATCAAGCTGAATGAGTTCGAGTCTTGCCTTAATCCTGAGCAAATCACTTTCCTCTTTCTTAACCTCTGCTTTGACTGCTAAAAATGGTGATAAGTAAGATGAACTAGCTCCTGAAGGAAGATGGAAGGAAGATTTGAGATAATGGGGCTTCAGTTGTGTTGAGAAGAGAAAGATACCAAAGATTAAACCTTGAGGTCCTTTGTAAATGTAAGCTCTTGCTTTCTCTCAAGGTATCCTTAACTCTAACCTCACCAATCAACACTCTGGCCTTCAGATCTGTACAAGGCACCTGAAAGGTTGGGCCAAGTGCCCCCTCAGGAGCCTGTCGTGGCCACTTACTGTCCATGTGACTGTGGGCCCATGGCCCTCTCTGGGCCTCAGTGAAAATGTGGGTACTGGGCTCAGTGGTCCCTGAAGAGCCTTCTACCTCTAAATCTCTGACCCTATCATCCCAGCACGCCACCCTGTCTCTTCAGTTTGGAAAGAATGTAAAATTGCCCTGTAGGTTTCACATGTTAACATCTCTGGAACCAACTGGAAGCTCGACGTGGAAAACCCCTGTATGGTGGTATTATCCTGTTACTATATTAAGGCCCGGATTGAAGCCATCTGCTGGTGTGGGCTTGGCAAGGAATAAACCACGATGCTTGGCTCCCCCTACCACCTCCACCTCCCCCCCACTGGCATCTCAATTGCAGCTCAGCTTCCTCAGTGCGGGCGGGTGGGGTGGCCATGCTATCCTCTTTGATCAGGAGGCCTTGGCTTCCTAATATGTGCCTGCAAGCCAGGTGTCCTTTTAAAGGCCCCAAAGCCTTTGGTCTGCCAGGATAAGAGCTTTCCTCCTGGTGACTCTGTGAGTCTCTTGGAATCTAGGGGCACAGGGGAGGGAAGGGGGGGAAGGAGACGTGGCTTCTTCACTGGCTTTTTCATGTGCAGATTGAGACTGGGGGAGTAGAAGAAAAAGTCCAGGATTCTTTTTGGGCCACTCTGCTATGTAATATTGATATGACCTTGGGCAAGTCACTTAATAAGTCCTAGACAGCCAGTCCGTACAAAAAATGAGGGGGTTAGATTAGGTGACCTTTCAAATCCCTTCCAGCAATATTAAAGCGTGGTTTTGCAAAGAGAAAGTGAAATCTTCACCTCATTTTTTATCTTCAGGTATTTTATATATATATATATGTATATATATATATATATATATATACACATATAACTTCAGGTATTAAGGGTATGGTGAAGAAGGGCTCTCAAGTTTGATGCATACAAAATCATGAATAAAAAGCCTTCCACTCCAACGTGACTCACATCACCTTACAAAGTTCCAATGGGACTCTGCACTCCTCTCATGGCAGCCATGTTGGCTTCTATGTGTAAGATGATGGCAGTGGATTTCAGTGAAGTAACAGGGGACAAAAAATGATGGCTCCCATTGGGAAACTACTTTAAGGGTCACAAAGGCCCTTCCTTCACCCAGAGAGAGAGACAGCCTTGAGAACAATGTGGAATAGGGGAAAGGACACTGGATTTGGAATTAGAAGACCTGGGTTCAAATTCTGGCTTTGACATTGAATGTTAGTTCAATTGTGATGTTAGGCAATTAAATCGCCTTCTCTGGCTCTTGCTTACTTTGTCTACACAATGATGAGGCCCAGCTTGCTGATCACTTAGGTACCTTCCAGCTTGAAGTCCTCTTGCTCTCTAACCCTATAAATGATATGTTGCTGGTACTATATAGGACTTCATAAAAAGAGAACTAGAGACCTGGGTTCAAATTCCTTCTCTGCTACTTTCTAACTATGTGGCATTGGGTAGGTGCCCTGTCTTCTGTGAGCCTCAGTTGCTTCATCTAAACAATGAGGGGGTTGGGCTAAGTTCTTTCTGGATTTGGAGCCTCTTATTCCTTCCCTTCTAGAGGATAGGATCTATTCCAACCTCTCTCATGCTGACAAGAGAATTCCAAAAAGGAAATGACTTGGCCAGTGTCACATATTTATTTCACTTGTGAAGTCAGAGCTAACACTTGGGTCTCTTGATTGTTGTTGCTTTATGATCTAGTGAGAAAAGCAGAGTGGTATAGTGTAATCAAAGGATGTGAGTACACATCATACCTGTTGCTACCTATGAGGCTTGAGGAAAGTCCCTGGACCTCCTGGAGCCTCAGTTTCCTCATCTGAAAAATGTAGGATTCATACTAGCTAATTTCTAAAGCCCCTTATCTCCAACTGACCCCTAATGCCCCCCAACTGCCAGAAATGATGAACAAATCCAACTCTCTGCTGATGGAACCAAAAGCCAGAATACTAGAATATTTGCGCTAAAAGAAAACTTGGAGCACATCTAGTCTTACCCACTTTGTTGATGGTCTAACTGAGGCAAAGATTGCTTTGCCATGCTCCAGGGCACTAATGACATGACAGCCCCAAGAACAGAACCCAGAATTTCTGATTCCTAGTTTGGAGCTCTTTCCCCTACCTCACTGCTTACATGGACCCCACTGTCAGGCTCAAATAAACTCAGAGAAGGGAACACACCTTCATGTGTATGAGCAACTCTTAATGAGCTGCTCTTATTAGAATTGGATTAGCCAATCTTCAACCCAGAGGCCAAGAAGGGCAGACACAGCCTGAAGACTGGCTCTGGAATGAGTGTGGGCTGGTGGGATGACCCTCCTCTGGGTGGAGTGAAACTGATTATAAGCAGAAACAGATTTTTGGGTTCAGTAGGAACATTTCCTTGCAGGCCAAAAGGTTCTCTTTGTCAATCCGTCCCACGTTAGAAACATTTTCTCTGTGTTTTACAATATGCACTTAATAGAACAAAGCTATATTCTGGAAAATCAATCACCAGGAACCTCAAATAGGGCAGGCAGCTGAAGAAGAAAGGGCTTTGTGGTGACTCTCTTAATCTTAGGAGCTCCAAATGAGTTAAGGCTGTTCTGAGAGGATGTTTGATTTCCTTGGAAGGGTTTCTGGTTTGTTTTTATTTGGGTCCTTTTCATTACTCTTAGTTGATTCCTGGGGTTAGCCCCGTTGCTTGCTATGTGACCTAGAGCAAGCTAGCACCACTCTCTGGGCCCCAGGAGGGAGTTGGACATGATGGTCTCCAAGGTCCCTTCTAGCTCTACCAGATGATGATTCTCTGTGGGTTGTTTCCCTCACGTTTTGCCTCATCCCAAGTTCAGGATTGGCAGTCTTGGTACTCAGCCCTAACACACACACCCCCCCAAACCATGTGTGATTGGTGAATCAATTCCCTGGCAAGGCTCCTTCTTCCATAATGCCTTGCTGCCTCCAAGCAATAGCTGCCCTTGGACTTCTCTTCCACCTAGGCCAGTACCAGGTATACAAAAAGCACTATGGCATAATAGGAACAGCATTAGAACATGGAGAACAGGGTTCAAATTCTGGTTTCAACCATTACTAGCTCTGAAACCTGGGGCAAGTACTTTCTTCTTTGGCAATCTCAGTTTCTTCCTCTGTAAAATGGAGTTGCTCCTACTTTTACCATCTACCTCACAGGGTTTTCTCTGGCTTTGTGGCCTCTCTTTAAAGGTACTTTGTATTTAATCTGTTTATATCCTATATGCTTTCTGTAATTCTATAGAAAAATATGTACTTATACACTTGCAATCTACCTTCATTTAAATCTGAGCACCGTACAAGCAGGGATTATGACACAGTGTCTCTGGTTTGTTTGTGTCTAAATGTTTGTTGATTGATTACGAGCAGCATCAAATTCACATCTTGCTTCATGCTTTAAGAGAAGAGTCATCCTGACCTGATCACTTCACCTCTCTCAGGTCCAGTTTACTTTTTTCTACTTAATTCTATTTTATTTTTCAATTGTCAAACATTTATTTTCTCTCCCTCCTACTTACCCCCAAATAAAAATAGGGAGAAACAAAGCCCTTCTAATAAATATGAATAATCAGGCAAAATGCTGCCTTCATCCAAAAATAGAGGTCTCATTCTATACTGGAGTCCATTGCCTTACTAGTAGGAGGATGGGGAAAATGGTTCTGCACTGGTCCTCTAGAAATATGTTTGGTAACTGGATTATTTCAGTGTTCTTAAGTCTTAAAGTTGTTGCTACTATAGAAATGGTTCTTCTGATTCTGTTAACTTCACTTTGTATCAGTTCATGCAAATAATGTCAATTTTTGCTAAAACGGACCCTTTTGTCATTTCTATGGGCACAACAGTATTCCATTATACTCATCCTCAGTTTCTTCTTCCATAAGATGGGAGTGATAATAATAGCACCCTTTCCCAGGATTGTTGTGAGGAGTAAATGATATGTAAAGCACTTAGCAAATCTTAAACCATAGAAATATGAGCTACTACATCATCATGATCATTATCACTACTATTAGATCTTCAATCAAGACATATGGCAGTTATTTCTAAGTCTAGCAAGGAGCTCAAGAAGTGTTTCATGAAGAAGAAGAAGATGGATGCTTCAGGAAACCTCTACCACCAACTTAAGATGGGTTTCTCTGTCATTTGGAGGAGCTAGACTGGTGACCACTTGTTAGAACTCAAAGTGCTATAAGAGATATTATGGAGACAGAATCAACAATTAACACCTAATTGGACGTGGTGGTAGGAGACAGTGAAAAGGATGACTCCAACGTTGTGAACTTGGATGGCTGAAAGGAGAGTAGTGCTTCAGCAGATGAGTTTTCAAGGAAAACTATGAACTCTATTTTGTACCTGTTGACTTTAAGATGCATCTGAAATATCCAAGAAGCAGCTGATGATGAGGGCTGGAAAGGCAGGTTTTGGGAGTCATCTCCACTGAGAACATAGTTGAATCCATGGAAGCTGATGAGCTCGCCACAAGAAAGAGGATACAGAGTTTCTAAAGAGACTCCAAGAGAGAGGCCGCACCTAGTTAGAGGTCAAGGCATGAATGGTAATGTAACAAGGAAGACTATTTTATATATCAGGAAGGTAGAGAGGCAGGAGAGAAAGGGGCCATGAAAACCCAGGGAAGACAGAATATCCAGGAAGAGAGTGCCGTGAAGTGTGGCAAGTGCCATTGAGAGATCAAGAAGGATGAGGACTAAGAAAAGGCCACTTGATTTAGCAATTACAAAAATCTTGGCAACAGAGTGGGGGGAAGGAGGGCAGAGATAGATTGATCTCAGTGAAATGGTAGAGCTGGATGCTAGATTGCAAAGGTTGATATAATTATAGCTAGCAAAACAAAATAATAGCATTCATTAGGGCTTTAAGATTTGCAAAGTGCTTTACAACATTACCTCATTTGATCCTCCCAACAACCCTAGGAGGTAGGTGCTACTATTATCCCCAATTTACAGATGAAGAAAGTGAGACAGGATCTGCAATCAGGTCTTCCTGACTCTAAGTCCAGTGTTCTCTAAACTCACAGAGGAAAGACAGAAAATGACCTGGGGGTAGGGTGTGATAACAATGCCAAAATCTGGAGAGGCTTATCTATTTGGAGGGAGTGAACCTTAGGATAAAGTCACAAAGAGGGTCTGGGAGGAGCAGAGAATGTACCCAGTCTTCCTCCAGCCTTAGTCAGGTAGCATGAGAGAACATGCACCCCATCCTTTGTTGAAGGGGTGGCTAGGGATGTCTATTGGGACAGCAAGAATGAGAAGAAGACTAAAGAAGAAGAAGGGGAGCTGATTAGCAGCAGAAAGGGGGTACAACAATGGAAGAACAGAGATGAGACAGGCATGGATAAGAATTTTTGACTGTATCCTAAGGATTCTGGGAAGAAAATGAATTTATTAGGAATTCATTATTATACTCTTCCTAGTAAGTACATCTCAGTCCGCTAAGCCAAGTAGACTTGATTGTCTCCTCTGAAGGGGTGCTAGTAAAATTCTCTTATATGTAAGGACACTTTTGCCCTGTTCTTATCAATGACCAGGGCATCTTAAGATCATTGCTTTTACACTTGGCAAAGACCTTAACTATCATCCTGTGAAACCCCCTAATTTTTACCAGCTGGGTAAACCAAGGCCCAGAAAGGTGAAGTGACTTTTCCAAGGTCAATAGAGGTGGCATATAGCAGTGCCAAAATTGTAACCCAAGATCTCTGAGTACCTAGGTTTGAGTTTCATCTCTGACACCCACTAGCCATTTGACTGTGGGCAAAGTCACTTCCCCTCTCTGAGTCTCAGTTTCCTCATCTGTAAAATGGGAATATAATATCTCTACCATATACATTACAGGATGACTGCAAGCTTTATGATCCTAAAAGCACCGCAACAATGAGAGCAGTTGCAGCTCCAGCTCATATCATTATGTGCTTCCATTTGAAGGAAGTCTGCCCTGAGGCTTTTCTAAATGGGAGCTTGGGCTCCTGGGTGCCCAAGCAGAGCCCCAATTAGCAGAATCGGAGGTCAATTGGTTCTTGTGTGATCAGCCAAGTGTGGCTGGGCCTCTCTTTTAGTTCTCTGTGCATCTGACGTGCTTCAGTGAGGACTTTTACTCAGGTTTCTTTAGTTTCTGCATCAGGAGGGAATCCTCATTAAGAAACCCAAGCCTTCCTCCCCACCCCCATCCAAGTGTGCTTCTAAGACCCTCGATTAAAAACTGACGGTGCTTGTTTTCATTTTAGCAACAGGAGATTTTTGCTCATGCTGTTCTCCCTGTGTCTGGGAGGCCCTCCCTTCCCCTCATCACTTTCTGAATTCCTACCCAGCCTTTAAGCCCAATTCAAATGTCACCTTCCTTTAGGAAGACTTCTTTGAATCCACTCTTGCCCCCTGCTCCAACTCCAGGCATAAAGGCCTCCTCCTCTAAGCTCACAAAGCACTTTGAGGGGCACTGGTTAAATACATTTATCATGCCATGCTGTACATGATAGCAATTGAGATAGCAATTGAGCTATGTTGGTATCTAACTCTTCTGAGAGCTCCATGAGGGCAGAAATCTTGTTAATATTGGCTAAACCTTGGCTCGTCCACTCCACCTAACACAATGTTTTTCTTTTGGAAGGTACTTTGAAAACTGGTATTGAAGTGAAACTGTCCCTGAGTCATGAATTATAACTATCTCACAATGTTCTCTAGCACTTTCAGGCAGGCAACGCCCTTTCTTTGTCCATGTTATCAAGTCAATAACTAAGAAAATTCTTGTGCTGGATGTTCTTTCCTTATCTCCAGACAGATGAAGAAACTAAAGCCCCCAGAACCCAAATGGTTACCCAGCTAGGATGGAAGAGAGGTGGCACTGCAAAGAAAGCCTTCTCAAGCTCAAGCCCAGTACTCTGCTACATGCCATTGTCTTTCATGATGGGCACGATGCTAAAGAACTAAGTCTGTCATACATGAATGCCCTTTAAGAATTAGTTCTACTAAGTTCTACTTAGTTCTACTAAGAGATAGAAGGGTAGATCAATGGAATAGACATGGGGTAAATAACCTCAGCAATCTAGTGTTTGATAAACCCAAAGATCCCAGCTTTTGGGATAAGAACCCACTATCTGACAAAAACTGCTGGGGAAATTGGAAAACAGTATGGGAGAAATTAGGTTTAGATCAATATCTCACAGCCTATACCAAGATAAGGTCAAAATGAGTATATGATTTAAACATAAAGAGTGATATTAGGTGAACATGGAATAGCATACCTGTCAGATTTATGGGGAAAGGAACACTTTGTGACCAAACAGGAGACAGAGAACATTACAAGATGTAAAATGAATAATTGTGATTATATTAAATAAAAAAGATTTTGTACAAACAAAACCAATGCAACCAAGTTTAGAAAGGAAGCAATAAATAGAAAAAAATTGTAGGACCAAATTCTCCAACAAAGGTCTAATTTCTCAAATATACAAAGAAGTAAGTCAAATTTATAAGAAATCAAATAATTCCTCCATTGACAAATGATCGAGAGATATGAATAGGCAGTTTTCAGATAGAGAAATCAAAACTATCAATAATCATGTGAAAAAGTGTTCTAAAACCCTCCTAATTAGAGAAATGCAAATCAAAACAACTCTGAGGTACCACCTCACACCTAGCAGATTGGCCAATATGAGAGTAAAAGAAAATAATAAATGTTGGAGGGGATGTGGCAAAACTGGGACACTAATGCATTGCTGGCAGAGTTGTGAATTGATTCAGCCATTCTGGAAGGCAATTTGGAATTATGTCCAAAGAGCTTTAAAAGATTTCATGCCCTTTGATCCAGCAATACCACTACTGGGTTTGTATCCCAAAGAGATAAAAAAATGGGAAAGGTTCTGTTTGTTCAAAAATATTTATAGCTGCCCTTTTTGTGGTGGCAAAAAATTGGAAAATGAGGGGCTGTCCCTCATTTGGAGAATGGCTGAATAAATTGTGGTATATGGTGGTGATGGAATACTGAACTGGAAAGACCTACATGAACTGATGTGGAGTGAAATAAGCAGAACCAGGTGAACATTATACACAGTAACTGAAACATTGTGGGGCAATCAAATATAATAGACTTTGTTACCAACAGCAATACAATGATCCAGGACAATTCTGAGGGACTTATGAAAAAGAATTCTGTCCACATCTAGGGAAAGAAGAAAACGTATGATTTATCACTTAGGAGATTATTACAAAAATGAATAATATGGACATTTTTCAAAAAGAATCAGAGTTCTACCCCAAAACAAGTAGGCATGGAGTAGCAGTATTAGGTAGGAGTAGGAGTAGCCTCTGATACTGAAAGGCCTTTGATGGGTGTTTGACTTTATCAAAGTGAGGTCTGTGAGGGCTTTCCTTGGAGCTCTCCAGGGTCCTAGAGCACCTCTTCTTGAACCTTGTTTTCCTTATTTTAGACTACTACTGATATAAGCCACCTAGCCTGGTCTTGGTGAGGTACTTTGGCAAAGGAAGAGAACAAAATTTCTGTTCCAGACACATTTGGCCCAGGAACCTCTAGAATTCTTTGTCCTCTGCAATAGGAGCTTTCCACCTAAATTAGTCTGCATGGAGTCACTGATAGTCATGAGATAAGAGGAAAGAAAAAAAATTCAAAAAAATTCCAGAAATAGCCAAGTTTTTGTTAATACCAACAAAACTAATCAATCATTAGTGAACCTGATCCAAAAGGGAAGAAAATCAATTTGTCCTCCATATGAAAAAGAACAAGATGAATTCACCCAAAAAAGGAAATAAGATAAAGGCATAATTAACTACAAAACTCTAAAACCCTCAAGTCCATAAAATAAATAGAAATCCTAAATAACCCAGTCTCAAAAAGAAAAATAGAGCAAGTCATGGATGAAGAACCAAAAAGGAGAGGGTGGAGAACTAAAGCTAGAATTATCTGCAAAGGTGAAGCACTGGAAGCTGTTCCCATGGAGAAAAATGAGAAAAATGCATAGAATTCTAGAAAATCTTCTGGCAGGAGAACACATGATCATAGCTTTAAGTTGGAAGGAAGATTGTTTAGTCCACTCTCTTCATTTTACAAATAAGGAAATGGAGATGCAGATAGGCAAAATGACTTTCCTAAAGTAACACAGGCCCAAGGGGGAGAGGGAAGATTCAAATCTCAGTCCTCTGACTACTGTCTGGGATCTTTCTACTACTGTAAAGTGAAAGCACAAACATTAGCAAAGACTATAAATTTTTCCCTACTTTCAGATGACAGATTGGTTTACTGAGTAAATGCCAGAAAATCTGAAGAAATCTAAAACATCTAGGTAAGGACAAGGATACAGTCCTGGACATGTAGTTGGAGAGACCTGAGTTCAAATCCTGCCTAAGGACACTAACTAGCTGACCTTAGGAAAATTACTTCAATTTCTCTCTGCCTAGCTTTCCTCATCTGTAAAATGGAAATAATAACAGCACATACTTTCCAGGATTGTTGAGAGGATAAAATAAGATAATGTATTTCTAAAGGGCTTCGCAAAACTCAAGTCACAATAGTATATGCTACCCATTACTATATTAAGAGAATTAATTCCTTCAGGAAAGCAACAAGATACAAAATAAATCCACAAAAACCATCAACATTTATATATAGTACTTAGAAAAACATCTTATTGCTAAAGAGAATGACACACTCAGGACATCTATAAATACAACTACAAAACACTTGACCCTGTGCTCAGTTCATTTACATGACATTTAAAAAGCCCTTGCAGTTAGACTAAAGAGAGTTTGTGAATATTTTTTAAAAGTCGGAAACCCGTGATATATAGATATAGATATAGATATAGATATATACTATATATAGTCAGTAATATATTGGTTTTCTATATGAGATCAAGAGGCATTCACTAGCAGGCAAAAAGATACGAACATTTGGCTTTTAGAAGAAGAGATACAAAAAAATGCTAAAGCACTAACAGTATGAAGAATGCAAATAAAATAACTGATGAATATTGATTTGATAATTTTAAATAAAATCCTGCCAAACCAATATAAATATATATCCAAAAATTATTCATATGATCAAGTTGGATTTATAACAGGGATACAAGGATGTCTGATCATTGGGAAAACAATCAGCATAATTAATGTACACAGATGTGTTGATTTCCCAATGTAAGACCAAAAGCCATTTTCCAATAGGTCTAAAGATATAAACAAACATCTTGCAGAAGACATATGAAAGAAAATGTTCCATATCACTTGGAATGCAAATGAAACAACCATAATAAATATGGATTCAAAATTTTTAAATAAATTCATGGCAAAAATACTACAGCAATATATCCAAAAAATATCTATTACATTTGGGATTTATAGTAAGGAACCAAGGATATTGGAACATTAGGAAAACTATCAGCATCATTAATCTTCTTAAAACATAAAAGCATCCCAAACCACATGTTTATATCAACAGGTGCCAAAAAAGTTTTTGACAAAGTGCAACATTAGTATATGCTAAAAACCCTACACAGCATAGCATAGTAAGGATGTTTTTTAATATGGTAAACAATATAAAAACCTGAAAACAAGCATTATATACAATAGGAAAAACATTAGAAGCTTTCCAATGAATATGCAAGTAAAGCAGAACTACACCCCCTTTGCCTTCTGTTATCTGATATAATTCTAAAAATAATAGCAATAGCAATATTAGAGAAAGAAAAAAGTTAAAGAAATTGTAAAAGCATATGAGATGGGGCAGCTGAGTGGCTCAGTGGATTGAGAGCCAGACCTAGAGAAAGGAAATCCTAGGTACCAATCTGGCCTCAGACACTTCCTAGCTGTATGACCCTGGGCACATCACTTAACCCCCATTGCCTAGCCCATACCACCTTGAAACCAATACACAATATTGATTGTAAGATGGAAGGTAAGAGTTTTTTTTGTTTTGTTTTGTTTTTTAAATTGGCCACTCACTTTATTTCTACTACTTTGGTATTGGTACAACGAATCTTTTGGTATACAAAAAAACATTTTTATCTGCCTTTGATATCCATGCTCTCTAGCTATATCCTTTTTTTATTTTATTTTTTAGAAAAAAAAATTTCCATGGTTACATAATTCATGTTGTTATTCTCGCCCCTCTTTACCACCACCCCATAGCTGACACGCATTTCCACTGGTTTCTTGATGTGTCATCTCTCAAGACCTATTTCCATATTATTGATAGTTGTACTAGGGTGGTCGTTTAGAGTTTACTTCCCAAATCATGTCCACATCAGCCCATGTGTTCAAGCAGTTGTTTTTCTTCTGTGTTTCCACTCCTGCAGTTCTTCCTCTGAATATGGGTAGCATTCTTTTCCATAAATCCCTCAGAATTGTCCTGGGGGGTCATTGCATTGCTGCTAGCACAGAAGTCCATTATATTCTATTTTACCACAGTGTACCAATCTCTGTGTACAATGTTCTTCTGGTTCTGCTCCTTTCACTCTGTATCCATTCCTGGAGATCATTCCAGTTCACATGGAATTCCTCCAGTTTATTACTCCTTTGAGCTCATTAGTATTCCATCACCAGCATATACCACAATTTGTTTATCAATTCCCCAATTGACAGGCATACCCTCATTTTCCAGTTTTTTGCAACCACAAAAAGAGCGCGACTATAAATATTTTGTACATGTCTTTTTCCCTATGATCTCTTTGGGGTACAAATCCAACATTGGTATGGCTGGATCAAAGGGTAGGCAATCTTTTAACTCTCTTTGGGCATAGTTCCAAATTGTCATCCAGAATGGTTAGATCAATTCACAACTCCACAAGCAGTGCATTAATGCCCCAATTTTGCCACATCCCCATTCAACATTCATTACTCTCCCCAACTGTCATTTTAGCCAATCTGCTAGGTATGAGGTGGTACCTCAGAGTTGTTTTGATTTGCATTTCTCTAATTATTAGAGATTTAGCACACATTCTCATGTGCTTATTGATAGTTTTGATTTCTTTATCTGAAAACTGTCTATTCGTGTCCCTTGCCCATTTATGGATTGGGGAATGCCTTGATTTTTTTGTACAATTGATTTAGCTCCTTGTATATTTGAGTAATTAGACCTTTGTCAGAGTTTTTTTGTTATAAAGATTTTTTCCCAGTTTGTTAAATCCCTTCTGATTTTCTTGGATTCTTTTTGTTTGTACAAAACCTTTTTAATTTAATGTAATCAAAAGTATTTATTTTACATTTTGTAATTTTCTCTAACTCTTGCTTAGTTTTAAAATCTTTCCTTTCCCAAAGATCTGACAAGTATACTATTCTGTGTTCACCTAATTTTCTTATAGTTTCCTTCTTTATATTCAAGTCATTAACCCATTCTGAATTTATCTTGGTGTAGGGTGTGAGATGTTGATCTAAACCTAATCTTTCCCATATTGTTTTTCAATTTTCCCAGCAGTTTTTGTCAAATAGTGGATTTCTGTCCCAAAAGTTGGGCTCTTTGGGTTTATCATACACTGTCTTGCTGAGGTCACTTACCCCAAGTCTATTCCACTGATCCTCCTTCCTGTCTCTTAGCCAGTACCATATTGTTTTGATGACTACTCCTTTATAGTATAGTTTAATATCTGATACTGCTAAGCCTCTTTCCTTCACATTTTTTTCATTATTTCCCTTGATGTTCTTGATCTTTTGTTCTTCCAAATGAACTTTGTTATAGTTTTTTCTAATTCAGTAAAAAAGTTTCTTGGTAGTTTGATAGATATGGCACTAAATAGGTAAATTAATTTGTGTAGGATGGTAATTTTTATTATGTTAGTTTGTCCTACCCATGAGCAATCAATGCTTTTCCAATTGTTTAGATCTAGTTTTAATTGTTTGGAAAGTGTTTTGTAGTTGTATTCATATAATTCCTGTTTTTGTTTTGGTAGATAGATTCCTAAGTATTTTATATTGTCTAGGGTGATTTTATCAGTCTTTTGACTTTGATTTATTTATTCTTGCTGTCTTAAGAGATCACTGGCTTCTCTTTGCCCAATTCTGGTCGTTAGAGACTGGTTTTCTGCTATAATCTTTTGGTTTTCCTTTTCGATTTGGTCTATTCTGTTTTTCATGATTTCCTCCAATTTGCTTATCATTTTGTTTGATTATGGGGCATCTTTCTCCAATTGGGAGTTTCTGTCTTTTAAACTGTTAATTTGCTTTTGAGCTATTTCCTACTTCTCTCACCAAATCTCTTCCATCTTTCTCATGATCTCAGATTTGAACTCTTCAAGAGCTTGTGACCAATTTTCATTTTTTGGGAAGGTATGAATGTGATTACTTGTTTGTTCTCCTCTGCTGTTTGCTCAGTTGTCTGGATTTTTCTGTGTAAAAGTTGTCGAGTGTTAAAGATTTCTCCTTGATCTTTCTCTTTGGAGGATCTTGTGCCTGGCTTGCCATTATTATTATTTCTTTCTCAGTCAGAAGTCTAGGTGAGGCAGACAGGCTCTCTGCCTATCCTATTGAGCTGTGGAGCAGTTTTCATCTGAGTCACAGTGTTGTGCTCCCTCTCAGCTTTATCCTCATGGCCACAGTCATTCTGTTCTCTTTAGGCTCCTGGGGTCTCAAGTCTAGCTGTTCTCAGGGTCAGGCCTCCTGGTGGTCCCCTTGTTTGCTTCTCTGCCAGAGGCTCCTTTAACTGTCTCAGGGCACTGATTCCACAGTCATGCACCCCTCTTCACTAGGTCCCCACCCAAGGTCCACGTCTGCACTCAACGTCTGCACCTGCACTCAAGGTCTGTGTTCCAAGTCCACGTGTGTTCTTTAGCCTCTTGGGGTCTTAAGTCTTGCTACTCACAGGAGCAGGCCCTGGTGATCCCAGGTAGCTGCCAAGAACTTAATGAATGTCCCAAACTTGCTCTAACTCTTGTGTACTGGCTTTGGCACTGTAGGTGCAAGGGGGTTGCTCAGCTCGCGTTTCAGTAAGAACTATTTCACCTCCTTATAACATGGAAATGCCCCGATCCCACTTACCTTCAATTCTGTGCCCTGTTGTGGGGTCCCTTCGTCTGGATTTGTTTTTATGTCCTCTTGAGGAGTCCTATCTGTGTGGGTTAGGTTGAGGTTAAGCAAGCTGCTTTTACTCTGCCACCATTTTAACCCAGAAGTCTCTAGGGTGATTTTAAATGGTGTTTCTCTTTCTAATTCTTGCTGCTCTGATGTGTTGGAAATATATAGAAATGCTGATGATTTATGTGCATTTATTTTTTATCCTGCAACTTTGCTTAAGTTGTTGATTATTTCTACTAGCTTTTTGGTTGATTCTCTAGGATTTTTTTAAGTAGACCATCATATCATCTGCAAAGAGTGATAGCTTAGTCTCCTCATTGCCTATTTTAATAACTTAATACTTTCAATTTCTTTTTCTTCTCTAATTGCTACTGCTAGTGTTTCTAGTACATGTTAAATAATAGAGGTGATAATGGGCATCCTTGTTTCACTCCTGATCTTATTGGGAAGGCTTCTAATTTGTCCCCATTGCATATGATGCTTGTTGATGGTTTTAGATATATACAGTTTATTATTTTTAGGAAAGGTCCTTCAATTCCTATACTTTCTAGTGTTTTCAACAAGAATGGGTGTTGTATTTTGTCAAAGGTTTTTTCAGCATCTATTGAGATAATCATGTGATTTTTGTTTGTTAGACTGTTGATATGGTCAATTATGTGGATGGTTTTCCTAATGTTGAACCATCCTTGCATTCCTGGTATAAATCCCACCTGATCATGGTGGATGATATTCTTAATTACTTGCTGGAGTCTCTTTGCTAGTATTCTATTTAAGATTTTTGCATCTATGTTCATTAGGGAAATTGG
>NC_058136.1:16532813-16566484 GCF_016433145.1 Gracilinanus agilis | reverse complement strand
TGGTCATTTCTGTTGTTCAATTTACTTATCAGTTCATTTGGTTTCTGAGCCTCACTTTCCAATTGCAAGATTCTACCTTTTAAACTGTTATTTTCTTGCCAGATCTCTTCCATTTTCCTCAAAATCTCAGTTTTGAACTCTTCCATAGCTTGTGAGGAGTTTTCCTTATTTGAGGAGGGTCCGGATGCTTGTTTGTTCTCCTCCTCTGTTTGCTCGGTTGTCTGGATTTTCTCTGTGTAAAAGTTGTCGAGTGTTAAAGACTTCTTTTTCTTGTTGTTAATCTTTCTCTTCTGAGCTTCCTGAGACTGGGTAGCCATCGTTAGCCCAGCAGCTTCTCAGGTTTATCCTTGCGCTCAGGGTCTGTCCGCGGTCTATTGGCTCCTGAGGTCTGTCTGGTTTTTTCCAAGGTCAAGCCCCCTGGTGGACCCCCTTGCTTGATCCTCTGCCGGAGGTTTCTTTACAAGTCTCAGGGCGCTGCTTCCACAGTCGTATGCCCGTCTGCACTGGTTCCCCACTCAGGGTTTCAGAGCTTTAGCTGGTGGCTGTGTCTGCCTCTACCCACGCCTCCACCCGTGCCTGCACTCTCAGCCCGCGCTCTCAGCCCTTCGTCTGCTCCCGGCGTCCTGCTCCCGCGCTCAAATTCCGCGTGCACTCGCTAGCTTCCTGGGGTCCCAAATCCGGCTGCTCTCAGGAACAGGCCCTGGAGCTGCCAATGACTCAATGGGTGCCCCAAACTTGCTCCACCTCTTCCTAGCTGGCCTCGGCGCTATAGGTGTTGTGTGTGGAGGGGGTGGGGGTGGGGTGGTTGCTCAGCCCGCGATTTAGTGAGAGCTGTTTCACCCCTTTATAGCATGGAGATGCCTCGATTCCACATACCTTCCGCACTGTGCCCTGTTGTGGGGTTCCTCCGTTCGTCTGGACTTGTTTTTATGTCCCCTTGAGGAGTTTTGTGTGTTTTGATCAGGAGAGGTTAAGAGCTGCTTCTTACTCTGCCGCCATCTTAACCTGGAACCCCCATCCATGATTTTTAATTTTGTCTGATTCCTGTCATGTCCTTCTAGAAATCTTTCACATGAGATTCACTCAATTCAATTCAACAAACACCAGCTTTTGCTAAGAACCTTCCTTATTTTATTAACTGGTTACCAGTGTGGCATGTAGATTATCTGGATTTCTGCATTCATGGTACTCCTGGACCTTCCTACATGTATTGTACACTGAGGTAAATGTGTAGGTTCCCTCATGGTTCTAAGACAAGAAAAGCTCTATGCTCTTGGGGTCATGACACCCACCTTCATCAATCATACCCAAGCAATTATTCATTCATTCACAAAGCATATTAAGGACCTTATTAGATATATATAGATATATATATATATAGATATATATAATATTATATATACTAAAACTTGTTAAGGACCTACAATGTTCTAGACACTGTGCTAGGCACTGGGGACCCAGAAAATAGGAAAACAGTCCCTACCCTCAAGAAGCTTACATTCTACTGGGCAAAGACAACATATAAAGACATATACATCTATGATACACAAATAAAATAAACATCAAGTAGTTTTAGCAATGGGGGCATAGTGGATAAAATGCCAGGCCTGGAGTTGAGAAGACCAGAGTTCAAATCTGGTCTCAGAAACTTATTGTGTGACCTTGGGCAAGTCACCTAATCCTATTTGCTTCAATTTCCTTATCTGTCAAGTGAGCTGGAGAAGATGGCATATCATACCAATATCTTTGCCAAGAAAACTCGAAATGGGGCCACAGAGAGTCTGTCATGACTGAAAAATGACAAGTGAGAGAGGGTACTGTCTGTCAGGAGGCTTAGGAAAGAAAGGCTTCATGGAGAAGGCAATATCTGAGGCAAAGATGAGGATGGAAGAAATTCCAGGCACAAATTATGGCCAGTGCAAGGGTGTGAAAAGGAGAGACAGAGTGTGGTGTATAACAACAGCCAAAAGGCCAGTTTGGCTGGGCTGTGGTGTGTGAGAAGAATAATGTATAATGAGGCTACTAACATATGCTGGGGCCAGGCTTTAATGAGAATCTATAAATGCCAGAAGAGTTCGGAATTCTATCCTAAAGGCAATATGGAAAGATTTGAATTTATCAAGTAAAGGAGTAATGTGGTCAAATCTTCGTGGTTGGAAAAACACTTGGGCAACTGAGGGTATGATGGATTGGAATGGGGAGAGACTTCAGAGAGGGAGACCAGCATAAGGCCACTCACTGAGGGAGTACAAGTGAGAGAAGATCTGGGCCAGACTGTGGGGGGAGTGGCCATGTGAACAGTGAGAAAGGATGATATGTGAGAAATGTGGTGGAGAGGGAAACAAGAAGATCTGGCATCTCTAATAAGAACAGAGACTTGTAGGATACCAAGTCCCAAAGAAGAGAGAATGGGATCTAATAAGCCAATTTTTCTCACTTTCTAAATAAGAATCCTCTAGTTGTAGTTTAACAAAAAAGACTTTCCAGAAACCATCTTGAGGAAGCAATGCAATCCAATTCCAGATGGAGACTTCTGTCTGAGTTACTTTTTTGTCTTTATTTCCCCATGGAGTGAGGAATTCCTTGTTTGGGAATTCCCTTTCCCAATGTAGATAACCAATCTGTCTATAATTTCTAGTCTTGGAGAATTGTTGGGAGCACAGAAATTGATTAAAAGACCTGCCCAGAGTCACAAGGCAAGTGTTACAGGAAAGAGCTGAATTCAAATCTTTAATGACTCCAAAGCTGATGCACTAGCTACTATATCACACTACCTCTCTTCTTAAGAGACTGTATTACAGCAAGAGGGGAGAAGGTATAATTTACACCACAAATGAAAACTCCTCCTCACTCTCCTTGGCAATCTCCTGAGATGGAGGAATAGTTCCCAGACAAGTAGAGTCCATCATAACCATGAGCTCTGAGAACACTCAATTGTACTACAATTCACATTCCAGCTGGCATTGGGACATTTCAGAAGATTTTGAACATCAGAAGTTAATGCAAATCCAGATGCTGCCATTTGGTTCCACAATTTGCCGATATGCATACATACAGGACTAACACTCAAAGAGCCAAAAGATAATTCCATCGTGCTACTGAGCCCAGGACTCACCTTGGAACACTGCAGCATTCTGAATGATCACAAACTTGAGCTCCACACTTGCAGACTGAAGAAGCTGCTCCATGTTCAGATGTGCCAACATTTGGTACTTGTCTTCCATCTTTCGTGAACAACATGTTGGACCCTTGGAAACGCAAACTTGCAGATCTGAACCTGAGAAAAAACAAATTTTCACTGGGTTTTAGTAACCAGCAGGCCACAAAAGAGAAACCAAACAGCATTACCTACTCATGCCCTTTTTGTGCAATAAAGAAGTGTCATCTCCTCCAGGAAGCTTGCCTGTAATCATATAAGTAGTGACAATTTTCCCTGCAGGACTTGATTGGCCTTGTGTTACATACCTCCTGTCTTATGTACTTAACAGGAAATAGTGTATGCTATTTTATATTTATGTATCATTCCTCCTAGGAGTAGAGGGATCTCTTATTTTTTTTTAATTTTTATTTTGAATATTTTCCCCTAGTTACATATTTCATGTTCTTTCCCTCTCCCCCAAGTCCCCCTAGCCCCCTTAGCCAACACACAATTCCACTGGGTTTTACATGTATCATTGATCAAGGCCTAATTCTATATTATTGATAGTTGGACTAGAGTTATTGTTTAGTGTCTACATCCCCAATAATATCCCCATCAGCCCATGTGTTCAAGCAGTTGTTTTTCTTCTGTGTTTCTCCTCCCACAGTTCTTCCTCTGAATGTGGCTAGTTTTCTTTCTCATAAGTCCCTCAGCCTTGCTCTGGATCCTTGCATTGCTGCTAGTAGAGAAGTCCATTATGTTCCATTGTACCACAGTATATCAGTCTCTGTGTATAAGGTTCTCCTGGATCTGCTCCTTTCACTCTGCATCAATTCCTGGAGGTCTTTCCAGTTCACATGGAATTCCTCCAGTTCTTTATTCCTTTGCACACAATAGTATTCCATCATCAACAGATACCACAATTTGTTCAGCCATTCCCCAATCGAAGGACATTCTCTCATTTTCCAATTTTTTGCCACCACAAAGAGCCCAACTATAAATATTTTTGTACAAGTCTTTTTCCTTATTATCTCTTTGGGGTATAATCCAAGCAGTGCTATGGCTGGATCAAAAGGCAGATAGTCTTTTATAGCCCTTTGAGCATAGTTCCAAATTGCCATCTAGAATGGTTGGATCAGTTCACAACTCCACCAGCAGTGCATTAATGTCCCAATTTTGCCACATCCTAGAGGGATCTCTTATTAAAAGAAGCTAGATAGATAGCTGGATACAGCATTGGGCCTGAAGTCAGGAAGACCTGAATTCAAAATCCAGACTTGGGCACTTACTGACTGTGTGACTATGAGAGATACTTAACTTTCTTTCTGTCCCAGTTCCCTTACCTTTCAAATGGAGTTAATAATAGCACCTACTTTCCAGGGTAAAGTGAGCTAATAATTGTAAAACTCTTAGCACAGTACTTGGAACATAAAAAGGGCTTAATGAATTCCTGTTTCCTCCCTCCTGTCTTTAGCTAAACTTTGCATCTCCCCAGAGCCTAACATATTGCTCTGCAGACAGAAGGTACTTAGTAAATATTTCTTCAATGGTCAAATTCATTAGTACCTCTCCCCTAGTCCTTGATGTTTCTCAATTATCCTTGTTACTCATTCTTTTTAAGTAACTAACATTAAACTAATTGCCTTTTACACGTGGTATTTAAACTCATATTTCTAGTACTAAAGTATATCAAGAAAAAGTAACACTTCAATTTGTCAAAGTTAAAAGATCCTTTCCTTTCATCCTTAGTACTCACATTGTTTTCTGATACAAACATTTAACACAGAAAATCTCTCAAATTCTTGTCTTTCCTACTCCTTTCCATTGGCCCATAGGGCCTAGCATGGGGCTAGGAAGATGGGAGATGCTCCATAAATACTTGTTGATGAATGTGTTTTGAAGAATTGAGGCCCCTCACAACAGTAAAACGTGAGGATTTCTCACTTTCTCCCACAGGCACAAGTAAATATACCTTCAGCTCTACTGTTAAGTTTATTGATTGGAAAGAAGAGAGATGCTGTGCCAATGGCGAATTACCATAAAACCTCACTAACTAAAATGCTTAGATAACTAGAGTTCTTCATTTGCTGCATGATACCCTTGGGTCCATGGTGCAGACCACAAGGAGACAGACCAGGCATAGCGCAGGAATACTATAGTCAGGGATAGGGGTATAGGGACAGATAGGAAGAAAGACTTCCTAACAATTATGGCTATCTTAAAATGCAAGGGGCAATTTCTGGAAGTAGGAATACCTCTCCTTCACTGGAGGTCTTTAGGCAAAGGTGGGTGGTCACTTTTTTAAAAAACCCTCACCTTCCATCTTAGAATGAGTACTAAGTATTGGTTCCAAGGCAGAAGATTGCCAAAGGCCAGCCTACTGGGGGTTAAATGTCTTGCCCAAGGTCCTATAGCTAGGAAGTGTCTGAGGTCATATTTGAACCCAGGACCTCCCTTCTCTAGACCTGGTACCTAGTCACTGAAGCTGTCCCTAAATGATCACCTCTGAGGACTCTTCCAAATCTGAGATGCCATGATCCAATTCTAGCATCCTGCTACTTCTTACTATGTGACCATAAACAAATCCATTTTTCTGGGCTTCAATTTCTGCTTCTACAAAATGGGGATAATTCATCTACTGTGATGAAAAATACATTAAAGAGAGGCTGTGATTTGTACAGGATAAATGGGTACTCTTTTCTGAAAACTGATATTTGAAGATACTTTTAAAAAACCTTACCTTCTGCCTTAATAACAGCTCTTAAGACAAGAGTAAGGGCTAGGCAAATGGAGTTAAGTGACTTGCCCAGAGTCACACAGCTAGGAATTATCTGAGGTCAGCTTAGAAGCTAGGTCCTCCAGACTCCAGGCCTGGCTCTCTCTGCCCTTGAAGATACTTTTTAATGACCTTGTGAACTAATGTTTGCCAGGCAACCAAGGGTCCTAAAGCTGTCCCTATGTAAGCATGAGCAGTTGTTTGGGTTATCTTTGCTCTAAATGGACTGACAGGTTTTACTTTTTAAAACCAAAAATCAAATTCCTCTTGCTTTGGCTCAGATGAGAACAGTCTTCAATCAGGGGTACTGACTCAAAGGGCTATCCTATTTCTTGAGCCACCCTGGAGTAAGCTGCTGCCAAGGAAAGGAAAGGGGCTAGTTGTCACTAAATCTAGCCAAGCACTGTGTAAGAGAGTGAAGTCAAAATACCACTTGGAGTTTGGAGACCGTGATATTTATAGGAAATCAAATTTAAGCTCTCTTCTACACATGCTTCGAGCTTATTTTAAATGTGCTCTAAACACATAAGAGGGGAAAAAAGTATAGCCAGTTCTAGCTCACCAGGCACTTACTACATAAACTTGCAAAGAGGAAAAATACTCATCTATCCTGCTCTGTACCTTTGTTTTAAAAACTGGCTTAAACAAAAACCACTTTATCAGGAATGCTACAAGTGGCTTACAATCTAAGAAAACAGCCAGAAACTGATAAGACTGCAGGATTCCTCAAACAGAAAGGAAAGAAATCTTCTAAAAAAGAAAAATAAATGTAAGGAGGTAGATTTGAATAGGATCAAGGAACAAGCCAAAAACACTATAGGAAGAGACAAAGAGGAAAAACACACGTCCTGAGGAATCCATCATAGGCTTACAAGATGGTTACCAAGCGCTTGGCTTTTTTTCCCCTACAAGTGAAGACGGTAGGAAGGAAAGCCTATGCATTCAGCAAAGGACTGTGATGGGAAATAGGAATAATCCTAAAAAGTAAGAATACTACAAAATGTATAGGTAAATAGTAAGTACCTCAAACAAAAATCTGCTAAAATAAAGCAAGAACAATTCGGCTAAGTAAACGTTTAGGTGTCCGTGCTTGGCACAAAGGATCCCAAGAGGAGAAAGGACCTATCGACCCTGCCCTTATGGAGCTTACATTCCACTAGATGGGATGAAACGAGTATATAAATAAGGATGATACAAAATAGTGACGAGAAGGGCAAAGGGGGCTTGGTGGGAAAAGGAGCACCTGAAATGTAGGAAAACAACCAGTAGAGGTGAAGGAGTTTGCTCCAGGCACAGGGGATGGAGTTTCAAAGAAAGTTGTTCTGTGGCTACAATATAGTGTATTCCTATGAAGGAGGATAAGGCAAAACTAGACTTAAAAGAAAAAAAAGAAAGAAGGCTGGAATGGCCAGTTGGAACCAGATTATAGATGGCAATAAATGCCTGGCTAAGAAATTCACTCTTTGAAAAGGAGGGCAACATATACAGACCCAGGTATGAGGAATATGACTTTTTTGTACCTAAGTGACAGATGGATGAGAGGTGAGAGAGACTGGAGGCAGAACTGCCAGTTAAGAAGCTATTATCCAGGTAAAAGGGAATGAAGTGGAGAAGGAACAAATGAAAAGAGAAATCACAGAATTAGTATTAACAGGGCTTGGTAACTGATTGGATATAGAGAATTAAGGGACAAGGAAGAACAGCAAAGAGGTCCTCAAGGCCACAGACCAGGGGGACAGGAAGCATGGTGCTTAGCTTCAAGAGAAGCAAGCGTATGAAGGAGAAAAGAGTTGTTTCGGCTAAATTGAATTTTGAGATGCTCATAAGCTATCTAGGTAGAAATGTCTCTCAGGCAGTTGAAGAGACATTAGGCTTAGATAGAAAGATAACTGAATCTTTGGGAATGTATAAGGTTACTATAGGGAGAGAACAAAGAAAGAGAAGAGAAGACTCTGCCCAAGGTTTTAGGGGACAAATACAATAGTAGTACCGTCTGGAGTCAAGCAGAAGTCAAATCATTCTTCTGGGCAACATCTTTTCTTTTTTTATTCAAAGATATTTTATTTTCCCAATTACATGTAATAACCATTTTCAGCATACCATTTCTGAAATTATAAGACCCAAATTGTCTTTGTCCCTACCCCCTCTCGGAGATGGGAAGCATTTCGATCTGGGTTATACGTGTATTATCACAGGCAAATTCTTTTCAAATCATTTTGTGATCATTTCCTCCCCCCCCTTCCACAACCCCAAGTCTCCAGGCTAAAGATGCTGAGGTTCATTCAGCTGAAGCTCATAGAGCATAGTCACCACTAGCATAGCTCTTTACCAACCTGGCTGCCCTGCTCCCAGAACTGTGACTCCAACAACCAGAACCAGATCTCCCCTTGTGGCCTCACTGGGCAATTCAGTATATATTTAAACAGAACTATCACCTTCCATGTTCCAAATAACGTACCTCTCAAGCAGTCTAAGATTTTAATGATTAATCTTTGGGTTTGATCACTCAACCAATTCTAAATCCTTCAAATTATACAAGTGCCTATCCTCATCTTTCCATCTTGTCTACAAAGTTGACATGAAAGACTTCTATCTAATGTTTTTCAGAAACCTAAGTAAACTGTGTCTACAATAATCCACTAATCTAGGAACTCTATCTAGAGGGAAGTAAAGGTAGTATGCCATGACTTGTCTTCATTTCATAACAGGTCGTACCAATAGACCATTCAAAAATGTTTATTAAATCAATAAATAGCCTCTCTGTAGGGGAAATAAGTTGAAGAATAACGTAAATAAAATTGGATAGCTAAGACTGCTTCACCCACGGTCCGCACCCCAGGCCCCAGAATGACTTCAGGTGCTTTGTTTCCAAGCCTAGTCCCAGGCTCCCGGGGCTCATCCAGCAAATACTTGGTAGAGTTTCGGGCAGGAAAAATGTCATTGAAAGGGACTACAGTTACCCCTGATAAACGGAAAGGGCTTGTATACATTCAACAAACTGATGATTCCCTCATTCATTTCTGTTGGAAGGATAGGACTTCTGGTAATGTAGAAGATGACTTAATTATTTTCCCTGATGACTGTGAATTTAAGCGAGTACCTCAGTGCACCACTGGTAGAGTATATGTACTGAAGTTCAAGGCAGGATCAAAGCGACTTTTCTTTTGGATGCAGGAACCTAAGACTGAGAAGGATGAGGAACATTGCAGGAAAGTAAATGAATATTTGAATAATCCACCTATGCCAGGAGCTTTGGGTGGGAGCGGAAGTGGAGGCCATGAACTTTCAGCACTTGGAGGTGAAGGAGGTTTGCAGAGCCTTTTGGGTAATATGAGTCATAACCAGCTCATGCAACTTATTGGACCAACTGGCTTGGGAGGACTTGGTGGGCTTGGTGCACTGACAGGTCCTGGTCTGGCTAGCTTACTGGGGAGTGGAGGGCCTCCGACAAGCAGCTCTTCATCAAGCTCCCGGAGCCAGTCAGCTGCTGCAACCCCATCTTCCACCTCTTCTTCCGCTCGTGCTACACCAGCACCAAATGCTCAAGCAATTGCCTCTGCCACTAGTCCAAGCCCTGCACCCAGTTCAGGTAATGGAACAAGCACAGCAACAAGCCCAACCCAGCCCATTCAACTGAGTGACCTTCAGAACATTTTAGCTACTATGAATGTGCCATCTGGGGCAGGAGGCGGACAACAAGTTGACTTGGCCAGTGTACTAACTCCAGAAATCATGGCTCCTATTCTGGCCAATGCTGAAGTCCAAGAGCGGTTGCTGCCTTATCTTCCCTCTGGAGAATCTCTTCCACAGACTGCAGAAGAGATTCGGAACACACTGACCTCTCCTCAGTTTCAGCAGGCATTAAGTATGTTCAGTGCTGCCTTAGCCTCTGGACAGCTGGGCCCACTTATGAGTCAGTTTGGTTTACCAACTGAAGCTGTAGATGCGGCAAATAAGGGTGATGTCGAAGCATTTGCCAAAGCCATGCAGAACAATGCCAAGTCAGACCAAAAGGAAGGAGACGCAAAGGACAAGAAAGATGAAGAGGAAGATATGAGTTTAGATTAAATTATTTGCTGTCTTTTAAGATATTGGAAATTCTTAGTAATTAAGTGACTTCAGTAGTGTCACTAGTTTATTGCATACACTCATGCCTACATTCAGCCTACAAAATAAAGGACTTTTCTTTTAAAAAAAAATTGGATAGCTAAAGTGGAACCAAATTATGGAGAACTTCGGAAAAGTCTGGACTGGGGAAGCTAAGTAGTGCAATGGATAGAGAACTGAACCTGGACTCAGGAAGATCCAAGTTCAAATCTAGCCTCAGGCACTTAATATCGTGTGACCCTGGGTAAGTCAAATAAGTGTTAAACTTATTTGCCTCAGTTCGCCATTTGTAAAATGGAGACATGATGATAAAGGAAATAACAAACCCCTCTAATATCATGTATAGATAGACATAACTGAATAACAACAACTGGACTTGAGCTGATTGACAAGAAATAGGAAGTTCCTGTAACTTCTTGAATGGAAGGGTAACATGCTAAAAAAACAAGTATTAGGAAGTTTAGTGTGGTAGCCTAGAATAGAAATATATTAAGTAGCCTCTCAAGGTCACTTCCAACCTTCTGTTTCTATAATTACTTTTATTATAATCTATATGTTAGCTATTTTGTTAGACTGCAATTTTATCTAATGACTACAAATTGTCAAAAATGACACTAAAAAGCACATTTAAGAATAGAAGGAATGTTCGTGCAGATCCTGATTCTTATAGTTTCCTAGGAGGAGATCAAATATATTCAAATAGCAACAGGAGAGAATGAATCGTCAGGGCTCAGTAACAGTGAAAATGAAAACCTTTTCCTCTGATATAAAAAAAAGGATGATTTGACACATTTCATTGCCAGGGTCTGCTTTTTGAACAGAGGATTTTTTTTGCTAATGAAGGTACATTATGCTAAAAATAATAATGTAGCATTATCATTAAAGTAATATTAAGCAAAGGAATTAATGATATCCAGAACAGGTTACTTCATGACATGCACAGAAAATAATCAATGCCTATTAAAACTGCCCAAAGGATTAAATGCGGGTCGCTGCACTAATGAAGCAAATGATAAATCAGGTGTTTTAAAAGGTATTTGGAAACTGAGGACGAGTCAATTTGTCATCCAAAAATATTAACTAATTTCTTTAACATCTAACAGTGACTTCCTATTAGAATAGAGCACTTTTCTCCTAATTAATCATTATCTAAATCAAATCCTACATGCTCATTAATTTCTCACTAACCAAGAGAGGAGGCAGATGAAAGAAATTGCTGTCTTAGAAATCAGTAGGGGAAGTGATGCTTGCTGGTAGGAGAAATTGTCTAAGAGAAGAGAGATGAAGGTGACATTTCCATCATTTATCCTGAAAGAGTATGACCTTGCAGTGGGAAGCTTCTCTGGATTAGGGGCTCAGACACTGAATCCAGACAGTGCTTGGTATTCCAATGCCAGTCATTATTTCCCACTTAAAGAAAAAAGAGGGAAGTTACAAAACTGGAACTACTTTGCCGAGGTACCAGGGGCATAAGAAAACTTTGGAGACATGCAATTATCTGGACCTAAAAAAAGCCTTCCATAAATGAGAGAAAAAAGGAATCATGTTCAGTTGTCAATTGCCCACATGGCATTTTATCCTCAGCAAATTTATAACCCCAGGTTTATTCCTCCTGCCCCAATCCCACCATCCAACTACTTCAGAGACCCTACCCTCAGGCACAAACATAAATTCACTTTAAACCAAAATTTGCAGAAGTAAACTTTCTGTTTAAATATATATATAATGCACCCTAGAGACAAATGGAAATTATTTCGGGCTCTGATTTGAGACTAGTCTCACCACTATGAAGATAATTAAATGTGGACCATATTGCCTTTTGATTACTTATGATGGGTTGTAAAGTTTCAGGGTATTTGGGGTAGGGGGATGAGAGAGGAAAGGAGATGAATTCTGAAGGCATTGAAACATTATCTTCGGCCTAGGGACATTGAAAGCCGTAGAAGTGGAGGCACTAGAAAATACAGACTGAACTGGTACAACCTTGTCAGGAAGGTAAATTTTGTATCAAGTGATAATCTGGAGATTCCTTGTCAAGAGAACAAATGGGCCCTATGCTACCTAAAGACACATTTTAACCCACCTTGTGGCAAAATGAAGTTTTTTGGGTCCCCCGACATACATTTCCTCGGCGGTAAACCATAGGCAAGTTCTTGCCAAACTGTAGATCCCTGAGGGCAGGGACCATTCCTTATTTATCTTCCTATCTCCCACAGCACCAAAGATTTGGTCTCGCATGTGCCAAATGTTCAATAATTGTTGCAAAAATGAATCCGACAGGTCATCTGCCTGAGGCATGTCAGAGTCTAACTAAAAGTTCAAATTCTAGGATGGATTCAACTCAAATGTTTCCTAACTAGGTACCTGACCCTGTGCTCAGTTCTGGGGATGCAAAGGGGAAAGGCAAGAGTCCTGGCCCCTGAAGGAGCTAATGATCTAATGGGGAGGCTAGAGACACATCCACAAATAAGTCTGAGACAAGACAGGCTCTAAGGGCCCAGGAGGAATTCCAGGTATGATCAGAAATGAGGGTATATAGAATGAAAAGTCAGGCTCCTGAGCACAGCTCACTGCCCAAATGCCAAAGGCATTGCCAAAGCCTAATGGATTTGCTTGCTTCCAGTCCTCCAGTTTCACACAATCTGAACAAAGGGATAAATATGTAATTAAACTGCCTAGTCTTGGTGAAGAGATGCAAAGGTCTAAGAGGGATGCATGCTATCCACTTAAAAGAAGCATATGTTTTCAGTTTGATAGCATGAATTTAATTCACTCGTTTAAAGCTGAGGAAACGAAGGTCCACAATGGATCAGGGTCTTGGCCAAGGTCACACAGGTGGGAAATGGCAGGACTCCAGCATCACATCCAAGGCTTTTCACATCATGCACAGTAGAGCTTTAGCTGGCAGGGCCACCTTTTAATCAGGGTCTCTGTGCCCATCACAGCTCTTCAGAAGGAGTACTAGAAGTCACTATATGTCACTTGGTCCAAACCCTCTATTTAATAAAGGGCTGAACAGAGGCCCAGGGAAGGGAAGAGAATCTTTAGGATGATTTTCTTATTTCCCCACAGGATTCTGTTAGTCTGTTGTGGCCATGGCTCAGTGCCCTCTGCCTTGAGTCTTTTGTCTTTTTTTTTAAAGAATTAACCTATAAATTTCATTGGTATAGTAAACTCCCTCTACCAGCACAGACTGGCAACTTCTCTGCAACTGCTGATCCAAGAGAACACTGGAGCCATTAAGAGATTGAGTGTCTTGCCCAGATGTTCAGTCAAATAATCAGAATGTGCCAAGGACAGTATTTGAACTCAGGTCCTCCTGATGCTAGAGTTGACTGTTTCTCTACCAGAGCAGGCTACATGTCTCTCCTGCCTTGATTCTAAGGTCATGTCAAGGAAGCCTACCCTCTTATTTTAATTCAGACAACACCATTTTCCTGCATAGAAGGGAAGATATCTCATAAGGAGGCACAAAAAAGGGCCTCATAGTACTCCTTTCAGACCAAACAAACAACAATAAAAGATGAATTTGGGAGGAAAAGACAAGATCTAAATGATCCTGGCTCAAAGGTATGAGCCTGACCTATGGCGGAATCTGAGCATTACTTTATATCCAGTCATTCTATTTTAGCTCCAAGTCATTTGGGATAAAAAATGGATTTTAGCTCAGAATTTTGCCAGAAAGATTAATGCAGTAACTCACTAATTATAATGCCATAGGCAACTAGGTGACACTGTAGATAGTATCCAGCCTGAAGTTAGGAAGACTCATCTTCCTGAATTCAAATCTAGTCTCAGATACATAAAAATTGTGTGACCTTGGGCAAGTCCCTTAACCTTATTTGCCTCAGTTTCCTCCTCTGTAAAATAATCTGGAGATGAAACTAGCATACTACTCCAGTATCTCTGCCAAGAAAACCCAAAAAGGGGTCATGAAGAGCCAGACATGACTGACAACTGAACGACAATAACAATTGTCATTCCACACATTAAAGTATTTGGGATAATTTCTTTCAGGAGATGCATGCTTTCCCCACCACCACCAAAAAAAACCATTTTACTTTATACTTCTAGCCCTCAAATACATCGACCTGAGACATAACTAGGAGTTTGTGAACTTTTGGCCAAATCTCTAGAACTATTTCCCCTCCAAACAACTTTATAAAACCAAATCAAGTTAAAATGATTCCTTCCTCTACAAGTCTCATACCTCAAGAACTAATTAAATTCTAATCCTGGTTCAGCTATTGACTTTGTGGCCTTGAGTGAGTCATTTTCTCTTCTCTGGTTATCTGTTTTCATCTCTGTAAATTTAAGGGCTTGGGCTAGATGACTTCTGAGGCCTTTTCCAGCTCTAGGAGTCAAAGTTTAAAAAACCGCTTGTCTATCACTCAAATGACAAGCATTTATTAAGCATCTACAGTATTATATACTGGAGATAAACATGCAAAAATTAGATAGACACTGTCCTCAAAGGAAGATACATGTCCACAGATTAGTAAATACAGGTTATGGATATATACATACAGACATGAGCAAACATATACATAGGGAGGAATCAGCAAGTCTCTTAAAGGAGATGGTACTTCAGCTGAGCAGCTTTGAAGAGGCAGACTTGAGGAAGAAGAGCACTCCAGGCATGGGAGACAGCCTGGACAAAGGAACAGAGGGAGGACAACTATCATGGATGGGGAACAGCAAGTAAGAAAGTCTGGTGAAAGCACAGTATGCATGAGGGTTGGGAGGGAGGGAGGAGGGAGAGAGAGAGAAGGGGTGGGGGGCGGGAGTAAGAACAGATAGTGAAGAATTTTAAGTGCCCAATCTGGGATGGGCAAGGGGAGGCACTGAAGCTTCTTGAGCAGAGGGATGATCAGAACTGAATTTTAGGAATGTTAATCTGGCAACTGTGTGGAGATTGTATTAGAAGATTGAATTCAAGGAGCATCATTGCTAATGGAATGTTAAAATGCAATGCAAGAGGTATCAAAAGTCTAGGTAACAATGGTTGTGAGTAGAGTGAAGGGGGTAGATTTGAGAAATGTTGAGGAGGCAAATTTGCTAAAACTTGGCAACTGATTGAATACTGTGGGGGAGGAGAGATGGAAGAGTTAAGGATGACTTCTATGTTGGGAGCCTTAGTGAGGGGGGAAATGGTGGAAGAAGGGTGGTTTAAAGGGGATGGGTTACTTTGAACATAGAAAGGCAATCAAAATTTCTTGACCCTATTAAGTTAGGAGAAGCTACACATACACATGCACATAATTCTTCCTTCTACGAAGGTCTTCCATATACCACCAGGACACAATCACAATGAGGGGACAAGGCTAAGCTAAGGAAGGACTACTTTAGTATTTTTCCATTGGGTACCCTAGGCAAATTCAACCTTGGTTCCTACTTCCACCCCAAAAGCAGAGCCAGAGCAATGTTCCTATCACATTTAGGTCTTCATCATCCTCTTTTATAAAAACCATCATACTCTTTTACTACCTATATATCTTCACTTCCTCTCTTACATACAAAGAAATCTCCCTCAAAATCACAATGGATGAATAAAGGAACCAATGTCTATGTACCATGACCAATCATGACTTCTGAGGAATGACAATGAAGCATGCTGCTTGAGAGACAAGAGAAGGATTATAGGTACAGAATAAGGTGACAGACATGGGCAGTATGGGTTTTTCTTTTCTTACACTTTTTTAAGGCAGAGTTCTCTATTTAGGGGAAGGGAAGTGATGGTATTGGGAAAAGTGGGGTGCATCAATTAAATATTTTTTTAATATTTTTAAATATTTTTTTATTTAGAATATTTTTCCATAATTACATGATTCATGATTTCTGTCCCCCACCCCACTTCCCTTCCCCCTCCTGGAGCTGACAAGCAGTTCCACTGGGCTGTACATGTATCATTGTTCAAAACCTATTTCCATGTTATTCATATTTGCAGTAGAGTGACCTTTTAACATCAAAACCCCAATCATATCCCCATTGAATTATGTGATGGATCATATGTTTTTCTTCTGCATTTCTGTTCCCACAGTTCTTTCTCTGGATGTGGATAGCGTTCTTTCTCATAAGTTCCTTATTACTCTGGGTCATTGCACTGCTGCCAGTAAAAAAGTCTATTACATTTGATTGTGCCATAATGTATCAGTCTCTGTGTACAATGTGCTTCTGGTTCTTCTCCTTTCACTCTGCATCCATTCCTGGAGGTCTTTCCAGTTCACATGGAATTCCTCCAGTTCATTATTCCTTTCAGCACAATAATATTCCATCACCATCAGATACCACAATTTATTCAGCCATTCCCCAGTCAATGGACACCCCTCATTTTCCAATTTTTTGCCACCTCAAAGAGCATGACTATAAATATTTTTGTACAAGTCTTTTTCTTTATTATCAGAGGGCAGGTATTCATTTAAAGCCCTTTGCGCATAGTTCCAAATTGCCCTCCAGAATGGTAGGACTAATTCACAATACCAGCAGTGTATCAGAGTATTTTGCCACATCCCCTCCAACATTTATCACTTTCCTTTGTCATATTGGCGAATCTGCTAGGTGTGAGTGGTACCTCAGAGTTGTTTTAATTTGCACTTCTCTAAACAGGAGGGATTTAGAACACTTTTTCGGGGCAGCTGGGTAGCTCAGTGGATTGAGAGTCAGGCTTAGAGACGGGAGGTCCTAGGTTCAAATCTGGTCTCAGACACTTCCCAGCTATGTGACCCTGGGCAAGTCACTTGACCCCCATTGCCCACCCTTACCACTCTTCCACCAAGGAGCCAATACACAGAAGCTAAGGGTTAAAAAAACAAAAAAGAAAAAAAAGAACACCTTTTCATGTGTTTATTGATAGTTTTGATTTCATCCTGTGAAAACTGCCTATTCCTGTCCCTTGACCATTTGTCAACTGGGGAATGATTTGATTTTTTGTAAACTTGTCTTAGTTCCTTATATATTTGGGAAATTAAACCTTTGTCAGAGAGTTTTGTTATAAAAATGTTCTCCCAGTTTGTTGCTTTCCTTCTAATTTTGGTTGCATTGGTTTTGTTTGTATAAAACCTTTTTTTGATTTGATATAATCAGTCATTCATTTTACATTTTGCAATGTTCTCTATCTCTTGCTTGGTCTTAAATTCCTTCCTTTCCCACAAATCTGACAGGTATACTAATCTATGTTCACCTAATTTATTTATTATTTCATTCTTTATATTTAAGTCATTTACCCATTTTGAATTTACCTTGGAATAGGATGTAAGATGTTGATCTAAACCTAATTTTTCCCCACACTGTTTTCCAATTTTTCCAGCAGTTTTTGTCAAATAGTAAGTTCTTGTACCAAAAGCCAGGGTCTTTGGGTTTATCAAACACTAGCTTACTGAGGTCATTTACCCCTAGTCTATTCCATTGATCGACCCTTCTGTCTCTTAGCCAGTGCCATATTGTTTTGATGACCACTGCTTTATAGTACAGTTTAAGATCTGGCACTGCTAGGCCAATTAAATATTTTTAAAAGATTAGTATCTGGGAAACAGATGCTATATATCAGTGATTCCCAAAGTGGGCACCACCGCTCCCTAGTGGGTGCTGCAGCCATCCAGGGGCAGCAGTGATGGCCACGGGTGGATTTATCTTTCCTATTAATTGCTATTAAAATTTTTTTTAATTAATTTCCAAGGGATTAAGTAATATTTTTTCTGGAAAGGGGGCAGTAGGCCAAAAAAGTTTGGGAACCACTGCTATAGATGAATCTTGTTCCATCAGGCAATACATGGACTCATCCTTTCCTTCCTACTTCTCATCAATTCAACTGAACTGCACTGAACACTTCTTATATAGTTATCTGGTACCTCTATAAATTGATGTTTGCCTCTCTTACAACAACTTCTTAACTGACCTTCTGTTCTTTGAAATCCAGTGTCAGGCCTCTTCTTCAAGTCATCCTCCATACCACCCACTCTGCCTTTTTCCTTTAAATACTATTTTTCACTATGTCATTTTCCCATGTTCAAAACTACTTTGAGAGAAAGTGAGTCTCTCATCCCTAGAAGCAGAAGATGTACTATCTGGGTTCATCTGTCCTATTGTACATGAGGTTTCTGTGCTAGGTGGAAGTGAAAAGGTATCCACTGAGGTCTCTTCCAACCTAGATTCTGGAATACAAACAATTCTTCAATGAGGTTGTTTTCCTTACAAAGCGATCTTTCTCTTTACCCTCAATTCAACCATCCTGATTCATGCTCTCATCACTTTTCACCTAGACCAGGAGTTCTCAGCTTTGTCTGTCTCATAGACTCCCTTTGGTTGTTGGGTGAAACCTATGGAACTCTTCTCTAAATAGTGTTTTAATAAAATACATAGGATTATGAAGGGTGCCTACAGTTACTGAAATATTTTTAAATAGGTTCATTCATCTCCAGTTAAGAACCAGTAACCTAGATTATTAAAATAGCCCTCCTACCTATACACTCTCATCCTCCACCCCAGTCTTCCTAATGCAACATTCATTGTGATCACGTAACTCCTACTAAAAAAGAAAACTGCCACTAGTTCTCCATTGCCTAAGGATTAAGTTTCAATTCCCAATCCTGGCATTCAAAGACCTCCGCAATCTAAGTCCCACCTACCCATCATCTAACATGCAATTGCCCTTTACATGTGATATAGTCCAGCCAAACTGGACTACCTCCATTCCCCTTTACTAGCAAACCCCTACATTCCTAGCCTATCTCTATGTCTTTGCTCCGATCATTCACCACTTCTGCAATGGCTTCACCCTCACCTACCATCTTCATCTGAAGAAAGAGAGAAACTTCAATTATGTTGAACTTAGCTGCCATATCCCCCACCATCGAACCACACCCGCTCTCTTCCACAGTTGAACCCAGTCTTCCATCTAATTTCTCATAGACCTTTCTCTTACATCATATAGTTAATTACCTACCGGTCTTTCCTCTCATTAGACCATAAGCTCCTCAGAGCAGGTCCTGGGACATAGTTATCTTTGTATCTACAGTGCTGATTATGGGGCTTTGGCACACAGTGGGGGCCTAAAAATTAAAGTATTAAATAGCAGTTTCCAAATCTGAAACAGGAAGCAAGTTTGACAGGTAGGAACCAATTCTAAGTTTCTGCAAGTACCACAGTATTTCTCCTTTATCAGAACCTTCCCATCTGTGACAGTGCTGTCATTTACCACTTTGCATATAATCCCATAAATTGTACCTAAGACTACATATGCCTCAACTAGAAAAAGGCAACATTTCATTTCCCAGATATTTCTGGCTTTCAAAATTCCCTGTAGCAGATGTCTTTGCAATCCATAAAGAGAAGAGCTAGGCTAGATCAAAATGTAGCATTGCCATCGCCCTGTAAAGCCTTGTGAAAACCTTATTCAAGGGTTTAAAGAAACAAGTGCTTCCCTCCAGGAACAGGACCCAGAAAAAATATTTGCTGAATTACGAAGGAAAAAATCTGTGTTCTGGCATCATCTATAGCATAAAGTCCAGGCCAAGGCAAGAGGGATCCTCGGTTCTGTTTAAGGCCTACTCTTTGAGTCACCAAGCAAACTGGACAAGTCCCTTCACCCCCATGGCCCCAGTTTAACAACATGGAAAATTGTACTGCCAATAGTTATCACCCTTGCAGTTCACAGGAATAATCCAAGAGCTAGAAGTTCTGTGAGGGCAAGGACCAAGTCTCATCTAACCTTGGAATCTTCCCTGGCACCAGGGACAGTCCTTGGCATAAAGTGGGTGCTTAATAAGGATCTGTGGCCTTGAATTGTTGCATTTCATAAATCAAAAATCAGAATGTCGTAAAAAGAACTAGGGCAAGATTGCAAGGTTATACAGATAAATGGCAAGTACTTCAAATAAAAAGTCAAAAACTAAAGCCAGAAGGAAAATGCAATGCCAAGCAAACACATAGCAAATGTCAACACCATGCAAGGTACTGGGCTGGACAATGAGGATCCACAGATGAAAAAGGGTGCGCTGTCCCTACCTTTAAAGGGAGCTTACATTCTACTGCAGGGAGCAGGACAAGTTTACAAATAAGGAAGCTACAAGGAAAGAGTGATAAAGGTAAAGAGGGCTTCATGACAAAGGGAGCCTCTGAGAAGATCCTGAAAGTAATATGAGGTCAACCAGTAGACACCAAGGGATGATTATGCTCTGGCTGTGCCTGCATGAACGCACAGCAGCAAAGGAAAGCAGTTCATGTTTGGGAGAGTTAATAGTCCAGTCTGGACGATTTTCAGTAGATGACAAGACACTGTTAGTAGATTTTAGATGCTGAGCAACCCACAGGGAAGGCACAAGGCCATCTATTTATGTGATCTATCAAAATCCTGGGAAACACCCCTCAAAAAACCTCCCACCCTAATCCTGGAAATTGTAACAAGAGTGTTGTCATAACAATGTTAACAATTCCATGGGGTTTAGCAATCCTGGGCAACTTTCCCTGCATGGGCCTCAATTTCCTCCTCTGTCAAATGTCTAGAGTGGCCTAGATGGACTCTAAGGTTTCTTCCAGCTCTAATTCCAGAGATCCATAATCAATCACTCTCCCAGTCTTCCTTTTTTAAAATGCAAATATTCCCAGAAAGTAGAATAATTCCTTAACAACTCAGAGTAAAAGAACTGAGCTGCTTTCTCCATCAGGAAAGGGAAAACACAGAGGGTGTTTGGAATAAGAAAAAGGAATCAGGGGCCAAAGTCAAGTGCTACCAAGAGCCAGCACTCATCGTATTTTCTAACATCTAATCACATAATATTCCAGAGAAGAAGATCTTAGAGAAGTAAAGAGTATGACCGAACTGCCTGAGATTAGAGGATTTCCAACTGGAAAAGACTTTAGAGATTAGCTAGGATAACTTCCCAGATACTTTCCTAGGGAAAGTCCACTTTCCTAAGTAAACTGAGGCCCACAGTGAAGCAATGACTTGGTCAAGATCATACAGTAAATAAATTCTTCAGTTTCTATCTAGGTTCTGATATGTTCCTTTACCTCTGCCTCCCCTCCATTAAGTGTTACTAGCTTTGGAATACAACAGGAATAATTTGTAATATTTTGAAAAATACATTTCCCATTGTTATAAACTAAACAAACACAATAAAAGTCAGGCAAGGGTCAAAGAAATATGGTCAGCTACATTAGAGAACAGAAAACATCTGGAAGTAATTAAGTGTGGTGCAGCATAGACTTAAAGTCAGAGGACCAGGGACATCAAGGTGGCTCAGTGGATAGAGCCAGGCCTAGCGATGAGAGGTCCTGGGTTCAAATCTGGTCTCGGACACCTCCTAGTTATGTGACCCTGGGCAAGTCACTTAACCCCATTGCCTTGCCCTTGCTCCTCCTCTATCTTAGAATTGACACTATGACAGAAAGGGTAAGGGTTTAAAAAAAATCAGAGGGTCTCAGTTCAAATTCTGATTGTGCCACTTACTACCTTTATGACTTTCACTGCCTGGTCTTCAATTTCCCCATCTGTAAAAGGAAGAGATCAGACAAGATTACCTCTGAAGTCTCTTCAAGCTTTACATCTATGATCCCAAGAACCTAAGACTAAGATCAGCATAGTCCTACCTCCAGTGTGAGTTCAGATTTGAATTCTTAGCTCTAATACTCACTAGCTCTGTGTTCATTCACATGTCAGTCAGGATAAAAGAAATGCTCCAGATCACTAATAAAAGAGATGACTATCCATAGAACTTGGAAGTTTACCTCGAATAATTGGCAAAAATGATTTAAAAAATGGAAACCAGTCAGTGTCGGAGGTACTGGGGCAAGATGGGCACATGGAGAGAGCATTGCTGGAGCTTGGAATTAGTCCATCCATGCTGAAAAGCAATTGGGAATTATGCAAGAGAGTAAGTAAATTATTTCTGCTCTTTGGCCCTGAGATTCTACTACTGGGCATAGACCTCGAGGAAGTCAAAGTCAGAAACAAAGGTCTCATATACACCAAAATATTCATAGCAGCAATTTTTGTGGCAACGAAAAACTGGGTTTGGGGTGGGAAAATGAGCACTTGTTGATTAGGAAACAGCTGAACAATTATGGTAAATGAATATAATAATGAAATAATAATGAAATAGTGAAAAATATTCCCTTGACCTCACTAAATTTTGGGCTCCTCCTCGATATAAAAGGAAAATGTTTGCACTACCCACTGCCCAGGATTGTGAGCAAAATGCCTTGTAAAAGCTTTAAGTGCTCTAGAAATGGGAATGATGGACATCCCTGAATCCAATTAGACCCTCCTCTTCCAAGGCTTTCCTTAGCACTAGTTCTTTACCTTATACTTCAGCCATCACAGGCTACAGAGGGTCAGAGTTCAAGAGGGCCTTAGAGATCATCTAGTTCAGTCCCCTCATTTTGCAGATGGGGAAACCAAGGCCCAGGAAGGCAGCTCTAATTTGCGCAAGGCTATACATCTAATTAGTAACACAGCTAAAACTAGAACCCAAAGTTCCGGCTCCTGTAGCAATGCCATTCCTTTAGCCTTTCAGGAGATGTTGATTTAACCAGCTTCCCAGGCAAATGTTGCCAATGCCCAATTGCCCTTACTGTTCAGATGCTTTTTCTAATGACTAACCTCAATTTATGTTTCAAGCCATTGCACCTTGTAATTACATTCTCAACCACTATAAATAATCTGTGCCCTCTATTATATCTTTCCCCTTTCCCTATGACAGGAACCCCAGGGGAAAGGTGCTGCCTTGTTAGTACAACATACAAATGGTACATAAGCATAACCGGTCCCTGACTGAGCAGCACAGTTATCGATCTTTCCCCTCTTGCCTACCCATGGGCTGATCGAAATATCTCCGCTCACAAGCTACAGTGCTGTGGCATTCATGCCATCTTGGGGAATCACTATGTAAATGCTTCAGTGATCAGGCACCACTTCCAGCCAGGGATATGTTGGAACTCCAGCCAGTGAGCAAGGCAGACCAGGGCAGGGCAGATTTTTCCCCCAGGGGCCTTTTCCCACACCTAGCTAACATCAATCATTCCCTTATATGGCAGTACAGTGTATTGGGTTTGTAGCATTCCTATAACACATTACAATTTTCCTTGTAATATAATTACCTTCTCTATAGGACCATAATCTTTATGAAAGCAGGTTTTACATTTTCTTCATCTCTGTATCCCCCACAGGGTCTTGTACATAGTAGGTGTTCACTAAGTGTTTGTTGAATTGAAAGAAAAGAAAAGTGGCTACAAAGGCACCATGGGATTCTTGTAGAACATGCTGAATACCCTTGTCTGAGGGGGAGTGGCCAATCTCCAGGCAGTAACTACTATACCATGGGTACAGTGTAAAGAACACAGGTTTGACAAGTTCACAGGCGTGGGCTCAGAAGATTTCAAGCTGTAAAGGTCCTTAGAAATTATCAAGTTGGACTTTCTCACTTTTATCTGAGGAAACTAAGGCTCAAAAAGGGGAAGTGACTTCCTCAAGATCACATTACACAAAATCAAAACAAGCCTGAGGTTTCACCTCCCACCCTGAGAATCAGCCAAAATGACAAAGGCAAGGAATAATCAATGTGGGAGCCACTGGGAGAAGACAGGCACACTGGTGCATTGTTGTCTGAATCACTACAACCATTTACAGCAATTTGGGCTTATGCAAATGAAGGAACGAAAATGTCCATACCCTTTGAGCCAGAAATTCCATTACTAGGATAAGAAGAAAGTCTCCAATATAGACCGAATTATTTAGAATGGAACACTGTGTGATAACAAAGAATCGAAAAAAAATTAAATGTCCATTGATCTGGGAATGGCTAAACAAATTCTGGTACAGAGACATAATAGGATATTACTGGACTGTAAAAAACGATGAATGTGACAAAGACAGAGAAACACAGAAGGATCTACCCGAACTGATACAGAGAGAAGTCAGCAGAGCCAAGAAAACAATCAACACAATGACTACAGAAAGAATAACCACCCACCAAAAAAATGCAAAAGTGACCTGCCAAATTATTAAAAAAAAAAAAAAGCATGGGGGCAGCTAGGTGGCACTGGAGTTGAAACAATCTGGGTTCAAATCTGGCCTCAGATACTTCCTAGCTGTGTGACCCTGGGCAAGTCACTTAACCCAACAGCCTAGCCCTTGCCACGCTTCTGTCTTCGAATTAATTAATACTAAGACTTCTAAAAGGGCAGGGTTTAAAAAAAAAGAACAAGGGGCGGCTGGGTAGCTGAGTGGATTGAGAGCCATGCCTAGAAACAGGAGGTCCCAGGTTCAAATCCAGCCTCAGACACTTCCCAGCTATGTGACCCTGGGCAAGTCACTTGACCCCCATTGCCCACCCTTACCACTCTTCCACCAAGGAGCCAATACACAGAAGTTAAGGGTTAAAAAAAAAAGAACAAGCATGGCTCAAAAAAAGAGACATGAGAAGACACATTGAAGGCATGTCTTTGTAGAGGCAGGAAGTCCTCACAAGTGTTGCATGTTGCACATACTTTTAGAATTTTTCAATATACTAATAGGTATTGCAGATTTTTTTCTTTTGTTTCTTTTTTTGTATTTAAAAATGTTTTACAGGATGGCTCTCTGTGAAGAGTAGTGTGAAGGAGATATTGGAGGAATATGATCAAGGCAAAAAGGACTCAAGAAGGCATAAATAAAATTTTATTTCACGTAATACAATGACTAATTAAAAAGCCAGGATTTGAACCCAGGTTGTCTGACTCCAAGGCCAGCAAGAGAATCCCAAAGCTCATTTTCTTCTTTGCAACAGGCTATTTGGTCAAATCAGCATCACCCAACCAGATAGGGTTCAATTTGACCATACTCATTTGGAGGAAGTTGTCCAAACCAATTCCTGCTGCTGGCACAGTGGCCAAGCAAAATATATTTCGTAGCTAGGAGGATGAGAAGATGATGTGACATAGGTAAATTGTTTTCCTAATATGCCAGCTTCAAATAGATCCCTAGAGGAGAAGGCAGGGAGAGGCATCAAAAGGCACAAGTACTCCTTTAAAAAAGAACTGTGGAAGGAGAAACACAGAAAAAAACAACTGCTTGAACACATGGGTTGATGGAGATATTATTAGGGATGAAGACACTAAACGATAACTCTAATCCAACTATCAATAATATGGAATTAGGTCTTAATCAATGATACGTGTAAAACCCAGTGGAATTGTGCATTGACTAAGGGGGGTTAGGGGGGTTTGGGGAGAGGGAAAGAACATGAAACATGGAACTATGGGAAAATATTCAAAATAAAAATTTAAAAAAAGAATTCAACTCGTAGATGATGTACATCAGTGGTTCCCAAACTTTTTTGGCCTACCGCCCCCTTTCCAGAAAAAATATTACTTAGCACCCCCGTCACATACTATCACCACCCCCTTACAGTCATTCACCGCCCCAAAATGAACCTGTGGCCATCATCGCTCCCTTGGATCGCTGTAGCACCCACCAGGGGGCGGTGGCGCCCACTTTGGGAATCACTGATGTACATGATACTGATAATGACAAGACACAATTCTTTGAGTCCTAGCACTTACGCGTACTAGCTACATGACCTTGAACATTTACTTTCTGCCTTTTACTTTCTTCTTTTATAAAACAGGGATAAGACTCCTTCACTTAGCTTATTCTCAGTGAGCCTTAATAAAGTGCTATGGAAATCTGAACTAATTTTGTCATTATGGTGATTCTTGGTGACTAAGATGGCTAATTGGAATGGCTAAGACAATTCTGCTCAGGGTGGAGGCTAGGGAAAAAGGGAGAGACCTAGAGGCCCCCACAGGGCTGGAAAACCCTCATGATTCCATAAAAGAATAGTCATTTACCTCAAATATCACTGCCCCTATCTGTGAAGTACAGTAAACTTCCAGAACAAAGCAATATCCTACTGCCTTTCTACCCAAATGGCAAAAGCCAATGTCTTCACAGAATGGAGAACTGACAGTGTTCTTCCTCCCTCTCTCCCTCTTCTCCTACATTATAGAAATGCTGACAGTGATGAAATTCCCTCAGCCTAGCATGCCCTCCCCCATCTTTTCAGACCATCCCAATGCTACTCCCCCATCCCTACTTTGAAGACCCGCTCAATAAATACCTATTGACTTCAATTTGCACACTAGTAGAAACTGGCTGCTAATGTGAGTTCAAATGTATTTTTTTTCAGTTTGTGCCACCTGACTCTGGAGCTCAAGATACCACCCCTAAGAGATTTCTTTTTCTTTGAGTCAAAAGGACAGAATAAAGGATAGTTCTGTCATCATTCTGCTGGTGTTCAGTTTTTCATTCAGGGTAGGAAGCCAAAGCCGGCAAAGTCAGGCAGATGATTTTCAGAGAAATATGACAAGAGTATTAAAAGCTCCAAATGAAAAGTTGTGTAATGAGCATGAATCTGAATACATTTAAATTTTCTCAGCACCCAGTAATTCTAGGAGCATCCCTCATACATTTTCAAGGCGTACTTTCACAGAGGTGAAGACACCAATGCCCTGAAGACTTCAGAATCCCCTCACAGGGGAAAACCTATGTGCCAAGTCATAGAAATTGACCCCTGGCCATGCACAGCATCTTGATATCTAATGACTGCCTGAAGAGAAGACTCCAATAGTTTTTGCTGGTGAGAGAACAGCCTTCATGCCTGAACTAATTAAGAATAGGAGACAATTACCCTGTAAACTGAAATTTCAAATGATCCTGCTTACCTACACTGGAAAGGCTGATTAGACAGTCTCATCATTAGTCCTATTTAGACAGGCCAAAATCCCAGCCATGTAAGCAACTGAAGAATGAAATCCAGCCTCTCCCTTAGTGACAAACCAAATGCCTGCCTGTGTTCACAGGTTTTTAAATAGAAACAAGAAAAAAAATCACAGAAAATCCCTTTATCTTTTTTTTCCGCTGAAAAAATGCAAACAAGGCCAGATGAAAGTCAGGGTGATTTGAATATGCTGGACACTGAACGCCCTCCATCTAACACACTTCTATTATGTGGACCCTGGCCCAGACAAAAACTGGGAATCCATCCAGTACTAACAAAGTTAGGGAGGCAAAATTTCACCGATTCCATGGAAAGTAAAGAACATGTGTACCACAAAGACTAATAAAGGAAGACAGAATACCAGATAGCTAAGCTAGATTCTAAGCAAAAATGTATGTATCTGTGCCAACACACTCTTCCTAACAGCAAACAATCAGTCCCACACAACTATAATACCTTCTGAGCCATTACTGAAAGCTCAACACTGTGTGAGGGCCATTTATGTGGTAGAGGGACCAAACACCGAGAACTCTTTTCAAATCAGTAAAGATAATGTTTATACCTCTATTGACAAACATTATCCTTTATTTGTGTAAACTAAACTCTCCTTAGTTCACTGAAGTCATACGAGACAGTCAGCAAAGGAGATTAATAAAAGACTTTTTTTATAGGTCAACTTGAATGTTTTGTTTTCAAAAACTTCAGCTATTGGCCTACATGAATTATAGAGATTTTCTTGCTGCTGTTTAAGTGACTGATAATGGTCAGAGATTCCTTCTTCCCCTTCCTATTCCTGCTACTAATTAGCAGCTGTTTAAGCACCAGGCTAAAGAAAGCTCAGCTGCCCAAAGGAGTGGGGCTCAACAAATAAATCAACCCTCAATTGGGTGAAGTATTTAGACAGAGTCTGTTTGAACTTACAAAGCTGAGCTCAAATTTCCCACTTAGGTGTGATCATCTCTGCTCTGGTTTCCTAGTTGGAACCCACAATCATCCAAACAGGCCCATATAAGAAAACATAAATTCACCACTTACCCTGAAGCCCTCTGAATTGGGACTACTTGGATATCAACTGATAAAGATATTAAGAACTGTCCAAACCAGAGTTTTCACCAAGATTCTCTTGCTTAATGCTTCTATTCTAGAAATAAAGATTCATTCTTCGAAGGGCGTTGCTTCCTTTTGTCCAACAAGAAAAGCATAACAATACATTTTGGATAGCTATCATCTGTGGTTCCATAGTAAAAAATAAGCCTTTTTTTATAGATGGTCTTCAAAACCCAGGTGATCTCAGATTACCTTGTACAATTTTGTAGATAAGTACATTCTAACCCTGGCCAAATCAGAAAGCAATGGTGGACATGAAGTTTTTTAAAACCCTAGAAATGTAAAAGTGTAGAAACACAAAGAAAGAGAAAGCAGTTTAGACCAAATGATCTGGAGATTCCATTTATGATTCTATTAAAATATAAGATTTTCATGTAAGGCAACAACTCGATATGATGAAAGGAGCACAAGGTCAAGTCAAACAAAGTCAAGAGGCCTAGGTTCAAAGCCTAGTCTGCCAGAAGTAACGATGTGTGTGTTTTTTAGCAAATGACTTCTACCTGCTTAAATACAAGGTTCCCTTCTCTGTAAAATGGGAGGTTGGGCTAGATGATCTCCAAGGTCCCTTCCAACTCTTGAACACATAAGTGAGTCTGGCACCTACCTCTATCTTGTAAGAAAAAGAAAATACAAATGCTATATCTAATACAACAAAGATTATTCTAATCCAACCCAGTGTACTAACAGGGACACCAAACATGAACTCAAACCTTGGATGGTAGAATGCTATTCTAACACAGTAGTCATGCCGCTGAATATTACAACTTCAACCAATACAAGCAAGCAGTAATTCCATTAGCTCCAAAGTTCTAGTTTCCAGGAAAGACTACCCATTGTTAATGATTGCTAATTGCTGATTTTTAACATTTGAAATAACACAAACAGTTGTAAATTGTTGCTTATAAGATAGATACAACTACTAGGCCTATAGCCCAAGGAGATCAAAGAGAAAGAAAAAGGAACATGTACAAAAAATATTTTAGCAGCTCTTTTTCTGGTGTAAAAAATGGGTAACTAGGAGAATGTTCATTAGTTAGGGAAAGGCTGAAGAATTATGGTACATGAATATAATGGAATTACTACTGTGCTATAAGCAATGATGAAGCAGAAATTTCAGAGAATTCTGGGAGGACTTTTATGAACTGATGCAGGGTGAAGTGAGAACCACAAGAACAATCAATATAACAACACTGTAAAAACAAACAACTTCTTTGGAAGACATAAGAATTCTGATCAACACAATAACCAATGACAATTCTAGAGGCCCATAGTTGGGTTTTTTACAAATCCTTGCTTAGAATCAATACTGTCAGTTCCAAGGCAGAAGAGCAGTAAAGTCCTAGGCAAGTAGGCTCACAGAGCTAGGAGGTATCTGAGACCAGATTTGACCACAGGCCCTCTCAACTTCATGCCTGGCTCTCTCCCCCCTGAGCCATATAACTGCCCCAGGACCCATGATTTAACAAGCTATCCACTTCTTAACAGAAATGACATACTAGGGGTAAAGATCAAAACATATATATTTTTTTGGACATGGCCCAATATAGAAATCAGTTTTACTTGACTATGTATAAAGGGTGTCCCCCAAAAACTTTGGAAATGCATTAAGACTTTTGAGAAACTTTATATTTGTTATAAGGGTTTGGTTTTCCTATGAGGGTGTCTGGGAGAGAAAGTGGATTCTTGGTCATTAAAAAAATTAATTAAATTGAAATAAATTGTTATTCCTAACAATAACACAATTCTATAGATTCCAATGTACTGAACTGCACTCAAAAGTAAATGATTAGGGTATCTTCTAAAACCTATAATGATCTCCTCTTACAAGACCCTTGATCATAATACCTACAAACATGTTCAGTTAGTAAAAGAGTCTTTGTTTTAAACAGCAAGATGTTGACAAAATATATTTTAAGAAATCTGACAGTCAAAACTCTCTGAAAGTTTCTGCAAAAATATAGAGGCTATAGCATTAATTAGCAGGGTACCCCTCATCCTTACTTGGCAATGGAGTAGCTCAGAGAATTTTTATGACTTTAATGAAAGATGTAAGAAGTCCCCCAAACATACTGCCATGTCCCCAAAAAGTCAACTACAAAAAACACCTCCTGGGTAGTCTCATTATTCCAGAGCTTTGTGTGCAAGGTGGAAAGTGGCGATGATGCCAGGAAGTGTGATTATCCAAGATGGACCCAATTCATAGGAAAAGCTGACAGTAACTACTTTCATTAGGAGCATATCTTCATACTTGGGAAAATGATGAAGTTTGATAAACGAGCAGTAACTTTATGGTACAGGTGACAATGAACTCTTCAACTAACTTGAGGGCCAATTTATCTGAAAGTGTGGTTGCACAAGCTCTTGAAAAGCTCTGAACACTAGCTTGTGCCTGTGAAAATGTAGCTAGGTCTGTGGGGGTATTAAAAGTATGCAGGTACAGAAAATATTTTTAGCTGTGCTTTTTGTGGTGGCAAAAACCTGGAAAAGGAGGGTATGCCCTTCAATTGGGGAATGGCTGAACAAATTGTGGTATCTGCTGGTGATGGAATAATATTGTGCTCAAAGGAATAATGAACTGGAGGAATTCCATGTGAACTGGAATGACCTCCAGGAATTGATGCAGAGTGAAAGGAGCAGAGCCAGAAGAACATTGTACACAGAGACCAATACACTGTGGTAAAATCGAATGTAATGGACTTCTGTACTAGCAGCAATGCAATGACCCAGGACAATTCTGAGGGATTTATGGTAAAGAACGCTGCCCACATTCAGAGGAAGGACTGCAGGAGAGGAAACATATAAGAAAAACAACTGCTTGAACACATGGGTTGAGGCAGACATGATTGGGGATGTGGACTCGAAACTACCACACCAATGCAACTAACAACAATTTGGAAATAGGTCTTGATCAATGACACATGTTAAAACCAGTGGAAATGTGCATCGGCCATGGGTGGGGNCCAATGCAATGATCAACAATTTGGAAATAGGTCTTGATCAAGGACACATGTTAAAACCAGTGGAAATGTGCATTGGCCATGGGTGGGGGGACTTTGCGGGGGGTGAAGGGGAAAGTAGGAGCATGAATCATGTAACCATGTTAAAAACGAATATTAATAATGTTAAAAAAAGAAATGATATTTAAAAAGCAGCACTTAGTTACTTTGCCACTATACCCTAAGGACCATTGGATATTTTCATCGGATGATGCTGAAACCTTCCATATATGATTTTTTCCCCCATTAGAATGTGAGCTCCTTAAGAACAAATACTATCTTTTATATTTATATGGACAGCATTTAACACAGTGCATTGTACCTAGTAAGTGCTTAACAAATGATTTTTTATTTATTCATTTTACCAAGCTAGAAAGCCTTGAAGGATGGATCTTGTTTATTATCAAATCTGTTGCCTGAATACACCAGCAAATTTAGAGGCTCATTGTGAAAACGTCTGCAGACTATGAATTTTGCATTCATGGTAGCCTATGAAAATAGTCTGCCAAAGAATAGATAAGTTGTGGTCAGCACTGGTTTAGAGATGCTCACATTGAGAAAATTATCTAACTTTTAAGACTTGAAAAATATAGAAGTAGTTTCAGGATATATAAGAGAGATGAGAGACTGGTGGCAGAAAAACCTTTTAGGAGGCTACTACTATATCCAGATGCGAAATGATAAAAATCTATACTATGGTAATAATGGTAATGGGAAGAAAGGAATGACACTAATAATTCCCAGAATTCAATAATGAAGAAACATATCGATTAAGTAATGCACTTACGCTTAATTAAAATGCATGTGCTATTTTTTTTTAGGTGAAGTTCCTGGACTATACTCTCTTGAAGAGTTGGAACCCTTATTGTCTCCTTTAAAAGATCAGGCTTCACAGGATGGCTTTACTGGACCAGTCTTTAATTATTTTACCTACAGTAAGCAAAATAGATTAATAGTTCATTGAATAGTAAAGAAATATGAAGTATGAAAAAAATAAAAAATAAACACATTTTAATTAAACATTATTTTGTTCATTAGGTTTCCCAAGTGTCATAAAGCTTATGCAGATTTATTATATATTTTGCTTCTCTTTTAGACATTTTACAAATTATATATATTGAAAATGTTGGGGAAAATGCTAAAGTGTATTTAAATAAGAAGAAAATGAATATAGTGTCCATTGAACCTTGAACTTCCCATCCACTTTCATGTAATAAGTAAATTATTTAAGTCATTTGAAAATTATTTGAATTCTTAGGTTGCTATGGATTTTCTGAAAGCTTTGATTATTGTTTCATAGTTTATAAAAGGTTTATAGATATTAATTTTAGTCTATCTAAAATGCTTAGATACCTGTTTACACTAAATTTTTTCTATCACTTAAAGTTTTTACTTTTAAATTCTTCAGAGATTCAGCAGAACCTGCATATAGTCTTGATAATGGATTCTGCCAGCTTAAACTTTACAATAAACTGTGAGAGTAATCCAGCCCTACATAAAAAATGCCAGGTGATGTGGATGGAGAGTTGGTCAGACAACAGTATGAAAAAAGTAAGTTTTCCATTTAATAAAAGTGTGAAAGGTAGATGAGTATATTCTTTTTACAAAAGTACATTCTTTAGGGAGGGCCACAATTTTGACAATGTTGATATAGTTCTTGTTATAATAATTTAACTACAACATAGCTTCATTCGTATAGATAATAACTTCTTGTCTTTTTTTTTGAATGCCAAGAAGAATGTCTATAAAAAGAGTCTTGCATCTTAAGTACTTATCACAGTACATGACATCAAGTAATTATTTTTTTCTATCTGTGATGGCCACAGATAACAATAAAAATGTCATAAAAATAAAATAGAAAAATTAGAAGAAACAAAATCAGAATAATCATAAAACCTTATATTCTTTTCAAAATCAATCAGCCAATAGATAATAAGTGTTTACTTTGTGCCAGAAACTATAGTAAATACTGGGGATACATATACAATGAGTGGCATAATCTAAACTCACAAGGAGTGACAATTCTAAGATGACAAGGTAATGTATGAAGATATGCAGAATGCATAGAAAGAGAATAAATTGGAATAAATACAACATAGCTAAATAACAAGAAAGTTTCAGAATAATAGAACTAGCTGTTGAGGGGATCAGGAAAAGCTTCAAGGTATGCTTGGGGGAATAAAGTGGTATAGTATGTTGAAAGAATAGAGGGCTTCTTGGAGGCAGATGTGAGTAAAGAGTGCATTCCAGTGATGGGCGACAGCCAGTGCAAGGCCATTGACATAAGAGAAGGGGTGTTTATGTGAGGAATGAAGAGAAGGACCTAGTTTGGGTTGTGGAGGGAGGGCCAATAGAGCTGGTTGTGAAGGGCTTTCAGAGATAAAAGAAGGAGTTTATATTTTATTCTAGGAATGCACTTGAATTAACTTAGTAGTAGGAGACACGCTTCATCTTATCCTTGCTTAAGAACAATTATCTTGGCAGTAGTGTGTTGGTAAGAAGACTAATTAGAACCATTGAAAAATCTAGGCAAAAGTCAGTAAGGGCCTGAAGTAAAAGTGAGTAGAGAAAAGAGACTTGATGAAAATGAAGTTAGGAAGGTAGAAACAGTAAGATTTGGCAACTGATGAGAGTATGTGGGGAAGAAGATGGTCAGGAAGCTGGGAGGATGGAAATTTTAATTGCTGAATCTGATGGTCTTTTCTCAGATCTCATTCTTTATCCACCTAATTACTCTATTTGACAATGTTAACCTCTTTCAGTCAGGAAAATGAAATTCCCTATTTGATAAA
>NC_058136.1:16516582-16532313 GCF_016433145.1 Gracilinanus agilis | reverse complement strand
GGCCTGTAGTTTTCTTTCTCTGTTTTTGATCTACCTGGCTTTGGAATCAGTACCATATTTGTGTCATAAAAGGAATTTGGTAGGACTCCTTCTTTGCTTATCATATCAAATAATTTGTATAGTATTGGGATTAGTTGCTCTTTGAATGTCTGATAGAATTCACTTGTGAATCCATCAGGCCCTGGCAATTTTTTCTTAGGGATTTATTTGATGGCTTGTTCAATTTCTTTTTCTGACATGGGATTATTTAGGTATTCTATTTCTTCTGCTGTTAATCTAGGCAATTTATATTTTTGTAAATATTCATCCATATCTCCTAGATTGTTATATTTATTGCCATATAATTGGGCAAAATAGTTTTTAATGATTGCCTTCATTTCCCATTCATTAGAGTTGAGGTCTCCCTTTTCATCTTTGATACTGATAATTTGGTTTTCTTCTTTCCTTTTTTTAATTAGATTGACTAGTACTTTGTCTATTTTATCTATCTTTTCAAAATACCAGCTTCTAGTCTTATTTATTAATTCAATAGTTCTTTTACTTTTGGTTTTATTAATGTTTCCCTTGGTTTTTAGTATTTCTAATTTAGTTTTCATCTGGGGATTTTTAATTTGCTTGCTTTCTAGTTTTTTAAGTTGAATGCCCAATTCATTAATCTCTGCCCTCCCTAATTTGTTAATATATGCACTCAAGGATATAAATTTCCCCCTGAGTACTGCCTTGGCTGCATCCCACAGAGTTTGGTAGGATGTCTCATCATTATGTTTCTCTTCATGAAATTGTTGATTGTTTCTTTGATTTCTTCTTTGACTAACTGGTTTTGGAGAATCATATTATTTAATTTCCAATTAGTTTTTGATTTGCCTGTCCAGGTGCCCTTACTAATTATTGTTTTTATCGCATTATGATCTGAGAAGGTTACATTTATTATTTCTGCTCTTTTGCATTTGTATGCAATGTTTCTATTCCCTATTACATGGTCAATCTTTGTGAATGTAGCATGTGCAGCTGAAAAGAAGGTGTATTCCTTTTTGTCCCCATTTATTTTTCTCCACATATCAATTAAATCTAATTTTTCTGGGACTTCATTCACCTCTCTTACCTCTTTCTTATTTATTTTTTGGTTTGATTTATCTAGATCTGAAAGAGGAATATATTAGGTCTCCCACTATTATGGTTTTCCGATCTATTTCCTTCTTGAGGTCTGCCAGTTTCTCCTTTATGAATTTGGATGCTATGCCACTTGGTGCATACATTTTGAGTACTGTTATTTCCTTATTGTCTATACTGCCTTTAATCAGGATGAATGACCTTCCCTGTCTTTTTTAATCATATCTATTTTTACTTTGGCTTTGTCAGAAATCATAATAGCCACTCCTACATTCTTTTTCTCATTTGTTCACCCAAAAGATTTTGCTCAAGCCCTTAACCTTAAACCTCTGTTATGTCCTCCCACCTCATATGTGTTTCTTGTAGACAACATATGGTAGGATTTTGGTTTCTAATCCACTCTGATATTTGCTTCCGTTTTATGAGAGTTCATCCCATTCATATTCAGAGTTATAATTATCAGTTGTGTATTCGCTGACATTTTTGTATCTTCCCCTAGTCCTACCCCTTCTTCTTAAACTATTTCCTTTTAAACTAGTGGTTTGCTTTAAGCCAGTAACCCTTATCCCCTCCCTTGTTTAACTTCCCTTTCCACCCCCTCTATTATTATTCCCCTCGTTTTATTTTTAAAGGCCTAATGAATTCCCTCCCCTTCTTCTCCCCTCCTTTTTTTGGATCTCCCTACTCTCCTGCTCCCCTTGGTTTATCCCTTCTAACTTTCTCAGTAGTGTTGATAGAGTTTTATATCCCAATGGATAATATAGGTACTCTTCCCTCTCAGGGTTAATTACACTGAGAGTAAGGTTTAAATATTCCCTCTTAGTGCTCTCTTCCTCTCCTTCTTATAATAGTATTTTCCCCCTCCTCTTCCCATGCCCTCTTTGTGTGTAATAGAATATCCTATTTTTCTTATTCATTCAAGTTTCTCTTGGTGTCCCCTACTATTCACCCCCTCTTTCCCACCCCCTTATCATCTTAGACCATTTAGTATTCCATCTTCTCCCTATGAATTATTCTTTTGATTACTATAATAGTGAATACTATAATAGTGAATAGAGTTCACTACAGAGAATTATACATAGCATTTCTCCACATAGGAATACAGATAATTAGATCTTATTGAAGCCCTTAAAGAGGCAAATTTAAAAAGTATGAGTTTTCTTTCTTTTCCCTTTGTTTCTTATTTACCTTTTCATGTTTCTCTTGATTTTTTAGGTTTGATATCAAACTTTCCAATTAGTCCTGGTCTTTTCTGTGCAAATACTTGGAAATCTTCTATCTTGTTGAATGCCCATATTTTCCCCTGGATGTATATAGTCAGTTTTGATGGATTGTTGATCCGTGGTTGAAGACCCAGTTCTCTTGCCTTTCTGAATATCATATTCCAAGCCTTGTGGTCTTTTAGGGTGGAGGCTGCCAGATCCTGTGTGATCCTGATTGTTGGTCCTTGATATCTGAATTGTCTCTTTCTGGCTTCTTGTATGATTTTTCTTTTACTTGGAAGCTCTTGAATTTGACTATTATATTCCTTGGTGTTGACTTTTCTATGTCCAGTGTAGAGGGTGATCTGTGGATCCTTTCAATGTCTATATTGCCCTCTTGTTGTAGAACTTCAGGGCAATTTTGCTGAATAATTTCTTTTAGTATGGAGTCCAAATTTCTATTAATTTATGCTTTTTCAGGAAGACCAATGATTCTCAGATTGTCTGTTCTAGACCAGTTTTCTTGGTCTATCACTTTCTTAGTGAGATATTTCATGTTTCCTTCTATTTTATCAGTCTTTTGACTTTGTTTTATTTGTTCTTGCTGTCTTGATAGATCATTAGCTTCTAATTGCTCAATTCTAGCCTTTAGGGACGACTGGTTTTCCTTTTCAATCTGGTCATTTCTGGTGTTCAATTTGCTTATCAGCTCATTTGATTTCTGAGCCTCACTTTACAATTGCGAAATTCTGTCTTTTAAACTGTTATTTTCTTGCCATATCTCTTCCATCATTCTCATCATCTCTGATTTGAACTCTTCAATAGCTTGTGACCAGTTTTCATTATTTTTGGAAGGTTTGACTATGATTACTTGTTTGTTCTCCTCTGCTGTTTGCTCTGTTGTCTGGATTTTCTCTGTGTAAAAGTTGTCGAGTGTTACAGATTTTTTCTTGATGATCTTTCTCTTCTGGGGTTTCTGATTTTGGCTTGCCATTGTTAGACCTGTGCCTTCTCAGCTTTATCCTCACCGTCAGGGTCTGTCTGTGCTCTTTAGGCTCCTGAGGTCTCAGGTCTTGTTGTTCTCGGGGTCGAGCCTCCTGGTTGTCCCTGATCTGCTCCTCTGCCCAAGGCTTCTTCAACAGTCTCAGGGCGCTGCTTCCACAGCCGTGTTCCTATCTGCACAGAGTCCCCACTAGAGGTCCAAGCCTGTGCTCAAGATCCTTGTCCATGCCTAGCTGCTCTCACGGTTTGTGTTCAAAGTCCGCGTGGGTTCTTTAGCCTCTTGGGGTCCTAAGTCTTGCTGCTCTCAAGAACAGGCCCTGGAGCTGCCAATGACTTTTGGTGCCCCAAACCTGCTTTAACTGTTGTGCGCTGTCCTTGGAATTGTAGGTGGTATGGGGTGTAGGGGAGGGCGTTGCTCAGCTCGAGTTTTAGTGAAATCTGTTTCACCCCTTTATAGGGGGTGGGGTGGGAACAGAGATTAAAGATGATAAAGGAAAGCTTTTTTCACCTTATAATTGTGCTGAGGGTCAACCTTATTCTACCAATCCAACAGAGTAAATGATTTAACTATGTAGGTAGTCTTTCAAGAGAATCAGCATATGTATGTGTATGCTTCATTTGTGGTCATCTGTGTCTTCCTTTATTCAAGAATTCATTCCCATGCAGTATCAGGAAATGAGGAGACACAAAATCTTCAACATGCGAACTTTGGTAGGTGCTTTGAGTCAGTGAAACTGCCCAGTCCACAAATATTCAACTAGTGCTTAGGATGTAGAGCACTGTGGTGGATCCTGGGGGAAATCAAAATCTCAAAAAGACATGGTCCACCTTCAAGGAACTGAAAATCTAGAAGAGAGGAGCTATGTACCCAGATAAATGTAATCCAAGTTAGAGTAAGATGAATGCTCATTGAATTACAGAGTGCCATGAGTTTGAAAGAAGAAATGATCACTTGTGATGGACAAAATCATGTAAGATTTTCTAGAATGAGTGACCTTTAAAGGATTAGACATTTGGGGAAGAATTCAGGGTGTGGCTGGTGGGTATTTTTTCCAGTTTCTTGAGTATTTACATTTGAATATATAGGTGATACCACTATTTTAAGGCAGGAACTTTTTTTCTTTTTATTCCTTAACTCAAGGGACTCCTTCCAGCTGGTTGAGAATCCAAAACATATATTAGGCATATTGTTAAAGGGGAATATTCTTAGTAGGCAGATAAAAGAGAAGCTGCTAAGGTTGTTTCACATTTTCACTTTGAAATAAACAGCTTCTTGCTTCACATGTGTTAGTGATCCACCATCCCTTGATACCAAATTAACTTCATGTGGAAGAACCAGCAGATCTACAATTCCTAGTCTGGCTGTTAGTGTTAAATATTTTCTGGGAACAATACTGTTCCAAGATGCCCCCAAGTTTAGGTCTACTCTATCATGACCATATGAACCATGCTCACATTTGGAATATATGAAATGAGAATTAACAATAGGAATATCATTTGTAATTTGAAAGTTCTGTAACCATTATATTATTTGATCAAAAAGTAGGGAAAGGACCTGTTTTACCAAAATATTTCTAGCAGCTCTTTTTGTGGTGGCAAAGAACTGGAGATTCAGGGGATACCCATCAATAAGGGAAGGGCTGAACAAATTGAGGTGTATGATCATGATGGAATATCATTCTGCCGTAAGAAATGATGAGCAGGATGGATTCAGAAAAACTTGAGAGGACTTACATGAATTGATACAAAGTGAAGTGATCAGAACCAGAATAATATTGTACACAGCTACAGCAATATTGTATAATGATCAATTGTGAGTGACTTAACTATTCTCAGCAATACAATGATCCAAGGCAATTTCAAAGGACTTATGATACTATTCACCTTCAGAGAAATAATTGATAGTGTCTGGATGCCAATTGAAGCATACTTATTTTACTTTTTTTCTCATTTTTGTTGCTGTTGTTGGTCTGTTTTCTTTCACAACATGACTGCTATGGAAATATATTTTGCATGTCAGCACATATATAACCTATATAAAATTGCTTACTATCTCAGGGAGAGAAGAGAAGAAGGGATGGAGAGAAACTGACATTTAGAATTCCGAAAGGAAGGGACTAAGGAAATTAATTGCTTATGGCATTAAGGTTCTGTGTGCTGGAAGACTAAAAGCATAGAGCATAAGTCACATGCTATTCCTGAGAAAAATGAATGAAAGATAAAACATTTAGTAAGTGCTTTCTCTGTGCCAGGCATTATACTACTTGTTGGAGATACAAATGCAAGCAGAAAGTCAATTCCTGCCCTCAAGGAACTTACATTCTAATGGAAAAAGACAGCAAACATAAGGAAGTCAGCAGAGGTGGGATATGCATATCAGCATGATTTGGAAATGGTTGAGTAGTGATGTGGAGGCCTGGTGCTTGGCAGGAGAAGACAAAAGCCAGTCTGCTGGATTGTGATGTTTCTCTATAAAACCAAAGTATTGTATTAATTTTATATCTTAAAAGAAGAATATTAGACTTAAGAAACCTGTTACTTGGGCTGTGAAACTCAAACCAAATAGGAATGGCTTATTCGTTCTTCCCCATTGGCACCTATCCCATAAAGTATTACAGATGAGAGAATTGCCTAAAGGAGCCTTCTGAACCCAGGAAGAAAGCCCAGGTAACCATTTGAAAAGGATCTTACTTTCTCAAGAACTAGGGGACAAGAGAATGAGGCTTTCAGGCTTGAGTGGGAAGCAGAAGAAAACTATGAAAGGAAGCCTTACTTATCTCAGAATTTGGACAAAGTTGGGTTCTAATTAGATATACCTGTAAGTGGGAATAATCTGTGTATTGTTTGCTCACTACTGTAGAGTGGTTTCTAATACGCCTAAAAGTTGGCTGAATGTGATGACATGAGGTACCTTTTCAGGACAGGAGCAGAGGAAAACTAAGGGGCAGATTGGTGTTTGCAAAGCTGAAGCTTCAAGATGATTCTCAGGTGACTTTCATCCTTTTCATATCCCATTGGGGAAGGCAGGATTGAACAGAAAGAATCTTCTTGTTGGCTCACAGGTACAAAGCAAAGACTTGGTTGGTTTCTTTTCTTGTGACATTTTCTCTTTTTTCATAAATCCCAATATAAGGGAGATATCAAGAGCTGAGACTCCAAAATGGGATAATAAAATTTCTCTTTAATTTAAAAGAGGAAAATTAAAGAGTTTTAAATTTTTTCTTTTCTTAAGGGAGCTAAAGGAGAAATGTTGCACAAAAAATCGAATTCCTCTGGAACAAGAGAACCAAATGAACATGAAGAGGACAGGATAAGAATGAAGACCACCAAAGACAGACCCAAGAAAAACAGCACATCTTTTCAGGTATTTTTCTCTTCTCAAAAATGCTACCAAAAAGGAGAGCTAGAAGGAAGAGGGCAAGTTGTTCCCCTTGGATTGCAGGAAGAACTATGGAAACACCCAGGCAGGTTAGAAGTGGCCTTTGACAAGAATAAATTTGGTACCCATTTATTCAGTACCTCGGCCTGAGTGGAAAGCCCTGTTCAGAGCTAGAGCTTCATTTACCTCCCTTTTACTCTTGTGTTCTAGTCATCTGTGCTTAGTCAGCTAAAGTTTAATCTAGGTTAAAGGAAAAATCTCTGTGGATTCAGAGAAAAGACAAAATGTGGACTTTCCTTCAGTCGGTCAAAAGACAATTATTAGGAACTTATTCTGTGACAGAAAAATGGCCCAAACAGCCAATGAGATAACAACATAAACCACAATGACTTTAAAAAAGAATTCTAGATAAGCTTTGTTTTGTCTGGGCATGTGAGGAAGAGTGGGACTGGAGGGATGGTTTCTTTTCTTGAAAGATTTCCTATAAGGTCTGTTGTGAGGTAGGGTTCAGATTGGAAGAGAGAGAAAGAACCAAAGAGGAGTGGAAGAGAGTAACCTCCAATTCTTAATGTTCAGTGGCCATATTCCCAAGAAAATGTTGCTGAAAAATGGAATGAATTGGATGTATGTGGGAAGGCTCTCCAAAGCTTTCTCCCAGTATCTTTCGAGGTGCATTGGCTTGCCACCCTTCCTTTGCCATCTGCATACATCTGGTGTATGCTCCAGGGGACAGGTACTCAGCAGCCATCAGAGTCACTAAATATAGACAGGCACCAAGTGATCAAGTTGCTGTCCTGCACAAAACTCTCCTCCTCTGCCATCCAGGGTGTCGCCCCTGTTTCCATTTTGAGTAAGAATCCTAATCATTAAGAAAGGGAGGCCATCTAGCATTGCACTTGGGAATGAAAAGAACTTAGATCTGCCCTGGTTTAATAGGTCACAGAATATCAGAGGTGAGAGGGACCCCACATGTTATGTGGTCTACTCCATAACTGAAAGGAGTTTTTTTGCCAACATTTTCAGTAAAAAGTGGTAACAGAGCCTCAGCTGAAAGGTCTTCAGTGATAGAGAGAGCACAGTGTGATCTTGAAAGGCTGTCTTTTTCACTTTGAGACAGTTCTCTCCTCACTAGGAAGTTTTTTCTTGTGTAAACCCTAAAGGTGCTTTTGTACCATCCACCCTCTGTTCTTGGTCTTTCCCTAGGAGGCCAAGCAGAATAAATGTAATCTTGTTTCCGCTCAGCTGCCATTCAGCTGCTTGTGAATAGCTTTCTTCTCATTCCTAAGCCTTCTCTTTTCAAGGGCAAGGAGCCCTATTTCCGTGAAGGCCTCAGAGTTATAGGTTGGGGTATATAGGTGTGATAGTGAGGAAGGTCCAGTTAGTTAGGTCTGAGGAGCCACAGGCCCAAATGGAAGCAGTATCCACAGAGGAAGAGTAGACCCATTTCAATTTTTCATGGGCTGCCCACATTGTCTTCAATTTTACCTTAATTGTAACTGCCTGCTGTGTGTAACTGTCATGGGGAGTCTGTGAATTTTAACAGAGAGCATGTCACATTGCTAAAAATATTTAAAAGAAGAGGAATAAGCCATTTAAAGAAGACAAAGTTATATGTCTCTATTGTGAGAGTATTGTTTTTTTTTCTCATAAACCTACCCACAAACATCCATCTCCCTGTGGCACAGGCTATTTTCCCTTTACTACAGATGCTCAAAAATGTAAAATTGCCCCCCCACTTAAGTAAGAACTGTACAAAGCTACCACGGGAGAATAATGAGCCCCACATTGTACCACCCCAGCCATGATAAATCCCATGGCTCCATGGTTACAGTCAAAAATGAGGAGGGTGTGGGGGAGAGGATACAAGCACATATGGATTTCTTTGCTTAGCTTTAAGTAACTAATCTTAACTGGTAAAACATGTCACATACGGTATTAGGTCAGCAGCAGAAAATATTTACCTGAAGGACAACCAGGCACCTGATATTGTGAGGGGCTGTTGGTGGTTATCTCCAGCTTTTATTTAGAGATGAGAAAAAAGGCCACCCCAACCCCATCCATGGGGCCTTTGGCTGTGTACTTTCTGCCTGCTGCCCTTGAATCAAATGTACAGATGCTCTTGAGCCCAGGCCAGCATTTTACTTGCCAAGGGTTAGGAGGTAAATGCTCCAAGAATATCCTGATGTGACCATTATGAAGGGCTTAGCAAATATACAGTAGTGGGGGGTGGAGAGTTGGCACCAATGAGAGGAATTCTATTTTCTCCAGGAGTAGGGCTTCTCTGAAGGCAAACTAAGCAGTTTTGAAGAGCTTTCTGGGGAACTGCATCAGAATATCAAAGGCTTCAGAGAATCCATGAATCTCAGAATTAGAAAGAACCCTTTTTTCCTCACTTTGGCTTACAGAATGCTTTAGCATTTTATCTCCTTTGAACTTCTTAGTACACTGAGGTAGCTTCTGTTATTATCCCCATTGTAGAGATGAAGAAACAGAAGCTCAGAGACAATGGCTTGCCCAGGGCCCTAAAACTAGTTAGTGTCAGAAGCAGGATTTGAAACTTTGATATCCCTGAATCTAATCTAGTACTCTCTCTGCTACTCACACTAGCTCTCATTCTAGACCAGTGTTGGCAAAGGCATGACATTCGTGAAAAGCTGGCACTTGGACAGCTGTAACCTTCCCCTTCTTCCCAGTGCCTGAGGATATTCTTTGCATGCCCTACTCCTCTGACCAGCCACCCAAAGCCAGCACTTCCTCCCTCAGCTCTCTCTGGTAATGAAGGGGCTCACAGACAGCTTGAATTTGCCCTCTGGGTACTCAAACTCAGAAAAGGTTTGGCAGCCCTGTTCTAGGTCATTCTCCTGTGTAATACTTGAGACAGCTAGGTGGCTCAGTGCATCCAGCACTAGGGCTTAGAATTAATAAGACCTGAGTTCAAATCTAGCCTCAGACACTACTAGCCTTGTGACTGTCATTTAACCTCTGTAAGTTTCCTTACTTATAAAATGGGGCCAATAATATCACCTATCTTGCAGGGTTCTTATGTGCACAGTTCTTAGCAAGTAATAGATGCTTATTAAATGCTTATTCTCTACCCTCTCCTTCCCTCCCACCTCCCTTGCTTTTTAGGATTCTCTTCTAGAGCAAAGACTGGCTGGTAATTATCCAGCCTCTCTTTGAATACTATCATAGGGTATCTTAAATCAAACCAAAACCCAAGAGCAACTCAAAAACAGAGAACTTGCGTAGTCTAGGGGGGAAATCTAGAGAAAAAGCATAGTGTTTGACATATTCCCCATGCAGAGTTTCCCATGTCTCCAGTGGAAGGTGATGGAAAGAACAAGAAGAAGGGGAGTTGGGAAACTCCATTTTCTCTACTCTTCTCCAGGGTTAATTTTGTATAATTTTGTATATTGTTTTCTTGGCTTTGCCACTTCATGCTAAATTGTTTCATGTACATCTTTCCATGTTTCTCTAGATTCTTTACTTTTGTTATTTTTCAAGCAGAGTAATATTTTCAAGCACAGTAATACTTCCTTACATTAAATATATGACAATTTGTTTAAGCATTCACATTGCTTAAGCAATCAATAGGAGCCTAATTTGTTTATAGAAACAATCCTTTGCTTCCATAAAAAAAATGTTGCTATAAAGAAAAGCCTCTTTAAAAAACAAACTTAAATGTTTTATTAAAAAATTTAATACTAGCCTATAGGGAGCTAAGATGGGTGCAGACTAAAAGGATTTGCTTGGACTCTCCTAACAACAAATTACTACAAAGCATCTCAGAAGGATAAAAATCAAAATCAGATGAGTTAAGGGGCTCTGCCACAGGGCATAGTCTTGAAGGTACTCAGGGTTTGGGCATTTCCACACTATAAGGGGGTAAAATTGCACCTAACAAAGCATGCACTGATCACCCCTCCCCCATATCACCTACCATACCAGAGTCAGAGCAAGGGCCGGAAAAATCTCTAAATTCTCAGGGGCTGGCTGAGAGCATCACAGACTTGCTCCTATGGTTAGTGCAAGGGCTTGGCAGTGAAACTTGGGACACAAGGCCGAAGAGAGAGAAGCCTGGGCACAGAGATAGGGCAGAAGTAAACTGGCCACAACAGATGCAACCACACTGGAAAAATAACCTCAGGAAAAAATGGTTTATAGTTTGCTACACAAAGAACTGCCTGCCCTCCTCACTCAGATTTCTGGCTGGGAAGGGTAGATAATACAGAGACAAAACCTAAGAAAGAAAAGGCCACCAACACACAGGAACCACAATTCACAAGTACAAAAAGAAATGAGCTGCAGCAGAAAAATCCTTTGACCTTGGATAATTACTATGGAGAAAAGCACAAAATACAGAAGCGACAGCAGAGAGTGACAAACAAGGAAACACATCCAAATGTTCCAAAAAAAAGAAAATGGGTCACAAGCTCTCCAGGAACTCAAAAAGGAGTTCAAGAACCAAGTAAGAAAGATGTAAGAAAAATGGAAAGAAAAGTGGAAAAAAGAAATGAAAGTAATTAAAAAAGAAGACAACAGGAGACTTCTGGTTAAGATGGTGGCAGAGTAAGGAGCAGCTGCTCTATCTTTCCTGACTGAAGCATACGGGACTCCTCAAGGGGAAATAAAAGCAAACCCAGTCGAACAAAGGAACCCCACAACAGGGTGCAGCACTGAAGGTACGCAGAATCGGGGCATCTCCACGCTATAAAGGGGTGAAACAGCTCTCACTAAAACGTGAGAGGAATAAGCCCCTCCACCCCCACCCCTCCACCACACACCTCGCACAACGCCAAGGCCAACGCACAAGAGTGAAAACAGGATTGGGGCAAACAGTTAATCACTGGCAGCCCCAGGGCTTGTACCTGTGTGCTGCAAGATGAGGTACCCCAAGTGGCTGGGGGGCGCGCATGGACTTTCCCCAAGTGTCCACGTGGGTGAAGGCACTGCCTCGGCCGGGACAAAGATCTCTAACTCATGGACTTTCCTGAGCTCGTGAAGGCATCGCCTCAGGTGTGAATAAAGATCTCCAGCCCAGGCTTGGACCTCCAGTGAGGACCCGGTGCAGACCAGAGTGCGGCTGTGGAAGCCTGACTCCAAGGACAAGGAGACCAGAACCCCCAGGAGCTTAGAAAGCACAGGCAGACCCTGAGTGTGAAGACAAAGCGGAAAAGGGGCGGGGCTAAAGATGGCAAGCCAAGAACTCCAGAGGAAGAAAAAGATTATCAAAAAAACTCTGGAACACTCGACAACTTTTACACAGAGAAAATCCAGACAACAGAGGAGGACAAACAAGTAATCGTATCCAAACCTTACCAAAAAAATGAAAGCTGGTCACAAGCTATTGAAGAGTTCAAAAATGAGATGTTGAAGAAGATGGAAGAGATCTCGCAAGAAAATAACAGCTTAAAAGGCAGAATTTTGCAATTGGAAAGTGAGGCTCAGAAATCAAATGAACTGATAAGCAAATTGAACACCAGAAATGACCAGATTGAAAAGGAAAACCAAAAGATTATAGCCGAAAACCAAAAGATTATAGCTAAAAACCAGTCTTTAAAGGCTAGAATTGAAAAATTAGAACATAATGATCTCTCAAGACAACAAGAACAAATAAAACAAAGCCAAAAGACTGATAAAATAGAAGGAAACATGAAATATCTTAATGAGAAAGTGACAGACCAAGAAAACCGGTTGAGAAGAGACAATTTGAGAATCATTGGTCTTCCAGAAAAGGCAGAAATTAATAGAAACTTGGACTCCATACTTAAAGAAATTATTCAGCAAAATTGCCCTGAAGTTCTACAACAAGAGGGCAATATAGACATTGAAAAGATCCATAGATCACCCTCTACACTGGACATAGAAAAGTCAACACCAAGGAATATAATAGCAAAATTTAAGAGCTTCCAAGTAAAAGAAAAAAAATTTTACAAGAAGCCAGAAAGAGACAATTCAAATATCAAGGAGCACCAATCAGGATCACATAGGATCTAGCAGCCTCTGCGCTAAAAGACCACAAGGCTTGGAACACAATATTCAGAAAGGCAAGAGAGCTGGGCCTTCAACCACGGATCAAATACCCATCGAAACTTACTATATACTTACAGGGGAAAGTATGGGCATTCAACAAAATTGAAGAATTCGAAGTTTTTGCACAAAAGAGACCAGGTCCAAATGGAAAGTTTGATACCCAACCACAAAAATCAAGAGAAACATGAAAAGGTAAATAAGAAACAGAGGGAAAAGAAAGAAAACTTATAATTTTTTAAATTTGACTCTTTAAGGGCTTAAATAAGATCTAATTATCTGTATTACTATGTGGAGAAATGCTATGTATAATTCTCTGTAGTTAACTCTATTAACTATTATAATATTCACTATTATAGCAACCAGAAGAATAATTCATAGGGAGAGGATAGGATACTAAATGGTCTAAGAGGACATGGTGGGGGGGGAAAGAGGGGGAAATAATAGGGAACACCAAGAAAAATCTGAGTAAATAAGAAAAATAGGATATTCTATTACACACAAAGAGGACATGGGAAGGGGAGGAGATAAATACTATTATAAGAAGGAGAGGAAGAGAGCATTAAGAGGGAATAGTCAAACCTTACTCTCAGTATAATCAACCCAGAGAGGGAAGAGTAGCTTTATTATCAATTCAGATAAAAAAAACTCTATCTAACCCTACTGAGAAAGTCAGAAGGGACAAACCAAAGGGAACAGAGGAGTGGGGAGGTCAAAAAAGGGAGGGGAGAAGAAGGGGGAGGGAATTCATTAGGCCTTTAAAAATAAAAAAGAGGGGAATAACAAGGAAGGGGGCAGAAAGGAAAGTCAATCAAGGGAGGGGATAAGGGACACTGGCTCAAAGCAAACCACTGGTTTAAAAGAAAATAGTGTAAGAATAAGGGGTGGGTCTAGGGGATGATACGAAAATGTCAGCGAATGCACAACTGATAATTATAACTCTGAATGTGAATGGGTTGAACTCACTCATAAAACAGAAGCAAATAGCATAGTGGATTGGAAACCAAAGTCCTACTATATGTTGTCTACTAGAAACACATATGAGGTGGGTGGACATACACAAGTTTAAAGTTAAGGGCTTGGGCAAAATCTTTTGGGCATCAAATGAGAAAAAGAAGGCAGGAGTGGCAATTGTGATTTCTGACAAAGCCAAAGTAAAAATAGATATGATTAAAAAAGACAGGGAAGGTCATTACATCCTGATTAAAGGCAGTATAAACAATGAGGAAATGGCACTGCTCAATATGTATGCACCAAGTGGCATAGCATCCAAATTCTTAAGGCAGAAACTGGCAGAGCTCAAGAAGGAAATAGATAGTAAAACCATAATAGTGGGAGATCTAAATATTCCTCTTTCAAATCTAGATAAATCAAACCAAAAATTAAATAAGAAAGAGGTAAGAGAGGTGAATGAAGTCCTAGAAAAATTAGATTTAATTGATATGTGGAGAAAAATAAATAGGGACAAAAAGGAATACACCTTCTTTTCAGCTGCACATGGTACATTCACAAAGATTGACCATGTAATAGGACATAGAATCATTGCAAACAAATGCAAAAGAGCAGATATAATAAATGTAACCTTCTCAGATCATAATGCAATAAAAATAATAATTAGTAAGGGCACATGAATAGGCAAATCAAAAACCAATTGGAAATAAACAATATGATTCTCCAAAACCAATTTGTCAAAGAAGAAATCAAAGAAACAATCAACAATTTCATGAAGAGAAAGCCAATGATGAGACATCCTACCAAACTCTGTGGGATGCAGCCAAGGCAGTACTCAGGGGGAAATTTATATCCTTGAATGCATATATTAACAAATTAAGGAGGGCAGAGATTAATGAATTGGGTATGCAACTCAAAAAATTAGAAAGCAAACAAATTAAAAACCCTAAGATGAAAACTAAATTAGAAATACTAAAAATCAAGAGAAAAATTGATAAAATCGAAAGTAAAAGAACTATTGAATTAATAAATGAGACTAGAAGCTGGTATTTTGAAAAAACAGACAAAATAGACAAAGTACTGGTAAATCTAATAAGAAAAAGGAAAGAAGAACACCAAATTGACAGTATTAAAGATGAAAAGGGAGACCTCAACTCTAATAAATGGGAAATTAAGGTAATCATTAAAAACTATTTCGCCCAATTATATGGCAACAAATATAACAATTTAGGAGATATGGATGAATATCTACAAAAATATAAATTGCCTAGATTAACAGCAGAAGAAATAGAATACCTAAATGATCCCATATCAGAAATAGAAATTGAACAAGTCATCAAAGAAATCCCTAAGAAAAAATAACCAGGACCTGATGGATTGACAAGTGAATTCTATCAGACATTCAAAGAGCAACTAATGCCAATACTATACAAATTATTTGATATAATAAGCAAAGAAGGAGTCCTACAAAATTCCTTTTATGACACAAATATGGTACTGATTCCAAAGCCAGGTAGACCAAAAACAGAGAAAGAAAACTATAGACCAATCTCCCTAATGAACATAGATGCAAAAATCTTAAATAGAATACTAGCAAAGAGACTCCAGCAAGTAATCAAGAAGATCATCCACCATGATCAGGTGGGATTTATACCAGGAATGCAAAGATGGTTCAACATTAGGAAAACCATCCACATAATTGACCATATCAACAGTCTAACAAACAAAAATCACATGATTATCTCAATAGATGCTGAAAAAGCCTTTGACAAAATACAGCATCCATTCCTATTGAAAACACTGAAAAGTATAGGAATAGAAGGACCCTTCCTAAAAATAATAAACAGTATATACCTAAAACCATCAACAGGCATTATATGCAATGGGGATAAATTAGAAGCCTTCCCAATAAGATCAGGAGTGAAACAAGGATGCCCATTATCACCTCTATTATTCAACATAGTATCAGAAACTCTAGCAATAGCAATTATAGAAGAAAAAGAAATTGAGGGTATCAAAATAGGCAATGAGGAGACTAAGCTATCACTCTTTGCAGA
>NC_058136.1:16464550-16516082 GCF_016433145.1 Gracilinanus agilis | reverse complement strand
ATATTTATTGCCATATAATTGGGCAAAATAGTTTTTAATGATTGCCTTAATTTCCTCTTCACTAGAGGTGAGCTCTCCCTTTTCATCATTGATACTGTTAATTTAGTTTTCTTCTTTCCTTTTTTAATTAGATGTACCAGTACTTTGTCTATTTTATCTGTTTTTTCAAAATACCAGCTTCTAGTCTTATTTATTAATTCAACAGTTCTTTTACTTTCAATTTTATTAATTTCTCCTTTGATTTTTTTGTATTTCTAATTTAGTTTTCATCTGCGGATTTTTAATTTGTTCATTTTCTAGTTTTTTAAGTTGCATGCCTAATTCATTAACCTCTGCCCTCCCTAATTTGTTAATATATGAACTCAGTGATATAAATTTTCCCCTTAGAACTGCTTTGGCTGCATCCTGTAGGTTTTGGTAAGAAGTTTCATCATTGTCATTGTCTTCAATCAAATTATTAATTGTTTCTATAATTTGTTCTTTCACTAACTTATTTTGGAGAATCATATTATTTAATTTCCTATTTGTCTTTGGTTTGCCTCTCCATGTATTCTTACTAATGACTATTTTTATTGCATTATGATCTGATATTGTTGCATTTGTTATTTCTGCTTTTTTGCATTTGTTTGCCAAGTTTCTCTGCCCTAGTACATGGTCAATCTTTGTAAATGTTCCATGTTCTGCTGAAAAGAAGGTGTATTCCTTCTTTTTCTCCATATATCTACTAACCCTAATTTTTCCAGGATTTCATTCACCTCTCTTATCTCTTTCTTATTTATTTTTGGGTTTGATTTATCTAGATCTGATAGGGGAAAGTTGAGGTCACCCACTAGTATAGTTTTGCTATCTATTTTGTCCTTGAACTCCACTAGCTTCTCCTTTAGAAATTTAGATGCTATACTGTTTGGTGCATACATGTTGAGTCCTGATATTTCTTCATTATTTATACTGCCTTTTATTAGGATGTAATTACCTTCCCTATCTCTTTTAACCAGATCTATTTTAACTTTGGCTCTGCCAGAAATCACTATTGCAACTCCTGCCTTCTTTTTCTCAGTTGAAGCCCAATAGATTTTGCTCCATCCTTTCATTTTTACTCTATGTATGTCTGCCTGTCTCAAGTGTGTTTCTTGTAGACAACATATGGTAGGATTTGGGTTTCTCATCCACTCTGCTATTTTCCGTCTTTGGGCAAGTTCATGCCATTCACATTCAGAGTTATAATTATGTACTGTGTATTCCCAAACATTTTGATTCTCTCTCCTTTTCCTGCCCTTTCTCCTTTCACTATTTCCTTCTATAACAGTGTTTTGTTTTTAATCAGTTCCCCTAATCCCCTCCCTTATTGTACTTCCCTTTCTCCCTTCTCCCTTCTTATTCCCCTCTTATTCTTCTTTAGGGTCTTTTTAAGCTACTGCCCCCCTCTGCCCTCTCCCTTCCTAGTGTTACTTCCCTCCTCACCAGTCCTTTTGTTACCCTTCTACTTCTCTATAGGGCTCAAATCATTTCTCTGCCCCAATGGATCTGATTGTTCTTCCCTCTTTAAGTTGATTTTAATGCACTTTAGTATTAAATATTTCCTCTCTCCAACCTCTTTACCCTTCCAGTGTATTGATATTCTCCCCTGTTCACCCCACACACTTCTTTATGGAATATAAATTTACTACATTTTGTTTGTTTTCCCATTGTTCTTAATATTATCTCCTGTTTTCCCCTCTAGTTTTGTATATATTTATACATACATACATATATATATATACATATATCTTGACATTTCATCCTATACAATTTGTCACTGTTCCCTCTAAGTAAACTTATTTTAGTTACCCAGTTGATAATAACAATTTTTAATATTTGCCAATATCTTCTTTTCTTCTAGGGATACAAATCGATTGAACTTATTGGGTCCCTTAAAGAAAAGATTCCCCCACCCACCCACTCTCTTAATTACCTAATGGTGATTCTCTTGAGTTCTGTGTTTGGACAGCAAACTCTTTAAGTGTAGTTTTTTTCTTTATGAATGCTTAGAAGTCCTCAATTTTATTGAATGACCATACTTTCCCCTGCAAAAATATAGCCAGTTTTGCTGGATAGTTAATTCTTGGTTGTAGACCCAGTTCTCTTGCTTTCCGAACTATTATGTTCCATGCCTTCCAGGCCTTCAATGTAGAGGCAGCCAGATCCTGTGTTATCCTAACTGTGGTTCCCTGGTATCTGAATGACTTCTTCTTAGCAGCTTGTAATATTTTTCCTTGGTCTAGTAGTTTTTGAATTTGGCTATAATATTCCTGGAAGTTATCAGTTGTGGATTAAATATAGGAGGTGATCTGTAGATTCTTTCAATTTCCACTTTTCCCTCTTGTTCAAGAATGTCAGGGCAGTTTTCTTGGATAATTTCCTGTAGCATGATGTCTAACTAAACTTTTTCTTTTATCATGATGTTCCAGTAAACCAATAATTCTTAAATTGTCTCTTCTAGATCTGTTCTCCATATCTGTGGTTGAAATAATGAGGTGTTTCATATTCTCCTCAAATTTTTCATTTTTTTATTTGTTTTATATATTCTTGCTGCCTTGTGAAGTCATTTGCTTCTGGTTGTTGAATTCTATTTTTTAAAGACTGAATTTCATCCTTGGCTTTTTGTTCATCCTTCTCCTTTCTTTGCCTTCTTTGCTTCATTTTCAAGCTGGCCAATTCTGGCTTTTAATACCATATTTTCTTGTTTTAGTTTATGTATTTCCTTTTTCAAATTGTCTTTAGCATCTCTTGATTGCTTTTGAGTTCCTGAAGTTCTTGAGTTAATTGAATTTTGAGATCTTCCAAAGCCTGTGTCCAATTCATTGGAGTTTCTTGCTCTTCTATTTCATTTGCTCTCTTTCCACTTCCTGGAAAGAAGCTGTCAATTGTCATTTCTTTTCTCTTTTTCTGTCGTTAACTTATATTTTTTCCTTCTCTGTTCTGCTAGTTTAAGCAAATGGATTTAATGAGCTTTGATGAAAGATCTTCCCCCAGCTGGCAATGGAGATTTGAATTTATTTTCTCTGCAATCTCTGCAGGGGGAGGGGTGTTGGAGTTTCCCGGCCCTCTGAAGACTTCTGGTCTGTCCAATTGATGGGATTAAGCCTGTATTAATTGGATTAGTCTGTATTGCTTAATGTGCCCTGAGGCTAAAACCTCACAGGGAAAAAAAAGAAGTGGGAGGACAAGATGGAGTGTTTTCACTGAGCTGTCCAGCAGTAGGGTCCCCCTGCTCTGTCCTGCTGTTTGACCTGTTTTTTTTTCCTCTCGAAGCCCTTTGTTCTCTATCTTGGTGTGGTAGATCCAGGAAGTCTGAGGTTTGGCTCCATCTGAGCCACCATCTTCCAAGGGTTTTTGCTGCATTTCTCTGACTTCCTCCTCCAGCCACCTCCCTAGTGCCTATGTTCAACTCCCAGAGTCTGGAGCCAGCAAAGCTCTCTCTCTAGGCTGCTGAGCCCCTCAGGGAGATTTCAGGGGCCACTAGAGACTCCACACAGTGAGAAGGAAGGGTCCTGGGATTCCCCTTTTATACCCTCAAACCCAACAGTTCAAGAATCCAAGCCTTTTTCTTGGTGTACCTCTTGAGCTGTCCAGCAGTAGGATCCCCTGCTCTGTCTCATTGTTAGATTTGGTCCTCTTTATTCTTGAAGGGCATTGTTTTCTATCTTGCTGTAGAAAGGGTGGGGAGGTTTTAATATTTGCTCCATCTAAGCCGCCATCTTCTCTAGCTAAGGTAAGAGTTTTTTAAAAAGGATGCAAGAGAGAAAATCCTATTTTCTTTTTTTCCTCTATTTTTTCCTTTTTAAATATTATTCCATGTTTGCATGATTAATTTTCTTTCCCTCCCCTTTTCCCTCCTCACTTCTGGAGCTGACAAACAATTCCCCTGGTTTATTCAAGTATTATCACTTGATACCTAATTCCATATTATTCATTTTTGTAATAGAGTAATCTTTCAAAACCAAAATCCAAAATCCTATTCCCGTATAAACAAGTGATACATTATATGTTTTTCATCTGAGTTTCTACTCCCACAGTTTTTTCTTTCAATGTGGATAGCATTCTTTCTCATAAGTCCCTTGGGATTATCCTGGATCATTGCATTGCTACTAGTAGCAAAGTTCATTATATTGGATCATTCCATGATGTTTCATTTTCTGTATACAATTTTCTCTTGGTTCTGCTCATTTCACTATGCATCAGTTCATGGAGGTCTTTCCAGTTGGTATAGAAATTCTCCAGTTCATCATTCCTTATAGCACAATAGTATTCCATCACCAACAAGTACCACAATTTGTTCAGCCATTCCCCAATCGAGGGACAACCCCTCATTTTCCAATTTTTTGCCACCACAAAAGTGCAGCTATTAATATTTTTGTACAATTGTTTTCTATTTCTTTGGGGTACAAACCTAGTAGTGGTATTGCTGGCTCAAAGGGCATGTATTCTTTTAAAGCTCTTTCTTTGGGCATGATTCCAAATTGCCTTCCAGAATGGTTGGATCAATTCACAACTCCACCAGCAATGCATTAGTGTCCCAATTTTGCCACATCCCCTCCAACATTTATTATTTTCCTTTACTGTCATATTGGCCAGTCTGCTAGGTATGAGGTGGTACCTCAGAGTTGATTTGATTTGCATTTCTCTAATTAGGAGGGTTTTAGAACACTTTTTCATATGATTATTGATAGTCTTGATTTCTTCATCTGAAAACTACCTATTCATATCCCTTGACCATTTGTCAATTGAGGAATGGCTTGAAAATCCATATTTTCTGATGACATGATGGTTTATACTTGGTTTATCTGCTGATTGTTTAGGTTTTCTGAGTCAATTAATAGATTCAGTAAAGCAACAGGACACAAAATAAACACAAAAATTACTATTCTATCAAGCAATAAAAAAGGAAAATTCCATAAAAAACTACAAAATCCATAAAATATTTGGGAGTCATTCTATTAGATCACATGCTACTGTTACTACTAGCTAGCATTTATATAGGGCTTTAAGAATTGCACAATACTTTATATAAAGTATCTCATTTTATCCTCACAATAACCTTGTGAATTAAGTGCTATTATTATGCCCATTTTAGTCTCACAGATGAGATAACTGAGGCAAAAAGAGGTTAGTGACTTGCTCAGAGTCTCATAGCTATATCTGCCTAAGTTAGGATTGAAACTCAGGTCTTTCTTGATTCCAATCAATCCATAAACACTTGCCAATTATTATTTACCAGACACTCTGTCCTTGCTCTCAAAGAAATCCCAATCTAATAGTGGAGATAACGTGCAAATAAATATAAACAAACAAGCTGTGTAAAGGATAAATAGGAAATAATTAACAGAAAGTGATACAATTCTGAGAGGTTAGGAAAGGCTGGCTGAAAATATGGAATTTTAGTTGGAAAAGGAATTTAGGGAAGCCAGAAGGTGAAGTTGAGAAGAAAGAGCATTCCAGTCAAGGGGGGAAGGCCTGAGAAAAGGCCCAAAGCCAATAGACAGGAGTGTCTTATTTGTGGAATAGCCAAGGCCAGTATCATCAGTCAGAGACTGAGGTATAAGAAAATGAAAAGTAGGATGACACAGGGTTATGAAGGACTTTGCATACCAAACATAGTGTTTTATATTTCATTCTAGAGACAATAGGAAGCCACTGGAGATTATCAAAAAGGGGATGACATGGTCAAACCTGAGCTGTAGGAAAATTGCTTCAGAATTAGAGAATGAATTAGAGTGAGGAGATCTGAAAAAAAAACCAAAACACCGTCAGGCTATTGTAATAGACCACGTGAGAAATGATAAAGGTTTATAGCAGAGCACTGGCAGCATCAGAGGAGAGATGAGTTTGAGAGATGTTGCAAAGGTAAAATCAACAGGCTTTAACAACAGATTGAATGGGGTGGGGTATAAGAGAAGTCAAGAATGAACTCCAAATATCTATTAACTCTAATTTCTCTAACATTTCATTCACTTCCCTTCTTTCTTATTTATTTTTTGTTTGATTCATCTAGTTCTGATAGGGGAAAGTTGAGGTCCCCCACTAGTATCGTTTTACTATCTATTTCTTCCTTTAGCTCCTTTAGTTTCTTCTTTAGAAAACTGGATGCTATATCATTTGGTGCATAAATGTTTAGTAATGATATTACTTCATTTTTTATAATTTCTTTTAGCAAGATATAATTTCCTTCCTCCACTCTTTTTTTAATTTCATTTTTATTGTCATGCAAAACACACTTCCATATTGGTCATTGTTGTAACAGCACACTCATATATAGCCAAAACCCCAAAATAAAACCACAAATACACTGATGTGAAAGACAACTCAAACGGTTCTTTCTCTGGAAGTGGATAGCATTCCCTATCATAAATCTTTCAGGATTGTTCCAGATCATTGCATTGCTGAGAGGGGCCCAGTTTTCACAGTTGATCATCATACAATATTGCTGTTACTATGTACAATGTTCTCCCAATCCTGCTTATTTTGCTCTGCATCAGTTCCTGCAGATCTTTCCAGCTTTGAAAGACTGTTTAATAAGAGAAATGCAAACCAAAATAACAATAATGACAGGTAGCATTTATATAGGACTTTAAAGTTTGCAAACTGCATCACAAATATGTTCTCATTTGATCCTCACAACAACCTTGCAAGGTAGGTGCTATGATCATCCTTATTTTACATATAAGGAAACTGAAACAGACAGGATCACATAACTAGTAAGTGTCCAAGGTAGAATTTGAACTCAAATCTTTTTTACTCCAGGTCAAAATCCCTCTCCATTGTGCCACCTAGCTGCCTCTACATGAAAACAACTCAGATTTCACTTCACATCCCGCAAACAGATAAATATGACAAAAGATGGGAATAGTCAATGTTGGGAGAGTTGTGGAAACAAGAATACTAATATATTCTTGGTGGAGTTGTTAAATTGGTCCAAACATTCTGGAAGGCAATCTGACATGGAGGTCAAAATATCAATCCACTTTGATCCAGAGATCCTACTGTCAGGTGGGTTACAGAAAAATAAGGATGTCCCAAGGTATTGTGAAATTAGAAATTTGTACCCCAGAATTATGTTTCCCAGCACCCCACTTTCATCCTCACGTTTTGAAGATAAGTTTGTGTAGCTCTGCCCTCTCTCTCTTCTCCCGTCTTTTGCGTTCTGTTAAACTTGCCTTTACTCAGGCTATACTTTTCCTCTGCTTCAAGTGATTATTAATAAATTGTATAAAACATAATACTTGGGAGTTATTGGATATTAATTTTAATATTACAGTATAAATACCAAGAAGTCAAAGACAGAAAGGTTCACACATGCCAAAGTAGTCACAGAAGCAATTTTGAAATAGGAAATAACTGGAAACAAAAAAAAGTACATTAACCGTAGAAAAGCTCAACAAGTTTTGGTAGATGAATGTTTTAGTGGCTATTTTTTTCTTAACCTTTTATTAGGAAAATTTGTTGATTTTAATGCAAAGTAGAAAACACTGAAAATGAAAATTATAGGTGAAATTTGCCAGCAAATGTGGCTGCAGAAATAAACATTAGCCAGTAGTATACTGCAATACATTAAGTAAATTATTCACCATGACCAAGCAAGGCTAATTATTGGGCATATAAGGCTTCATTAACATCAGAGAAACTAAAATAAAACAATAATTAAAACACACCAAAAACTTCAAAAAATAACCAATGGACAAAGAAAAGCTTTCAATAATGTATAATTTGTGATAAAAAAAAACAGATATAGAAAGATTTTTCCCTCAACAAAATTTTAAAAATCTACCAAAGGGTAGATACCAACATAACAGAAAATAGAAAAATGTTAAAAACATTATCACTAAAGGTAGACACAATGCAGGGGCAGCTGGGTAGCTCAGTAGATAGAGAGCCAGGACTAGAGACAGGAGGTCCTAGGTTCAAATCTGACCTCAGACCCTTCTTAGCTCTGTGACCCTGGGCAAGTCACTTAACCCCCATTGCCTGACCTTTATCACTCTTCTGCCTTAGAACCAACACACAGTATTGATTCTAGGTTGGAAGGTGAGGGTTTGAAAAAAAGTAGATACAATGCAAGGACTCCTACTCTTGCTGCTTTTATTTGATAAGACACTGAACGGTCTTACCAGACTATGCCCAAAGGACTATAAAACAAAGCATGCCTTTTGCTCCAGTAATACTACTACTAGGTCTGTATTCCAAAGAGATAATTAAAAAGGGGAAAGGATCTACTTGCACAAAAATATTTATAGCTTTTTGTAGTGACAAAGAATTGGAAATTAAAGGAATGTCCATCAGTTGAGGAATGGCTGAACAAACTGTGGTATATAATAATGTTGATGGAATACTACCGTGCTGTAAGTAATAATGAATAAGATGATTTCAGAAGGAGCTAACACAAACCGATGAAGAGTGAAATAAGCAAAACCAGGAGAAAGAACACTGTACACAATAATAACAATATTGTGAAATGATCGACTATGATAGGCTCAGCTACTAACAGCAATGCAATGACCCAGGACAATTTTGAAAGACTTATGACAAAGAATCTTATTCACCTCCAGAGAAAGAACTGTTGGAACGGGGATGCAGATCAAAGTGTGTGATTTTTCACTTTCATTTATTTGAGTTTTTGTTTTGGGGTTTGGGTTTTATATATTTATTTTCTTACAAAAATGATCAATATGGAAATGTTTTGCACAATAATACATGTATAACCCAGATCAAAGTACTTGCCAGTTGTGGAAGGGGGAAGGGGAGGGAGGGAGACAATTTGGATCATGTCACTTTAGAAAACTTATGTGGACATTTGTTATTGCATGTAATTGGTAAAAAAATATATATCTTTATAATAAAAAATTCTTACCATTTTACTAAGAACAGAGGCATTAACATTGAAACTTAGGTAAAAATATCATTATTCATAGATAGCACATTAATATAGAAAATCCATCTTTATGAAATTAAAAGAGAAATAAAAGAGTGCAGCAAAGTAATCGCATTCAAGATTATTCTCTTACTCCAAATAAAGAGCAAGAAAATACAATTTTAAAAAAGAAGAAATCCCAATATACAACAGTAAAAACTGTCAAATATTTGTGAATTAGCCTATAGAGGAGTATAAAGAACCTGTAAAAGGACTGTAAACCTTATAATGACTGAAATCAAGAAAGAGCTAAATAACTGGAGGGTTATTTAATTTTTATGTATGGGCCAAATTAATATAGCAACAATGGCATTATTCTCTAAATTAATTTACATAACCTGTGAGACAAAAATGCATCTGTATGGAATTAGTACAAGTGGGCCAGTATCAAGGGGTATGCTTAAGAGAAAAGTCGACAGAGATGGTCTTCTATCCCTAGACTTTGAAATATATTACTAAGTGGTTATCATCATGATTATCTGATACTGGGCAAACAGAAACAGATCCATGGAACTTTATAGTACAGCAAAAAAATTGTGTTTAAGAAACTTATGAAAAATAAAACCACAGGAAAGGATCCATTATTTAACAAATCTACATGAAAAAATTGATTTATAATTATGTGGGAAAGGAATTTAGAAACCATGTCTTTTGCAATAAAGCCCAGTAAAATTCCAGCTGGATTAGGGACCTAAGAATAAGAAGAAAAGAACAAGGAATAAAAGTATTTATCTAAATTGTGAAGAGATTTTCTTAATTCCACAACTCAGGAACTAGTAGGAAATTATTGGAATAATTGGAGAATACTTATGGCAAACACAAGAGATAAATTCATTTCAATTTAATTTGATGAATCCCATATTTATTAAGTGCCTATTGTGTGCAAGGTATTTTGCAAGAAAGAGGAGGGGTAGCATTCCAGACATGCCTGGACAAAGACATGAAGGCAGGAGAGAAAATGTTGTGGCCAAAGAACATCAAGTAGGCCAGTTTGGCTGAATCAAGTTTGTATTTCTCCTGGAGGAAATGAGAAGCCATTGACATTCATGCAGCAAAGAAGGGGGTGAGGAAGATGTCTCTGGCAATTGTGTGTGGAGGCTAGATCGAACAAGAGAAAAACTGGAGGCAGGGCAACCAATTAGTTGTTGAAATAGCTCAGGGGAAGAAGAGGTAAATGAGGGCCTAACAAATGAGAGTAGAGAGATTAGACTGATGTAGGGGCAGCAGACAAGACAAGAGCTGGCAAATGATCAGCTGTGGGAGGAGGTGAAGGCGAGAGAGAGAAAATGTGAGGAATTGTTCAAAAGTCCCAATGGCCTGGTGAACAAATGGCCCAAAGAAATATTTGCATGAGGGGCCACAAGTCATAATCATCTTAAAAATCGTCAGAGGTGAACGAAAACAATCAAATGGCCCCACAAGAAGTAGAAACAACAAAACTCCTGTGGTGGGGGGGAAATTAGGAGAAATGGATACACTAATTCACCAAAGCTGGAATCACAAACTTGTAGAATCTTTTTCAAGAATCATCTAGCAGTGTGTGCAGGAAAAGGTACAAAAACTAATCATGCTCACTCATCACACAGTACCCTTGTTGGGAAGATGCTCTGTCAGTGTTAAATGAAAAAGGAGCGATCTGTTGCTCATTTCATAGCAGCATTAGATATAAGTGGAGGAAGGGGGCAGAAATGCCCAACCATCAGGGAATGGTTAAATAATGGAACAATCATGTAATTTCTCAAGTATGAAAAATATACAGAAATATGGAAAGATATTTATGAAATAGCACAAATCAAAAAATCAGAACCAGAAAAATGGAGCATAGTGTGGATCTGATGCCACTGCTAACACTGGGTTCCTTCCTTTCTCTTTGCAGAACTGGCTTATGACCTGGAAGTGGATGAAGCCCCTCTGAACAAGCAACTTCTGAACCAGCAAAGCAAAGAAGGGAAAAGCGTTAAAAGTCTGGGGCCAGAGAATTCCATGCTGGGTCTTTTGGCCGGCTTCCTACTATATGTGCTGTGTTTCTTTGTGCTGGTCCACTGACTCAACAGTGCAAGGCCACACTTTAATGGTACCTATCCCTTTGCAATGACCCTTTGCAAAGGAAATCTCCTTAGGAGCTATCTCTTCTGTCCTGTTCTATTTTGTCCTGTCTTGTCTGTCTGTCATCTGTCTCTTTCCTAAATATTAAATGGAAGAGAGACGACAAGTTCTGTTTTGTAAAATAAAATGTAACTTTGCGATGATGGTGAACATTAGTGTACGTGTACCCTTTTTTTCTCTTGAAAGTAGTAGTATGAGGCAGGGTGAGTGATGCACAAATGTCACAGACACTGAAATGCAAACCTGTTGCATAGCGTAAAATCTGCTGGACTTCCTCTTTGTGTAAGTTCTAAGTTGTCTTCCCAGGACAAGGTGGGGAGGTGGGGAGAGGAGAGAGAGACAGACACGCCATGACTTCCAAGTCAAGGCAATGGCAACAAGCATGACAACAACCTCTCATCAAAAGGAGGGCAGCTAAAATCTGAGCATTCTTACCACCAATGTCAAATGATTCAATCCTAGAAATGTCTGCTTTGCCATACCACCTTAAGGACCACAAGGTGGTTTTCCCCCAGCTGTTTAGATAGGTTTGGACAAGCTCAGAGTGTTCTTTACTCTACCATCTTGGCAGCCCGAATCCTGAATCAAGACCTTTCCTTCTAAATTGCAGCTATTATATTTTCCCTTCCCCTATTGGGAATATTTTCCATTTGTATCCTTGGCACTTAACATGATGACTTTCCCATAGTAAAAGCTTAGTAAATGTTTCTGTATTCATTCATTCATTCATTTATTCATTCATTCATTCATCCAACAAGCATTTATTAAGTATCTACTATTGCCAGGCCCTGTGCTCAATCTTGGGGAGATCAAAACAAAAGCAAAAAGTCTTTGGGCATCCAGGAAATCCCAAGGAGGGTCCTGAAAAGAAGTCAGCGTCTTTACTAAGCTTCCCACCTCCTCAGTGGGCACCAAGCACATGCAAGCCTGGATTCACCTTGCCCTTGCCTCTTAATGACACCTCTCTGCCTTTGCCTACTACCACACTCTCACACTTTGGCTTTTTTCCTACTTCTTTTGTCTGCCTAGTAGTCCCTGCCATTGGCTGAGCCCCACACTAGGCCTGTGATTTCCTGGATGCAGGGGTCTGATGGTAATGCCAACACACATAAGCACTTGTCATGAAACCCAAACCTCTGAGTATCCTGTGAGGCAGTGAGAAGTGATGTGATTGGCCTGAGATACCCAGCCAGGCCTCGCCAGAGGCAGGACTCAAATCCAGGGCTTCCTGGCTCTAAGACACACAGCTTCTTAACAACATATATTCTCTAGCTTGATGTCTCACCTTACTCATTTGATTTGGTTCTTAAAGACTTTGGTCATTTCCCCAAAGCAAACCTGCTCTTAGAAGGTTTAACCTCTCAGAGGTTAAGAATCAGTCAAGACTGTGTCCCGGTCTCTAAGAACCCTTCCCCAAGTGAGGCTAGGCCATGTGCTCAGCATCTACTCCCAAGCCAAGCTCTTCCAGAGTCCAGGTCATCACCATCCCCTACCCTATTTGAACCTTTTAGTAGATATACAAAGGCAGTGTCCTGAAACATGGGATATCCTCCCTGTCCTTGTAATCAGTATGCATGAGAGAACCTTCCTAATATCTTCTCAGATCTCTGAAGAAGGGGTCTCTTATGGCGCAACCTGCTTCCAAAGAAATAATGAATCAAGCCACTCTAGAGAAACTAATTTGATATAGATGGTGGGGTCCTCCTGATGCCCCTATTTGTAGACAGTCCCCTCAATCCCTGGAATACTGCAGATCCACAATCTCAAGAGTGAGACAAAAATTATTTGAACTGGAAAAACCAATTGGATAAAGAATGTCAACTGTGTGTACAATGGCATACAGTTGGATAGACAATCTACTGACTTTGCCCATTGGCATATCTACCACTGAAGCAGAGTACAAATGGACAAGATGGGTCCAGAAATGGATGGGAGAAAGAGACAAGGCTAGAATGGCTTCAGTCAAATTACAAAGTTCCTTCAATGCCATACACTTTTTTACACAGATATTCTACTGGCATTATCATAAAGCTGTGAGTCTTGTCAAGTCACCAAGAACTGATTCAGTGGCTCTCATGTACCAGGCATCTGGCCAAACAGTAGGGATACAAAGAAATGCAGAAATAAAAAACAAATCAACTAAAGCCCTGCTTCCAAGGCCCTCACAGTTTAATGGGGAGATAACATGTAATAAAGACAGGAGTAACTCAAATGATCTCCAAGGGAAGGCGCCAGCATTAAGGGGAACTAGAAATTGGGGTTTTACCTGGTACCTGAAGGAAGTCAGAGAAGCTAGGAGGTAGAGATGAGGCAAGGGGGACAACTGGTGAAAATGCCCAGAGTGGAGAGATGGAAGAACAGCAAGAAGGCCCATGCCACTAGAATGGAGAGTGTAAAAAGGGAAGTGAGGTATAAGAAGACTGGAAAGGTGTGAATTCAAACAAGGGGTTGTGCATATGTATGGAGATGACAGGGAGCTTCTGGAGTTTATTGATTATGGCTTGAAGGGAGGTGATATGGACAGCCCTGTGCATTAGGGAGGTCACATTGCCAGCTGAGTAGAGGATAGCTTGGATCGGGGAAAGACTTGAGGCAGGCAGGCAGACCCACCAGCAGCTATTGCAATAGTCTATGTATAAGGTAATGAGGGTCTGCACTAGCCTGGTAGCAGATTCAGAGCAGAGAAGGGGGGATATCCAAGAGATGTTGTGAATGTCAAAATGACAAAGCTTGGCTTTAGAGGTGGTTAAAGAGTAAGAAGTCAACTGTAAGTGGAGGTGACTAAGAAGATGGTAATAGCCTCAACAAAATGGGAAAATTAGGAAGAGAAGATTTAGAGGAAAATATAACGTGTTCAGTTTGGGATATGTTGAGTTTAAATTGTCTACAAGGCATCCATTTCCAAGTACCAAATAGACAGTTGGAGATGTGAGACTGGAGATCAGCAGAGAGGTGAAAAGACTGCACAACTAGATCTGAGAATCATCTGAATCTATGAGAGCTGATGGGAATCACCAAACAAAGAGAGAAAGAGAGAAAAGAGAAGAAAGCCTGGGATGGAGCCCTGAGGATCACTCAGAGACAGCAGGCATTACCTGGCTGAAGATGTAGCAAAGGAGTGGCCAGCTAGTTAGGATAAAAACTAGGAGAGTTCAGTGTCATGAAAAACTAGAAAAGAGATTAACAAAAAGAATCCCCCCTGATCAGTAGTTTCCAAGGCTGCAGCAAGATCAAGAAGGTTAAAGATTTTTTTAAAGGGCCTAGATTTGTCAATTAAGAGATCACTGGCTGAGAAGGCAGCTGGGTGGCTCAGCGGATTATGGTCCTGGGTTCAAATATGACCTCAGACACTTCCTAGCTGTGTGACCCTGGGCAAGTCACTTGACCCCCACTGTCCACCTAACCCTTACCACTTCTCTTCCTTAGAACCAACATATAGGATTGAATCTAAGAGAGAAAATCAGGGTTTAAAATTTTTTTAAAGAAAAGAGATCATGGCAAGTTTGGAGAGAGCACTTTTAGATAAAGTTAGAAGATGGACTACAGAGTTAAAAAGAGAGAGGGGAAAGGAAGTGGAGACATCCATTGTAGATGGTCTTTTCATAGAGTTTAACCACAAAGATAGATTGAAAGAGTGGATGAAAGGATCAAGTGAGGGGTTTTGTGAACACGGAGAGACATGGGCATATTTGGAAGCATTAGGGAAGCAGCCAATAGGCAGGGAGAGATTGAAGGTAAATGAGAAGATGGGGATGATAAGAGGAGGCAGTCTTCTAAAGAAGAAGGAGCACCTGCGCACTTAGGGGCATTAGTCTTGGCAGAGAGAAAGCTCTCTTCTTCTTGGGAGAGGAGATGAAGAAGATCACTAGACTCCAAAGAATTAGAACAGAGAATTTAGAGAAGACAATGGAGAAGTGCATGGTTGGTTTCAAGCAGGGAGCTACATGCAGCAAATGAGGAACTTGGAAGAAACAGAGTAAAAGGATGTCATGTCACCAAGGAAATGTATTATCAAAAAGGTAGATGTGGTAAAACAAAATAGGACAATTCAAGTGTTCCAACGGTATCCTTGAGATGTGAGGAAGGAGTGAGGAAAGCCCTCAGCACACTGAATAAGCCTCCTGAGGCAACATATCATACAACAGTACAAGCCGAGCAGGTATAAATGGGTTGCCATCTGCATCACTGGAAAACACTTCTAATTTGATGTCCTCACAGTGGCATCAGAGGATTTTTTTGAGTGACCCCTCTGTAGATCTCCATTTCCACATCTATAAAATGGGAGATTAGGGTTATAGAAAGAGTTATAGGTTATCTGTTTTAATCCTCCCCATTTTACAGATGAAGAACCAAAGAGGTTAAGTGCTTTGGCCAAGGTCATACAGATAATGTGCTAAAGCTGAGACTGGAACCCAGGCCCTCTAACTCCAAATCTAACAACCTCAGTGCCTTTTAGAGTTAACATTCTAGGATTTGTAATCTGTTCATCTTTTTCTATTTACGCATTAAATTGAAATTTGGAACAAGCCAATTTTTTTCTGGCAAGTAGAATTGCAGGCTATTAATCATTTAGCTAAATGTTAATCACCAGAATCATCAGGATGTGAAAGTTTGTTTTGCTTATGGCTATTTGGTCCCCAGCATTATCCTCCCTCTTAAGGCACCCCCCCCTGCCCCCACCAACCACTACAACAGCTTGTTTCTCTGTGTTCGACCCTCCTTATGAGCGATGAGGTCAGAAGCCCATATGGCAAAGGGTTTAGAAGGGATTGAGAAGAGAGGAATTGGAAGTGCTGACTATAGATAACTTCTTCAAAGAGTTTAGCAAAAAAGGGAAAGAGCTCTGACAGTAAGTAGAAAGGATGGTAGGAACTGGTTGGGGTTTTTTCCTTTGAGGGTGTTTTAGGCCGGGTGGACTTGATCATGTTTTGGGTTAACATGTCAGGAAGGGGGGAAAGTTGAACATTACAGAGAAAGAGGCTGATAGGGAGGATGAGGGACTGGAGAAGATAGGAAGGCATCTCATCAAAAAGGTATACAGAGTGGGGCTCATGAAAAGGAGAAGGGCCAAGATGGTATGTGATGACAAAACAGCTCTCATAGAATGGTCTCATTTAAAAAATGAAATATGAAATGAGGGCCTCAGCTGAGAGGGTAGGTAGAAGGGGGATGTCAGAGGCTTAAGAAGAGATAAGAAGGTTTAGAACAGCTGCTGTGCTAAGTGAGCTAGAGAACCAACGTGGGAAGAATGAGAAGATTGCCCTGCCACAGTGAGGACTCAGTTAAGATCAGATAATATTACTTTGGAAGGGATACAATGAATGCAGTTGTGTGACTTCCTCCCCTTCCACTGAGGAGAACATGAGTAGGAGCCAAGGAGGCTTCTGGTAAGACTAACTGGGGTTGGAATTTGGCAGGTCACGATCAGCCATGTGACAAGGAGGCAAAAGACTTGAGTAGGGTTCAAACCCAAATAGAAATGGGGTCACTAATACAGAAGGATCCCTACCAGTGGAATACTGACTTAGAAAAACATATTCATATTATCTATATCAGATTATTTTATTTGTTTCATTAAATATTTCCCAATTACATTTTAATCGGGTTCAGGTCACACTCAGGAGTGTTGTGGGTAGCAATGCATTATGGGCCATGTGTCTGACACCTCTGGGTGTAGAGGACAGTACGGAGTTATTTTACCAAAGGGTTGTGATTTTGAAGAGAAGAGAATGCACCAATGTACCAGTGACTGGTGACAGCTTGGGAAAAACTGAGGGGAAAGGACGAATTGGAGGTTGCTGTTAAGACAGAGAGCATGTTAGGAATCAAAGGCATAAGGAAAGATGAAACACTCAGGTTATGATCAAATAGAACCTCGTAAGGAGTTTATAAACAGAAAAGTGAAACATTTGTGGAAGATGGCAAGATTAATGATATAATCATTTCTATATATAGCTGAGGTGGAGGAATGGGTAAAATCAAGAAAGAACTGTGAAGTTAGAGTACTTGAGGGAATGTCTCTATTGTGAAGCAGAAATTACAGCAGAGAGAAAGAAAGCAAGGCAGCCTCTGAACTCAAGAAAGAAGAGAGAATGCCTTGCAGGTCAGTAAATACTAGTCATCAGATTTTGGGTGAGGTGATAAATTTGGAGAGCACGAACCTCAAAAGAAGAGAGGTTGCTAACTGATAGTGGTAGAAGAATTTGGAGCGACAGTGGAGAGAAAGGAGCATTTGTGAGAGAAAGCGTAACCAGTACTGGAAAGGGTAGCCAGAGAAGCAGTGACCTCAGGAGAGAGCTAGATCTTAGTGAAGGTCAGAAGACAAAGGGAATGATCCCCCCCAAAAGTTAAAGATGAAAGGCACTTTGGTGACCATGAAGCAGCCATGCCTGAAGGCACAGGAGAAGAGGCAAGCAGATCTAGAGTGGGCCAATTGGAGGATATGGCTGAGGTGGATGGGAACAAATGAGCAAACTAAGTGGGGCAAGGGAAATATATTTGTTTTCAGGAGCTGAGGATTCTGACCAGAGGGATAAGAAAAATGAAAAGCGGTGGAAGGAGTGTGCCAGTAATGGAAGGATCAGTCCAAAGAGCAGCACTCTGCAGCCTCCTTGTCCTCACTCTTCACAAGTCAGCCATGCCTTGACACACCAAGATGGCATAATTGAGCATCACTCAGAGAAACAATTGGATGTAAAAGGCAAAGAGGGCATGTTTCCCCAAATCGATGGGCATGCATAGGATCCTTCCTTTATGCTGGTATTCACTTTCATCCTAATTGGAATTGAGGCTCATCAAGTCAGGGCCTGCACAAGTCTAAATGCTGCTGGGGAAATGGGAATGGAGGATCCAGGAATTCCATCACTTTCTGGAGCCTCCCTTTTCCTTACAATGGGGCATTGTTTCCCCCACACACTATTGGCTTTTAGCTGATCTCCTCACACCTTAGGCATGTGTGTCTGGTGCTTTTGTAATCAGTCTAGACTTGGTCCCCACCTAAGAATTCTCTCCAGGAGACAAATCAAATGCCCCCAGAAGACGGCAGCAAGCCCACTCCCCCTTTCACCCTCAAGATGACTGAAGAGGGCAGCCTCTGAGGGAAAGCATGCCAGGAAGAGAATTCCAGTTCCTGGCTCTCCCATTTACCATAGGTAGTGAGCAGTCCAGTTTCCATTTCCCGGGGCTTTTTTCACAACAACCTAGGAAGGCGGCTAACACAAATATCCCCACAACCTGTCCTCCACACCCCACCTGCCCAAAGGAGGTCACATAGCTGATATTAGAACTGGACCTTTGACCCAGCTCTCCCAAACTGTGCAGCCTCAAGGGAAGACAGAGGACTACAGATCCAGAGCTGTAAGGGAGCTGAGAGATTCCAAAACTTTTGTTTACAAAGGAGAAAACTGAGGCCCAGGGAGGTAAAATGGCCATAGACCAGAGTGGAGGGGATCCCAGAAGTTAAGTTCAAGTTCTTATTTTACAGAAGAGGAAATAAGAGGCCCAGAGGGAGAAGGCTTGCAGATGACCACACTTAGCATCTTTAGACTGAGAGCTGGAAAGGACCCACCCAGTGTAAACCCTCATTTTACAGAGAAGGAAATCAAGGACTATAGATGCTAAGTGACTTCCCTAGGGTTCCATACCTAGTAAGAATCTGAAGCAGATCTGAAGCCAGGCAGGTCTTCCTGGTACCAATCTAGTGTTCTATCCACTATTCCAAGATGCTACTTAGTATCTTACTAGGTCTCTCTCTCCTTATCTCTAAAAGTATGGGGTTGGATAAGATATTCTCAAAGGTCCCTTCCAACTTTAAATCCTCTGATCTTAAGATCTTGGGTCGAATGCTAGTTTGATGTTTCACTAACTTTCTGTGATATTAGGCAGCTACTACTTCCCAGTCTGGTTCCCTCCTCTATAAAACAGAGATAACAATATGAGTTGAAATGAGGAAAGCTCTTTGGAAAACAGAAAGTACTGTGTGAATAGAAGAAGACACATCTTTGGACTCCTGAGTGTGAATCCTGGCTCTGCTTCTTCTACGTCTCTAACCCCGGCTAAGTCACTCAGCCTCGGGTAAAATAAAGGAGTTGAACTAGATGACCAATAAAGTCCCTTCCAGCTTTAACTCTACCATATAATAAATATGACATAAAAATGGCCACGGGAGACACTAGGCTTAAGGCACAAAAGTTACAGGAAGATGGAATTTGCTTGGTATAAGAGTTATCTGATGGGCTGGTAAGAGAGATCATTGGGGGAGTCCAGGCAAAGGGTGAGCGGCACTGTTGTAATGAATGTTCCTTTTTTGGAAATGATTTCAGGCTGCTTGACTGCTGCTGTCCTACGATTGTTAAGACTCGCCTCCAAATTGACCACACCAACCCTCAGGGACCACTCATGAGCAATATCTGGATATCTTCCCAAATGCCCTGAACACAGTAGATGCTTAATAACTATCTTCTCAATTCAACTCATTCCAATAAGCAAGTACCTACTATGTGCCAGGCACTGTGCTAGTACAAAGACAAAAAATGAAGCCGTTCCTGCCCTCAAGGAATTTACACTCTATGGAATAGCACAAGTCAATACAAAATAATATGAGGGCTAAGGGCAGAACACTAAGTCGGGGAATCTGTAAGGGCCTCCTTTAGGAGGGACCACTTGAACTGAGTCTTTAAGGGAGCCAGGGCATACAAGAAGTTAAAGGAGGAAGAGCATTCTAGGCATGGAAGTAGAAAATGGAGTTTTTTGAACAGGGAACAGCAGGCAGGCCAGTTAGGTTGGAACAGAAAGTTTATGAGAGGAAGTAATGTGAAACTGGCCTGATACCAAAGGTTAAAGTTGAAGCGACAATACGAAACCACTGAAGCTTTTCGAGCAAGAGGGTGACATGGTGGATTCTATGTGTTGAAGTGAACTGAACTGATTAGAAGAGTTATATATGCTTACTGGACAAGCATAAGACCAAAGCACCTCATTTCCCATTCTTCCCTGGAGTTGGCAGTGCCTTTCATGACACCTCTTTTAGTTGAGTCAATGCAAGAGACAAGCTCCAGCCTGCCTATGTGGCTTTCTGTTGCCCTTTGGGTCGCCTGCAGTCATGACAGGGTGTTCCAGGGTTCACAGTCCCAGACTTCACATACACCAGGACACATTGACACTTAACAAGATGGGCTACTGTAGCAGCAAGCACCCTGAGAAAGAGCTTGGCCCTCTACTTCTGGGCTTATTTGATTAACCCGAACAGCTATTACCTGGCTCTCCTGGATAACAGAGCTTACAGTGTTTCAAAAGAAAAATGTTTTCATTCATGAAATTCCTAGTTATTTTTTTATGCAATCACTCTAAAAGGTCCCAATTGACGTCAAATGTACCTAAAGGAAAGAGCCTTGCCCATTGAGGTGAATAATATTGGCCTTTGGGTGGCATCATCATCATCACTGAAAAAACATTATTAGGCTCCCACTCAAAACAAAAACCCATCAGGCCTAAGTAAGCTGGGATTCGGTTACAGGTCTCTCTGTTCCTACCTCCTATGTCATCAAGAAGCTAAGCTCTGGCTGTTTTTCTCTCTATTCATAGCAATCTTTTTTGTTGACCATTGTCTTTTCTCTCATTTCTCCAAAAACCATTTGAAAATAAGAGACTTCGCAGCATCAAGGTAACCTTACCAGCAAAAGAAAGGGCTGTGACTTAATCTTTTGAAAACCCACAGTTTTGGCCAAGTTTTGAAACAACATCCTCCCACAGTCCTAGTCCTAAGGCCAGGCCACACAATCCCAGTAAGCCCTCTAATGTGAGGAAGGCTTTCGATTTTCCAAAGCACCCTCTCTCCTCTTATCTTACTTGATCCTCACAGTAGCCCTGGTCCGGCGGCAGAGCAGAGCGGGGATTATCATTTCCATTTGGCAAATTAGATCTGACAATTTGCTCAAGGTCACACAAGGAGGATGGTGGAACACAGGGCCAAAGACAAAGTCTCCTGACAACAAGTGGAGAGGACTGGAGACCCGGAGTTAGATAATCTGGACTGAAACCCTGGCTCTGCCACTATCTCCTTTGGAAGTGACTCTGGACAAGTCACCTATACTCTGGGTCAGGTGTCCTTAAGTTGGGGTCCGTGAACTGTTTTGGCATATATTTGGATAACTATTTGAATAGAATTCATTTTTCTGGGTAATCTTATGTATTTTGTTTTAAACATTTAAAAACCTTATTCTGTGAAAAGGTCCATAGGCTCCACCAGATTGCTCAATGGGTCCAGGACAAAAAAAAGCCTGCGGACTAGAAGATAGAGGCTCCTTATATTTCAAAAATTCAGTGTTTCTATCCTTTGATCCAAAGATCCCATTGAAGGCCATTGCTGGCCAAAGAAGGTTATAAATAGAAATACCTCATACACACCAAAACGTTCACAGCTGCACTTCTGAGGTAGCAAAGAACTGGAAACAAAGTAGGTACCCATAAACTGAAAAATGGTTGAATGAATTGCAGTATGTGAGTGTAACAGATTGTTAATTTTATTGTGTCCTAAGAAACAATGAATATGAGGAATTCAGAGGGGGAAAAAACCACATAGGAAGAACTCTATGAACTGAGACAGAACAAAGAAAGCGGAACCAGGAGGACACGTGGCTATAAGAAAGTAAACAAAATCCCCAAAGCCCCAAAAGGCGCCTGATACTCTGTAACTATAATGTTTGATCAGAGACACAAAGAAGAGATGAGGACATGCACTTCCCTCCCTTCTTTGGAAAGATGGAAATCCACAGGTGCAGAAGTTGAATATGCTGTCAGACTTGGTCCCCAAGTCAGCTGATTTTGCTGAACTCTTTGTAATAAGGGGAGGCTTACTGAGGTGGCAGTGGGGTTTGGTATGTGGGGAGGGATAGGATTAAGATACAAAACCCAAAAGGTTTCAATTAAACATGAATTTAAAGTGAATGATATCTTCAAAAGAAAAAATAATCCTGGGCTCCCAATCTGGACCTTGTGTCATGTCATGCTCCCTAAGATTGGAATTCTGAATCTACTCTTCCTGGCTAGGGTGGAAGATGAGGCCAGCAAACCTAACAAACACAGAAAGCTGGATCCAAGATGCTGAGAACTGGCTGACTTCATCTGCATGCCAAGTAAGTAGAACCCTTTGAAGTGGGCATTGCTGCAAAGTCCTGGATGGCTAGGGCTAAAGGCCAAGTGCACATGTGACCTCTCCAGGAATCCTTTAGAAGATTTGCTGTTCCATCTCCATATCTGTCTAGAAATGCCCACCAGCTGATCAAACGATCAAACAGTGGTAGAGCTGGCCAAGGCAACTGCAGGCTACTCAGCTTTCTTCTTTCCGTTGGGAGCTTGTGGTCAGTGCTGCCCATTTCATTCAGTCGCTCTGAGGGTCTTTTACAACCATTAACCCGGGTCTCAGCTTTAGTTCAGTCTGCTAGGCTCATACACCTAAAACTGGATGGGACTTGAGAAGTCGTCTGATGCAATCCCTGTCCTTTATGGTTGAGGGGACTGAAGACCAGAGAGGTTTAGAGAACTTGCCCACAGGCACAAAGGCGGGCAGCAGTTGAGGGAGGATGAGGATGTAAACCCAGGTCTTTCCAAACTCCAAATTCAACATTCTTTCTACCAACACTCAGGGACAACCTAGTACTTTTCCATTTCTGGACATGGTCAAATCTAGCTGAAGGTACCAATGAGCTTAGTCCCTTATTCCTGAGCTAGTCTTCAGTGTATATGTGTGGTATGCTAGGAAAAAGGTTGGATGTGGGTTCCAGACCTGGCTCTTCCACTGACAACCTATACAACCATGGCAAATCATTGGGCCTCAGATTCCACTTTTGGAAAATGGGGAGATTGGATCAGATGACCTCTAAGTTCTCTTCCAGCACAAAACCATCAATCAAATTGTAGCACTTACTTCTCTAGGGCATTACAGATGACCACTCCCTTCCTAGCGTGTCTGATAAAAAAAAAAAGGAGAGGCAAGCAGGGAATACATAATCTGGTATGCCCAGGTTCACCCATCCTTTAAAAATCCTCAACTGACCTTCCCACTCCATCTAGATAGCATCCTATGTCTCTTCTCCCTTTCATATCAAAACTCCTTGGGGTGGGGGGACTGGCTACACTTGCTGCTGCCTCCACTTTTTCTCCCACTCCTCCTGACCTTGCAATCTGGCTTCCAAACTCATCACTCAAGTGTAAACTGCTCTCTTCATAGTTACTAATGCCCTAGATATCATGGTAGAACTCAATATTTGACAAAAACTTCTGGGAAAACTGGAAAACAGTTTGGCTGAAATTAGGTATAAACTAACATCTTAAGATAAGCTTCAAATTTTGTTGAAGTAATGACCATATAAAATGACATCATATAAAAATAGAAGAGCAAAGAAGGAATTGCCTTTCAGATCTATGGATAAGGGAAGAGTTCATGACCAAACAAAGGATAGAAAGGATTAAAAAAGATAAAATAGTAATAGGTAACTTTCATATAGCACTTTATGGTTAGCAAAGCACTTTAAAATGTTTTTCTGATAAAGGTCTCATTTCCAAAATATATAAGGACCCGTTTTAAATTTGTAAGAATAAGAATCATTCCCCCTTGATAAATGGGCAGAGGATATGAAAGGGCAGTTTTCAAAGGAAGAAATTCCAATTATAAATATCCATATCAAAAAATGCTCCAAATCACTAGTAATTTGAGAAATATAAATTCAAGCAACTCTGCGACTCTATCTCAGACATTAATGAAATATTGGTGGAGCTGCAAACTGTTTCAACTGTTCTTGATTGCAATTTGGAACTATGCCTAGTAACAAGTTATCAAATTGTGTGTGTGTGTGTGTGTGTGTGTGTGTGTGTGTGTGTATATATACCCTTTGATCCAGTGATGCCACTTAATAGTCCAAGGAGATAAAAAAAAGAATCCATAGGAATGAAGTTGTATGTATGTGCAGCTTTTTTGGTAGTAGCAAACAACTGGAAATTAAAGTAGTGTTCATCAATTGATATTAGTCTATCAGTCAAATCAAGTCTAATAAAAGTCTATAAAAGTAACAGAGTATTAATTATTGAGCTATGAGAAACAATGAAAGAGACAGTTTCAGAGAAACCTGGGAAGACTGATATGAACTAATGCAGAGTAAAGTAAATAAAACCAGAACAATTCATAAGTAACAATGACAATATAAAGATAACTTGAAAGACTTAAGAAGTCTGATCGATCAAATGAATAAGCACACACTGCAGAAAATCAGTCATGGAGCATGCTACCTACCCCTCTCCTGTCAAAGACATGGACTCAAGATGCAAAAAGGACATTGATTTTAGACATGGCCAACGTGAGAAGTTTTCTGCTTTTGGTTTTTGTTTTTTCCTGCCTGTTTCAGTTGGAGTTTGAGTGAGAGGCGAGAGGCAGATAAAAGAGATTTCTGTACTTCGGAAAAAAAATGAAAAAAGGTTTATGCTATCAATGATCTCAGCTGCCAAACCCAATGCATAGCCTTTTTCCACGATCCTCAATCTCCCTCTAGCTCTCTTCTGTACTTGATACTGCTGGCCACCACTTCCTCCAGCATAAGTTCTCATCTTTGAGAGGTCATGGCTTAACTGTCTCTTGGTCCCCTCCTCCTCTGGGTCTACCTTATCCTGCTCTGGCCCCACTACTGGATTGTTATGCAAGTTCAATCATCTTCTTTGGTGGGGGACACTCTTCACTCCAGGTTTTGTGGTCCTGACAATCTTCTCTTCTTTTTTTAAATTTAGAATATTTTTCCTTGGTTACATGATTCATGATTACCTCCCTTCCCCCCCCCCCAACTCCCAGAGCTGATAAGCAATTCCACTGGGTTATACAAAACCTTTTTCCATGTTATTCATATTTGCAGTAGAGTGATCTTTTAACATTAAAACCCTAATCACATCCCCATCAAACTAACGTGATCGATCATATGTTTTTCTTCTGCGTTTCTGATCCCACAGTTCTTTCTCTGGATGTGGATAGTTTTCTTTCTCATAAGTTCCTCTGAATTGTCCTGGGTCATTACATTGCTGCTAGTAGAGAAGTCTATTATATTCAATTGTGCCACAGTGTATCAGTCTCTGTGTATAATGTTCTCCTGGTTTTTTCCTTTCGCTCTGCAGTTCACATGGAATTCTTCCAGTTCATTATTCCTTTCAGCACAATAATATTCCATCACCAACATATACTACGATTTGTTCAGCCATTCCCCAATGGATGGACACCCCCTCGTTTTCCAATTTTTTGCCACTACAAAGAGTGCGGCTACAACTATTTTTGTGCAAGTCTTTTTCTTTATTATCTCTATGGGGTACTAACCAGCAGTGGTATGGCTGAGTCAAAGAGTAGGCATTCCTTTAAAGTTCTTTGCGCGTAATTCCAAATTGCCCTCCAGAATGGTTGGACCAATTCACAACTCCACCAGCAGTGTATTAGTGTCCCAATTTTGCCACATCCCCTCCAACATTTATCACTTTCCTTTACTGCCATATTGGCCAGTCTGCTAGGTGTAAGATGTTACTTCAGGGTTCTTTTCATTTGAATTTCTCTAATCAGGAGGGATTTAGAACACTTTTTCATGTGCTTATTGATAGTTTTGATTTCTTATCTGAAAACGGCCTATTCATGTCTCTTGGCCATTTGTCGACTGGGGAATGGCTTGATATTTTTGTAAATTTGACTTAGTTCCTTATATATTTGGGAAATTAAACCTTTGTCAGAGAGCTTTGTTATAAAAATGTTCTCCCAGTTTGTTGCTTTCCTTCTAATTTTGATTGCATTGCTTTTGTTTGTACAAAAACTTTTAATTTGATATAGTCAAAGTCATTCATTTTACATTTTGCAATATTCTCTATCTCTTACTTGGTCTTTAATTCCTTCCTTTCCCACAAATCTGACAGGTATACTATTCTATGTTCACCTAATTTATTTATTATTTCACTTTTATATTTCAGTCATTTACCCATTTTGAATTTATCTTGGTATAGGATGTGAGATGGTGATCTAAACCTATTTTTTCCCATACTATTTTCCAATTTTCCTAGCAGTTTTTGTCAAAGAGTGAGTTCTTATCCCAAAAGCTGGGATCTTTGGGTTTATCGAACACTAGCTTGCTGAAGTCATTTACCCCTAATCTATTCCACTGATCCTCCCTTCTGTCTCTTAGCCAGTACCATATAGTTTTGATAACTACTGCTTTATAGTACAGTTTAAGATCTGCTACTGCTAGGCCCCCATCCCTTCATGTGTTTTTTTTTCCATTATTTCCCTTGATATTCTTGATCTCTTGTTCTTCCAAATGAGTTTTGTTATAAATTTTTCTAATTCTACAAAAAATATTTTGGTGGTTTGATAGGTATGACACTGAATAAGTAGATTAATTTGGGTAGGATTGTCATTTTTATTATATTAGCTCACCCTAACCTGGAGCAATTAATGTTTTTCCAGATATTTAGATCTAGTTTTAATTGTGTGAAAAGTGTTTTGTAGTATATTTGTTTGTATAATTCCTGTGTTTGTCTTGGTAGATAAATTCCTAAATATTTTATATTGTCTAGAGTGACTTTAAATGGAGTTTCTCTTTCTAAATCCTGCTGCTGAGTTTTGTTGGAAATACATAAAAATACTGATGATTTATATGGGTTTATCTTGTACTCTGCAACTTTGCAAAAGTTGTGAATTATTTCCACTAGCCTTTTAGCTGATTTTCTAGGATTCTTTAAGAATACCATCACATCATCTGCAAAGAATGATAGTTTAGTTTCCTCATTGCCTACTTTAATCCCTTCAATTTCTTTTTCTTCTCTAATTGCTATTACTAGCGTTTCTAGTACAATATTAAATAATAGAGGTGATAATGGACATCCTTGCTTCACTCCTGATCTTCTAACTTGTACCCATTGCAGATGATATTTGCTGATGGTTTTAACTATATACTGCTTATTATTTTGAGGAAAGGCCAATCTATTCCTATACTTTCTAGTGTTTTCCATAGGAATGAGTGTTGTATTTTGTCAAAGGCTTTTTTTACTGAATCTATTGAGATAATCATGTGATTTCTGTTGGTTTGATTATTGATATGGTCAAATAGGTGGATGGTTTTCCTAAATTTTTTTAATTGAAAAGTTTTATTTAATTCATTAATTTAGAATATTTTTCCATGGTTACATGATTCATGTTCTTTCCCTCCCCTCCAAACTGCCCCACCCATAGCCAACACACAATTCCAATGGGTTTTACATGTATCGTTGCTCAAGACTTATTTCCATATTATTGATAATTGCACTAGGGTGATTGTTTAGAGTCTACATCCCCAATCATATCCCCCATCGAATCATATGTTCAAACAGTTGTTTTTTTCTTCTATGCTTCTACTCACGCAGTTGTTCCTCTGAACATGGATATCATTCTTTCTCATAAGTCCCTCAGAATTCTCCTGGATTATTGCATTGCTGATGGTAGAGAAGTCCATTACATATGATTGTACCACAGTGCATCAGTCTCTGTGTATAATGTTCTCCTGATTCTGCTCCTTTCACTCTGCATCAATTCCTGGAGGTTGTTCCATTTCACATGGAATTCCTCCAGTTCATTGTTTCTTTTAGCACAATAGTATTCTATCACCATCATATACCACAATTCGTTCAGCCACTCCCCAAACAAGGGACACCCCCTCTTTTTACAATTTTTGCCACCACAAAGAGTACAGTTTTGAATATTTTTGTACAACCCTTTTTTATTATCTCTTTGGGGTTCAAACCTAATAGCGGTATTGCTGGCTCAAAAGGCATGCAGTCTTTTAAAGCCCTTTGGGCATAATTCCAAATTGCCTTCCAGAATGGTTGGATCAATTCACAACTCTACCAGCAATGCTTTAGTGTCCCAATTTTGCCACATTCCCTCCAACATTTATTACTTTCTTTTGCTGTCATGTTAGCTTATCTGCTAGGTATGAGGTGGTACCTCAGAGTTGTTTTGATTTGCATTTCTTTAATTATAAGAGATTTAGAACACTTTTTCATGTGCTTATTGATAGTTTTGATTTCTTTATCTGAAAATTGCCTATTCATGTCCCTTGCCCATTTATTGATTGGGGAATGGCTTGATTTTTTGTACAATTGATTTAGCTTCTTATAAATCTGAATAAATAGACCTTTGTCAGAGGTTTTTGTTATAAAGATTTTTTTCCCAATTTGTTGAATCCCTTCTAATTTTGGTTGCATTGGTTTTGTTTGTATAAAAATGTTTTAATGTAATTGAAATTATTTATTTTACATTTTGTAATTTTTTCTAACTCTTGTGTGGTCTTACGATCTTTCCTTTCCCAAAAATCTGACAAGGATACTATTCTATGTTCACCTAATTTACTTATAGTTTCCTTCTTTATATTCAAGTCATTCACCCATTCTGAATTTATCTTGGTGTAGGGTGTGAGATGTTGATCTAAACCCAATCTCTCCCATATACTGTTTTCCAATTTTCCCAGCAGTTTTTGTCAAATTGTGGATTTTTGTCCCAAAAGTTGGGCTCTTTGCGTTTATCATAGACTGTCTTGCTGAGGTCACTTACCCCAAGTCTATTCCATTGATCCTCCTTTCTGTCTCTTAGCCAGTACCATATTATTTTGATGACCACTGCTACAGTTTAAGATCTGGTACTGCTAGACCACCTTCCTTTACATTTTTTTTCATTATTTCCCTTGATATTCTTGATCTTTTGTTCTTCCAAATGAACTTTGTTATAGTTTTTTTCTAATTCAGTAAAAAAGTTTCTTGGTAGTTTGATAGGTATGGCACTAAATAAGTAAATTAATTTGGGTAGGATGGTCATTTTTATTATGTTAGCTAGTCCTACCCATGAGCAATCAATGTTTTTCCAATTATTTAGATCTAGTTTTAATTGTGTGGAAAGTGTTTTATAGTTGTATTTGTATAATTCCTGTGTTTGTCTTGGCAGATAGATTCATAAATATTTTATATTTCTAGGGTGATTATAAATGGAATTTCTCTTTCTAACTCTTGCTGCTGGGATGTGTTGGAAATATATAGAAATGCTGATGATTTGTGTGGGTTTATTTTCTATCCTGCAACTTTGCTAAAGTTGTTGATTATTTCCACTAGCTTTTTAGTTGATTCTCTAGGATTCTTTAAGTAGATCATCATATCATCTGCAAAGAATGATAGCTTAGTCTCCTCATTGCCTGTTTTAATGCCTTCAATTTCTTTTTCTTCTCTAATTGCTACTGTTAGTGTTTCTAGTACAATGTTAAATAATAGAAGTCAGTGCCTTTCTCTTGTTCTTTTTGTTGAAGGTTGTATTTCTTGGGCATTGCCAGCCATCACTATGCTGGTTTTTCCTTCCCTGCCAGAAGTCTGAGTGAGGAGGGCAGGCTCTCTGTGTATGGAGCTACAGAGCGGTTTTTGCCTTAGGCTACTTTTCAAGTCTCCCTGGCTTCTACTGTGTGCCGTCCCTCTCAGCTCTATCTCAGTGCCCAAGGTCTGAGTTCTTCAGCCTCCTGGAGTCCCAAGTCTAGCTGCTCTCAGGGGTAAGTCCCTGGTGGTCTAAGTCAGCTGCCAAGAACCTAGAGATTGTCCCATGCTCACTCTAATTCTGGCCCCCCTCTTCTGACTCTAGTACTGTAAGTAGGGTGGAGGAAGGTTGATCAGCTCGTGTTTTGGTGGGAGCTATTTCACCCCCTTATAGCATGGAAATGCCCAAATCCCACATACCTTCATGCTACACCATATTGTGGAGTCCCTTCCTTCATCTGAACTTGGTTGTTTTGTCCTTTTGAGGTATCATATATCGTTCAGTGGTGAGGAGAGTAAGCATCCTGCTTCTACTCTGCAACCATCTTAACCTGGAACCAGACTGGTTTTCCTAATATTAAACCATCCTTGCATTTCTGGTAGAAATCCCACCTGGTCATAGTAGATAATCCTTGTGATAACTTGCTGTAGTTTTTTTTTTTTTTGCTAGTATTTTATTTAAGATTTTTGCACCTATATTCATTAAGGAGATTGGTCTGTAGTTTTCTTTCTCTGTTTTTGGTCTGCCTGGCTTTGGAATCAATACCATATTTGCATCATAAAAAGAATTTGGTAAGACTCCTCCTTTGCTTATTTTGTCAAATAATTTGTATAGTATTGGGATTAGTTGTTCTTTAAATGTTTGATAGAATTCACTTGTGAATCCATCTGGCCCTGGAGATTTTTTCTTAGGGACTTCCTTGATAGCTTGTTCAATTTCTTTTTCTGAGATTTCACCTAGATTGTCATGTTTTTGCCATATAATTGGGCAAAATAGTTCTTAATAATTACCTTAATTTTCTCTTCACTAGAGATCACATCATCTTCATTAAGATCACCCTTTTCATCTTTGATACTGTTAATTTGATTCTCTTCTTTTTTATTAGATTAACTAGTATTTTATCTATTTTATTTGTTTTTTCAAAGTACCAGCTCCCAATCTTATTTATCATTTCAATAGTTCTTTTACTTTCAGTTTGATTAATTTCTCATTTGATTTAGTTTTTATCTGAGGATTTTTAATTTGTTCTTTTTCCAATTTTTTAAGTTACAAGCCCAATTCTTTGATCTCCTCCCTCTCAATTTTGTTGCTATAGGTACTCAGAGGCATAAATTTTCCCCCGAGTACCAATCTTCTCTTCTTAGTAAACTATTTTACTTCCCTCCCCTGGCCACTCAGGCCATGAGTGCTAATAATAATCACCAAGAATGAAAGAATGGAGTGGGGGGATGGGGTGGACATTTATTCAGCTGTGACTCTTTCTGTATATACACATCCAGAACTCACCAGACCCTAGGTCACTCGGGCCAAAAGCAAGCCAAAGAACACCAACCTTTTCATGCCTGGAACTCCTGTTCTTGAAAGTGATTATTGACTGGTGGTTGCCTTAGTCACCTATCACATCTAGGACAAACTCCAGATACCTTCCCAACTCACTAGCCTCCATGCCATAGAAAACATAAAGCTTCTATCTGTTCACTCCTTCCCCTATTCTGAAGCCATAATTATATCAACTATGTCATAGCTACTGGAAAGGATATGGATATGGCGGTCTACTCTCCTACATTTTCACTCACTAACCCTGTAGTTTTCTGAGCCAAAAAAATACTTCCCTGGCCTGCACTCCTCTATGTGTGTGGTCTTGCCCTATTTGAATGGAAGCTCCTTGAAAGCAGCACTGTGTTCCCTTTTGTGTTTGTATCTCCAATGCTTTGCCTATAATAAGGAGTAAATAAATGCCACCCCCTGCATCTTTCCTTCTTTCTTGTCATTAGTTTTCATGGGTTCTCTTATCATGTCTATATAGATGACTCTCAAATTCTCTGGCCTAGCATGTCCCTCCTGAACTCTTTACCAACTAGCCCTTAGAAATGTCTAACTAAAATGTCCCATAAGCTTCTCATATTCAACATGTCAAAACAAACAAAAAGAATTATCTTTCCCCTAAATTCTAATCTTCTTTGGACCTTCATTATTTCTACCAAGAGCACCACCAATTTCCTGGGAATCCAGTCCATGCACACACACTACATTGCCCCAGTTCAGGGTCTTCATCACCTCTCTCTGGAATTATTGCAAAAGCCGCCTAATTGGTTTCTCTGTCTAAGCCGCCAAAGTGATTTTCCTGGAGTCCAGGGATAATCATGTTATTCTCTTGTTCAAAAAAGCCTAGCAGCAACATCTTTATGGCTGCAGTACAAAACACAGACTCCCTCAGGATTGAAAACTTCACAACCTGGCTAGAGCCTATCTTTCCAAATCAGTTCCCCCTCCAGTCTACTCCATTCGACCCAAAGTGGCCCACTTGTCATAGACCTTATAAAATGACAACATATAATATCATCCAGTGAGATGGCATTAGAAGGCTGTGACACATGAGGTCTAAGGAGGAAGGCCATGACCAACCAAAAGATCTGGAAAGACTCCCTAGAAGAGGTGCCATCTGAACTACCCTTTAAAGCAGGGGTCGGCAACCTTTTTGGCCGTGAGAGTCATAAATGCCACATTTTTTAAAATGTAATTTCGTGAGAGCCGTACAGTGTTCCCAGTGCTGCTCCTGTAACAGCACCTGAAAAAAATGGACTTTATGGCTTCTGCAGAAAGAGCCATATCTGGCCCTCAAAAGAGCCAGATATGGCTCTCAAGCCATACGTTGCTGACCCCTGCTTTAAAAGCTGGCTAGGAAAGAAGGAAGGAAGGTCTTCTAGGCACAGGGAACAATGTATTGGGGGCAGGGGAAGCCCAGAGCACACATGGGGAGACAGTACAATTTCACTTTAGCAGTGAATTAATGGAAAGGAACACCAGGAGGCAAGGGTAGGAAAAGAAAGGTAGAATAGAGCCACATCGTGATGGTCTTAGAGGCCAGAAAGAGATCTGAACTTCACTCACCAGGGAAATAGGAATTCACTGGAGATTTCTGAGCAGAGAGGAATGTGACCAGAGATGGGAATGAGAGTGATTATTCTGTCAGGAATATGACAGTACTTCACTTTTTCATTCTTGGAAAGAGAGGCAGAGCACTGGATTTGGAATCAGGAAATTAGCTTTGCATCCCACTTCTATCCATTCACTCCTCTATGACCTTGGCCTCAGTCTCTTCCTCTTTCCAAAAAGAGGAGTTAAATCAATCAGATGACCCTTACCTTACCCGGGCCAGAGTTCCTTCATGTATCAAATGAAGGGGTTGGTTTACACCATCCCTGAAGGTCTAGCCTTGAAGCTCTAGATCTGCATTACCCAATGCTCATGCTAGCCTGCCAAAAAGCTCTCTCTGACTCACGTCTTGGGCCCCGGGCTAAAATGTTACATAGAGTGGGGCATGGCCAGAGTCTACTTCCTAAAGGCAGTAGGCTCCATCACTTTCATTTGCATCCAGATGAGAGTGTTGGCTCGGGTGCCAGCGGCCGCCAGCCAACCAGCCAGCACAGGTTTGAAGTGCTACGCTTCCCACATTCTTCCTCTCCAAGAGTTCTCCAGGCCTTCATGGTTCCAATCCAACTATCTTCTGGCATTTTTTCTTTTGTAATAATTCCAAACCCACGGAACATGCTTCTAACAACAGAGATTTGCAAGAAAATAAAAATTGGAGAATGGAAGATTGGGAGGAAGGGAGAAACATTGAAAAGATCCCAACATGAAAAGATTTTGAGCTGAGAAGGACATTAGCAATTCTCTTGATCAACCCCTTCCATTTTACAAATGAAGAAATTGAGGAACACAGAGGAAAGCAAGCTGTTCTTACTACTGCTGAAGGCTACAGTCAGTTTTTTTGAGGATGTCATAGACCTGCTTTTCCCAGGGAAATCTGTGTGACCAATTCCCTTGGGAATGGCCACTTCCTTTTCAGAGTCTGAACATGGCTGTGCATTGTTAATCAGAATGGCTGCCCTGGCTGAGGGAGGCTTGGACCTTGTAGCTGGCAGGAGATGGAGTTTGGATGAGTCCTGGAGATGCATTCCAGCTCTGTGAGCCAGTGAGAGGCCAGGGCTGGGGGTGCAAAAGGCTCTCCCAGCTCCAGCATGAGCCTTGGCAGAGCTTACCTCTGGGCCCAGACCAAAGCACGGAGAGCTGGCTTTCAGTGCTCCCTGCACGCAACCATGTAGGAAACACTGTGAATCAAAAATTGGTCAGCTTTGAGAAGAGTCTGACATACTGTTCTAACCCAAGTCCCCATTTTGCAGGGGAAGAAGTTGAGGCCCACAGAGGGGAAAGTCATTAGGATGAGAGTGCATGAAGATTGGAAGAAAGTATAGTCCAAAGTTCATATTTGCAGAAGAGCAAAAACTAAGTCAAAGAGGAAAGGAGAAAGGAGAGAAATAATCTAGCCAAATATCCACTCCACCATCAATTTTAGAGCAGAGAAAATTGAGTCTCAGAGTGGGGAAGGGACTTTGGATTCAATTACATTAAGGTTGAAAAATGAGGACATTCCTCATTTTACCTGCCCCCCTTCCCAGCAGCCTAGTGGGAGTGCTTCCTCCCTCCCCTGTCTAAGGCAGGGGGCTCACATGTGGCATAAGGGTTGCAGTTTGGGCACTTGTTCACTAAAAGGTTTGCCATCACTAATCTAGGGCAACCCTTCAATTTCCAGGGTGGGGTAGGGGTAATAACTAAGGCCCCCCAAGGGGAAGGGCAAGTAGGACTCTAATTCCTAACCCTGAGGCCTAGGCCAATACTCTTTACATGGGAGCACAAAAGAGGAGCTTGCCTTCCATTTTTGTCCCCCAACTAGGATGCCCATAGATCACATGGCATTGATTCTATTCTCTCTACCCAATCCTTCAGTGACTAGTGAAGTGAATAGACAGAACCAATACAACCCCCATGATAAAGGTAGATGGCATTGAGCCTCTCAAGTAGGGATTGTTTCATTCACTGTCTTTCTATCTTCAGAAACCTAGCACAGTGCCCTGCCCATGGAAGTGACTAAATCAAGGCTTATTGGTTGATTATTGGTAGAATTCCCTACAGTCCTCATGGGTTGCATGTCCATTATCTCATCAGATCTTAAGAACTACCATGCAAACATTATCTCCATTTTAGGGCTAAAGATACTAAGGCACAGAACTTAAATGACTTGTCCAAGGTCAAACCACTAGTGAATGGCAGAGCTAATCCTCCAAGCCAAAGCCTGCTGTCTTTCAGGTTTGCAGATTGTAGAAGCAGGAAGCAGGAAGCTGAAGTGAGAATTTCAAGACAGGTGCTGGAGAAGAGGTCCAAGCTCATTGCTTTGCCAGTGCCCAGTATATAGTTAGGTACTTAATAAATGCTGGTTGACTGTCTTGGGCTCACAGTATTCTAGATCTGGAACTAAAAGGGACCTCAGGGGCCATCTAGTCTAACCCCTTCATTTACAAAGGAGGAAACTGAGGCCCAGGGAAGGAAAGGGTCTCACCCAACTCACATAGGATCCTAGATCTAGAGCTAGAAGGGATCTCAGAGGCCAGCTGGTCTGTCACCCTAATTTTAAAGTTGAGGATATTGAAGAGGGAAAGGACTTATACAGGGTCACCCAAGTAGGAAATGGCAGAGCTGGGCTTGGAATCCAGACTCCTGCTCCAACTTTGTCACTCTGCTCTTCGGTGAACCGTGCTATCCCTACACTGACTATGAGTAGGTATTTCAATCAGGTACTAAAAGATAGGAAATTTCCTAAGAAAAACAGATGGAGAGTCATTTCAAGGACCACAGAGAAGAAAAACAGACTTCCTAGAATGTCTGGGGCTTTCTCGTTGGCGGTGACTCACCGACTCCCTCCAGTTCCCCTGGGATTTTCGTAACTCGTATACCTGGATGCCTGCCCCTCACGCTTCTTTTCAAGCCTTCATTACAGGAAGGGAAAACAGAACAGTCTGCTTCCAGAAATATGTTCTCCAAGAATAACATACCAGCCTCAATTTGGTGCTTTTTTACTTAGGGGCTATTAAAGAACAGGCTGATTGAGCAGCATTCAGCTCTCTCCTCTCCTTGGTCCCCTACGCCCCAAAGCCTCCTGGCCCATTTAACTGGCCTGCCTCCCTCCCTCTCTGCTTCTGCTTGCACTTGCTTTGGGGGAAGGTCCTTTCGCCAAAATTCCTCTGTGCACATGGCAATAAAGGGTTAATGGGAAGAAATAAAAAAGTGAATGGCAAAACCTTCTGCCAAATGCTGATTGTATGGCGCTGGACAAGTCTCTGAAACTCTCAGGGGCCCAATCAACTCTCTAAATTTCTAATCTGCTTTGGCAGAGGGCCTTTCCTGACTGGGATCTCCTGCTCCAGATAAAATCACAAGTCAGGACAGAAAGATATGACGGAGTGAGATCCTTCTGTGCTTGGGGCCAGGATCAGAATGATAGCCAAGTAAAGAAGCTTTGTCCCAGGGTCTCAAATGGCGGGGGATGGAACGTGGGCATTGAAAGCAATTTTAGGCCTTCAGTAGCCAGAGCATCTGATCTAGGCAGTAAACAGAAACTCTCACAGATTCCTCCTCTCCAAACATGCTACAATTCAGCTCACTTGCAGTTTCTTGAACAAAACGCTCCATCTCCCATCTCTGTGCTTCTGGATAAGCCGTCCCACATGCCTCTAAGACTCAGCTCAAACCCAGCCTTCTGCAGGAGGCCTCAAAGTCTATATTCCATTTCCTGTGCACACATACCTTGACGACACGGAATTACCCACATGCTGTCTCCCCCACCAAAATGGAGCATGTCTCCAGGAGGTCATGGGCTACTTTGGCTTTTCTTTGTAGACCCAGCACTTAGCACAAGGCCTGGCCCCAAATAACCTTGGACTGATTCAAAACAAGGAGCTACCAGCTGGCTTTCTAGTCCAGGCAGGCATGCTCCAGGTGAGCTCTTCATGATACCCAGCCCCTTAGACTCCAAATGTACAGTCAATCCAACTTTGAACCTGCAATAACTGCAGCATCTTGTGCCGTCTGCTAGCAACTCCCGCATCTACTGGAGTGTCTAAGTGCTAGGTAGCTAAGATGAGGCCCTCTGCCTTCTCTTTGGAGGCTGTTTGGGGGGAAAATAGGGACTATTTCTCGACCATCCCTGGGAAAATAGTGCCCATTGCAATAACTGAAAAAGCTGGAACATAGAAAATGTAATGGCACCAGCAGAAAGTGATGGGAATCGGAGGACAACGTACGCTGTGGTCATGTTCACGAGGACGGTTTCCTCTGTTACTGCTTCTACATTTGCCCTTCTTTGGGGGGGGGGGGGAACCACCACAGCTGTAGTCCTTCGCCTGTGAAATGTTTAGACAAGAATAAGCTTTTACACAGTCTATGAGGCACTTTCACATCCATTATCTCACTGGAATTTCCTAACTACCCTGTGAGGTTGTTCAAATAGAGATAATGCTACCACCTAGGAGGAAACCGAGGTCTAGGAAGTTTAAAGGACTTGCTCAAGTTACATCCAGCCCCGAGCACAGTGGCTGGCATGGAGTAAGGATTGAATCCCAGTTTATTGACTAAATGAATCCCTCCTCACCTTTTACAGACTAGCTTGAATAGCATTGTGCTAGAGGCTGGGGACGTAAATACAAAATCATTGCATGTACACAGACTGCAAGAAGAAAAAGGCCTCTGCCCTCACGCCGTTTATACTCAGGACTTCCTGAATCCGGGCCCATCTAGCCAAATTAAGAATGTGCTAGAAGGCTTGAAGAGGATGAGGAGGCTTACAAAGGCCTTTAAATGCCAAACGAAAAAGGTTGTGTCTGTGACTACAGGTAAGAAGGAGCCACAGTAGCTTACTGAATAGGGTGAGGACAGGGCCACACTCGCACTTTAGGAAAATCAACTTACCAGCTAAGTGGACAGTGGAAGGAATGTTGTGGAGACAAACATGAAAAGATTTGGCAACTGATTGGATATGGGGAGGGGGGGGAGGGTGAAGAGCTGAGGATGACACAGGATGAGACCCTGGGCAACTGTGGGGGGGGGGGGGAGAGAGAGGCAACTGCAACCGTATAGGGAAGCTGGAAGGAAGGAAGGTTTGAGAGTAACAATAATGACCTTTGCTTTGAGCAAAGTGAATCTGAGATGTGTCCAATGCCCTTCTTCTATGTGACCCTGCTCCTTTCAAAGCTAACAGTGTATTTCACCCACAGGTATGGCCTTCGGGCTTAGAAAAAGAAAGAGACACTAAATGTGGCTGGCCAGCCACACTCACTTTAGCTAGGGTCAGGAAATGGGAAGAACATATCAGTAAGAAGAGCAGGGAGCTGCTCTGCCCCTCCAGAACCAAGCTCAAGCCCACCAGGCTCCAGGCTTCCCCAGCACAAGAGAGTAAGACTCTGAGTTCTGCTCTTCCCCTAAGTGCACAGAAAGGCCAGTCGCTGGGGTCCTCTAGCCAACTTGGCTGGAAGCTAAGTTCATACAGGGGCATTCTAGGTTTCAGGCTCTACAATGGCACAGGATGATGGAAAACAATTATCCCCTTGGGTAGGCAAAGAGGTAGGGAACCCTTCTACCTCCTTTCCATTTCCCACCTCCCAGATCGCCTTTTCCCCTATCAACCTCTGGTCCCTGGTTTTGCAGGCGAAATCTATCAAATCTTTAAAGAACAACACTCATGCAAAAATATTATTCTCAAAATTTGAAAACTACTTTGCCAAACTCCTTTTAGGTGACACATACAGTTCTAATGCCCAAGCCAGGAAAGGGGAACAAAAAAAAAGAAATCTACGCAGTCCAATTTAATTAATGAATACCAAATTGAAAATGTTAAATAACATCCTGGCAAAACGGCTATAACAATTTATCCAAAAAATAATTTGCTATGATCAAGTTGGATTTACACCAGGCTCACAAGACAGTCAACATCAGTTAAATAATTAGCATAGTTAATCATATTAATAACAAAGCGTTCAAAACTACATGATTACATAAAGAGATTCAGAAAAAGCCTTTGACAAAGAAGAATACTCAGCTATAATCAAAACTTTAATAAGTAGAAGCCTAAAAGGCTCTTTTTTTGAAATGATAAAAAGTAACTCTCTAAAACCAGATGCCAGCATCATATGCAATGGGAAAACGCTTGGAAGAGAGCAAGAAGGCTCCCTTCCCACACTGTTATTTGGCACAGTTCCAGAAATGCTAGCAATAGCAATAAGAAAAAGAAATCTAGTATAGAAAGGCAAATAGAGGACAAAAATATTCCTATTTGCTGACATGATTGTTTCCTCAGAAAACCTGATGGTATAGAGCAAGAAACTAGTTGAGACTATGGCATCAGGAAAGAAGCAGGTAACAAAAGAAATGCACAAGAGCCCAGAGCATTTCTGGGCAATCAATGTAAGGATCTAGGAAGGAAAATGAAGGCCCTTTTGAAATAGCTGTAAAACATAAAGAATACCTAAGAGTCAACCTAAAACACCTGCACTGTCTGTATAGCAAGGACTACAAAAGGACTTCCTCTAAAGCAGGAGTTCTTAACCCAAGCCCATGAACTTCATGGCGGTGGTGGTGGTCTTTCATACAACTGCATTTCAATAAAGTAGGTTTCCTTTGCAGGCCTATATATTTTGCTTTCTTCACTTAAAACCCTATTCTGATGAGGGTAGGCCTCCTAAGACTTGCAAAGGAGGCCATGACACAAAAAAGGCTAAGAACTTCCGTTTTCAAACAATTCTGAGAAAGGAAGCGGAGGAATAGTCCAAACTCATGGCTGGGTCATGGCAATATAACAAAAATGATAATGCTATCAAAATGAATGCATGGATTTAATGCAACATGAACCTGACTAAATGCTTTACAGAGCTAGACAAAATAATCACAATTTATCTGGGGGAACAAAAAAAAATCTAGACTATAGGGAAATATTGAAAAACAATAGGCAAGAGGAGGATATCCATCCAGACTTCAGACCACACCAGTGATGGTGAACCTTTTGTTCCGTGCCCCATCCCTGCCCCCAGACAGCATGCTGTGCCTTGCTCCACCCAGACCAAGTGCCACAACCCCCGACCCCCACCACCTTACCCCAGACAGGGGAGGGAGAAAAGGAGGGAAGTGGCAGGAGCACTCCCACTCAAGAGAGGGAGAGGCGTGTGTGGAAAGGGGAAAGGAGTGGCTTGAGCACTCTATTCAGGGAGCTGGATTAAGTGCTTCCATTGGGCTGCTGGGCAGAGGGGCAGGGAGACACAGTGGAGAGAGGGAAGGGAGCGGCTCCACCAAGTCCCCCTGCCTTTCTAGTAACTAATTCAGGTGGGTGACACCATGTGTGCCCACAGAGGGTCTCTGCATGCCATCTTTGACACCAGTTCCAGGAATAGGTTCACCATCATGGGACTATGCTATAAAGTAGCAATCATCCAAACAAATGAATACTGGTAAAAAAATGGAGAAGTCTATTAATGGAACAAATAAGTGTGGTGCAATGTGTAGTATGACTTCCCAACCTCAATACCTACTTGCAGGCTGAATCCCGAAGAGCTCAGCTTCTACAACTCCCCTATAGGTTCTAGGGATATACCTGAGGAATTGGAGGTGGTTTTCTTATACTCGCCTATTGTGGGAGTTATATTCCAGAGACCCCCTCGATAGGTGAAAATCCGCAAAGTAGCAGCACTATAGGTATTTTATTATCTATATCTATTTTAAGGGTTTATAAACCCTTCCCACTCTCCTAAAAACCTTTTCCACACTCTCATTAACCTGCAGTCACTGAGCTAATCAGTGCCCAGGATAAAGAACACAGTGCTGTGGTTAGTTGCCTTTCATCCCTTCAGCCAATAGTGTGCCGCAATAAGTGTAACTCCTTAATACAGAATTAGATAGATTCGTTTAAAAAAAAACTGCAATACAGTGAAGCCCTGATAAGTGAACCACGATATAGCAAGGGACAACTGTACTATAACTCACAATCTCCCACTGGGGTGATTATCAGCCAGATTTCATTTTTAGAAATGGGTATTTTACCACAATAGTATTGTCAGTATGGTTCATACAAAATATTCCCCCAAAATCTGTGCCATACTTTCCCACTAGTGCAGGGAGAGCCAGAGGGAAAATGAGCTCAAGCTTAGAAGGCACACATGGAAACAGTAACTTGGAGCTCCTAGGAGTCCTTTTGCTGGTGTCTTCAAGATGTTCCCTTTAGGTATGCTATAGCTTTTCTGCAGGCATCATTATTCAGCCTTGTATCTATCTGCCTTTTCTCATCGCATCCAGTATGTTTGTTCTTAGCTCCCAGTGCCATTGCTGTCCTGCCAAAACTACTAAGGACTGAAAAGTACAAATCCTCCAGTTCCAGAAAGTTCACAAAGTCCTTCTCTAGCCAAGATAAGGGAAAGACGAGAGAGGGGAAGCCATAGTTTGTATCTCCTTCCCAAGAGATTCCTTCTTAGAACCTTGGCTGGAAATACTCTCTTCTGACTCACCACTCACTTAAATACCCTGGGTTTTGATCTGGCTTATTCCTCTAGAGATGACCCACAGGGTGTGACCAATTTCCCCCAACCAATCTGAACAGCTTCTCCAAGTGAAAACTCCAATTCATTCAGTGCTTTCCAGTATATATAAACTGATTAAGGATTTTTTTCCACACACAGTCTAAAGGCCACGATTCACTGATTCACTAGAAAAATGTTCTCACTTGGTTAAGAATCTTAACTTTCACTTTGAGAAAGATGGGTCGGTTAACTAGACTGACCTACACCCCATCCTTTTACAATGATAAAACAGAAAGAATAATAATTTAATCTTCAATAAACTTGAAAACATAACTGATCACAAATGAATTCCTTATTTGACAAGAAGTACTCAAGTAACTGACAAATATTGAGTTTAGTCCAGCACTTTATAACATATGCCACAATAAGATTAAAATGGATATATGACATAATATTCATACAACAGGGTCACAAAGTTAAAAAATTAAGAGAAGGTACTTTTCACAGCTATGGCCTTGGAGTGAATTTTTAACCAAAAGACTTCTATCTTAACCTTTTTCAAAGGACCCAAAGACAAAAGATAAAATAGACAATTTTGATTATATGGAAATTGAAAAACTTTTGCACAAACAAAATAAATACAACTAGAATAAGAAGGGAAGCATTTGACTGGGAAAATTTTTATATCATTCATCTCTGATGGGCAGATAGGTGGCATCAGGCCTGGGGTCAGGAAGACCTGAGTTCGAATCTGGCCTTGGAATATTACAAGCTGTGTGACCTGGGCAAGTCAGTTAACCCTGTTCACCTCAATTTCCTCATCTGTCAAATGAACTGGAGAAGGATATAGCAAATAATTCTAGTATCTTTGCCAAGAAAATCCCAAATGGGGTCATGAAGAGTCAGATAGGACTGAAACAACTGAACGACAATATCTCTGATGAGAGTTTGGTATTCAAGAAATACAGGAAATGGACAAATATGTAAGACCAAAAGTCACTCTCAATATTATGTGGTCAAAGGGAAAGGGAAGAGAAAGGAATAAACATTAATACTGTATCTCCTGTGTGCCAGGCACTGTTCTAAGCACTTGACAAAGAGAAGCTGAGGTTAAGTGACTTGCCAAGGGTCACACAATTAATTAGTATTTAAGGCTAACTTTGAACTCAGGGCTTCCTGACTCTAGGCCCAGCATCCTACTCACAGTTCTCCAAAGAAGTGCCAACCATTAAAGCTATGAAAGAATGCTCCAAATAATCAAGAATAAGAGAGATGCAAATCCTAACAAATGTGAAGTTTCATCTTACAACTAGAACGTTAGTGAAGATATCAAAATCTAGGCATAGCCCATGCTGGAGAGGTTGGGAAAAGATGACCATACTAATGCTTTGTTGATGAATCTGTACACTGGTCCAACCATTTTGGAAAGCAACTAGGAATTGTGTAAAGCAAGTGACTAAAATGCTCATACCCTTTGACTTGGAGATCTCACTGCTATATATATATATATACCCAAGGGGGTCAATGACACAAAGAAAGGCTCCACCAAAATATTTGTGCCAAGCAAAGAAATGGAAATAAAGGAGATGTCCAAAGATTAGAAAATGCCTAAACATAACAAAAGTAATGAAATGTTACTCTACTATAAGAAATAATAACTATAATGAATATAAAGAAGCATGGGAAGATTTATGTGAAATAAACAGAAACAGGAAAGTAACAACAGAAGTGAAAAGAACACTCAAAACAGGGGAACTATGGGTATAAAACAATGAATACGATAGGCTTTCATGTTATATTTGGCTAATTTCACTGAACTGTGTTTTTCCCCTTCTTATTTTTTGTTATAATGGCTGGCTCTCTGGAGAAAGAATGATACATGATGTAGAAAAAAATACAATTCTTTTTTAAATTAAAGACAAGCTGCCAACTACTTGTAGCCAACTTTCATGTAGCACTCAATTTTTATTTGGATGGAAATGACTATGCCACAAAGGGCAACGGAGAAGCAACACATGGTAAGTGTGGGCAGGCGGCAGCATATAACCAATGATGAATTTCAAAGAACAGGAGTAAAATATGTGTCATTGGGGAAGGGTATGATCGGAAAAGAAGATAAGTTAAGAAACTGGCAGCCAGAGTGCTCTACTGCTACCCCTAAAATGTCAGGAGAATGTAGAAAAGGCCACTAATAGGTTGAGTGAGCACTCTGTGTCAAATTTATGGGAAGACATAGACAAGAGTCACCTAGGATCAGTACACACAGTTGATCCACAATCTGTATCAGTAGAGGGAATGCCTACATTCATCAACTGACAAAATCAGTTGAGCTTTGAAACACATATAGCGTAACTACATATATAGGTAGAGCAGTTATTAATTTGTTATCTTTTATTTATCAAAATGTGTGTTAGACATGGGTCAATGGGGATATGATTGGGGATGTAGACTCTAAGAGATCACTCTATTGCAAATATCGATTATATGGAAATATGTCTTGATCAATGACACATGTAAAACCCAGTGGAATTGTGCATTGGCTACGGGAGGGAGGGAAGTGAGAAGAGGGGAGGGAAAGAACATGAATCATGTAACCATGGGAAAATTTTTCTTAATTAATCAATTAAATAAAATTTTTTAAAATGTGTAGTAGATTAACTGTTGTAAGTCTTAGATTATTACAACTCTAAAATTTGTTGCATGTATTTTTACTCTATCATTTAATGCTCATGAAGCACAGGCAAGCACTAGCAATTTAAAAACAAATTAGAGGGTTCTTGGTTCCTGGCTTTCTTCCAAAGATTTTCAGTGACCAGATAAATGACCTCTGTACGTGTATTACAATAAGGACTTTGCAATGGTAAGAAATACCAATCAGGCCTCAGAATGGGCAAAACCATATAGTGAGACAGGCCTATGTCAGTCCAATGTGATTCCATCTCCACCTTGCATGTTTTCTCAACGACCTAATTCTATGCACTGATAATGCTAGGTGCCAATAGAATTTGAAATCATATTTTGGTTATGTGCAGTAAGCCAAGAATAACAGGGCTCAGACAGGGCCTCCAGAAGAAAATGGGGGTAGCCTGGAATGCTAAGGGAAACAAAACTGACTCTGTGCTCGGTGCCACATTTGAGGGAGGTGAGGTAGAGGGGAAAAGGCCAAAGAGGAAAAGTTTAAAAAGCGTCTATGTCCCAATAAACACAGGAATAGACTGCAAAATAGGTGTCCCATTGGGGTCACCAGAGGCTCTAAAGAGATTCATAGGAACCAAGGAAATATTCCTTGGGAATTCTAATTTGAGGAGAAAAGCCCAAGTAGGCCAAAGGCAAACAAGTTGATAAAAACCTGGTAATTTTAGTGTGGTAGGGGATTAAAGTTTTGTTTTTAAACCCTGACCTACCATCTTAGAATTAAGACTGGATATTGGTTCCAAGGCAGAAGAGTGGTAAGGACTAGGCAATGGGGGTTAAGTGACTTGCCCAGGGTCACACAGCTAAAAGTGTCTGAGCCCAGATTTGAATTCAGGGCCTCCTGCCTCTAGGCCTGCCCCTCCATCCAGTGAGCCACCTGGCTGCCCCCTAGAGTTTTTAACTCAATGGCACTCCCCTAGCTGAGGGAACAGAGGGCCTGCTCTTAAATAAATGGAGAACCCAACATGTTTGCATAACAGCTAAGCATTTGGTCATCTCCAAAAGTTGGTTAATCAAAAAACATATCTTGGTCAATAATGAAGCCTTCAGAAAACTGCTATCTGATCCAATTTCATTTGGAATGGAGGAGGAGGAATAATCATTGGTGTTTTCTCTCTCTTCCCCCTATCTCCCAAATTCATTACTGTGGGGCTGTCTTTGACTCTTGCCACTTTGTCATTTGCCAAAATCAGTCAGTAACCAAGGCCAGGCAATTTCAGCTCTGCCATGGTTTACACCCCCAGACGTCCTATTGTCACTATCACAACTTGAGTAGAAGCCATCATTACCACCCACCTGGTCTACTGAGGCTGTTGCAGCAGCCTACTACAACATTTTTCTGCCTCCACTACTCTTTTATAACACAGAGATATATTCTATATGCACACATCTGGTTATGTTACCTTTCTCCTCAAGTATTCTCAATAGCTCCTTACTGAGTAAAATTCAAATTATTATAATAAGCATTTAAGGCTCCAATATGGCATGAAGCTACCTCTTCAATCTCATCTCTCTTCCCCATATTCTATGGCCCAACCAAACTACAAAACTCCTGCTACTCTACTTCAGTATTCCCTGTACTTTCTTTCCTGGTCTTTCTTCAGTCATTGAACTAGGATGTGAATCTATTCTCTGACTTTTACTCCCTGTTCTGAACTTGGGCAAAGTCACTCTTCTCTGGATCTTAGTTTCCTTATTTGTAAAATGAATGGGGCAGAAGGGGCAGAGTCAAGATGGTGTAGTAGTAGCATGGAAAGCTAGAACTGCTCTCAGAATTCTCTCAAACAAACCTTAAAATAGAGCCTCAAAACAAACAGTGAAGTCACAGAACCAACAAGGGGATGGAGTGAAATAACTCTCTTATAGAAAATGACTCAAACAGTAGGCAAAGAGGGTTTATTTCATGGAGTAAAGAGGGAAAATGGAAATAAAACAGTACATACAAGCTGCCCACCCCCACCTACTGCACAGAGTTCTAAAACTGGGCACAAGCCAACTTCAAGACTCTGCCTAAGCCAACAGCAGATTACCCTACACCCACTCCTAGAAGTCCCAGGCTCTGGCATAAATCTGTAGTGAGGCTCCGAGTCCATGATATTTGGCCCATTCAAGCCTGTTGTGAAACCCTTAGCCCCAGGGCAAAGTATCTCACAGTGCTCTGAGCCTTGCAAGCTATCAGCAGTCCCCATAGGAATTTGAATCAGGTGCTTCCAGAGCTCCCAGGCCACAGGCTATCATACCACCATGGAAGAACTGAAAGTTGCCACAAAAAAACAGAACTAGAGCTAAGGGTAGCAGCAAGGCAAGGAAGAGCTGACATTTAAGAGAATGTCCTCTCTACCCTAAGAACCAAGCCCATCTTTAATATAAAAGTAAAAGTCAAGAAAAAGCCTGGGAAAATGAGCAAACAGCAAAAGAAACACCCAACCATAGAAAATATTTATGGAGACAAAGAAGAACAAGACTCAGATTCAGGAGGGAACAGTGAGAACAAATCAATCACATGCAAAACTTCAAAGAAAAATGGGAAATGGTCTCAGGCACCTGAAGAGCTCAAAAAGGAATACAAAACTCAAGTAAGAGATGTGGAAATAAAATGGGGACAAGAAATGAAAGTAATTCAAAAAGGAAATAACAGCTTAAAAAAGCAGAATTGGTCAAATGGAAAAAGAGGCACAAAAATCCAATGAAGAAAATAATTCCATGAAAAGTAGAATGGACCAATTGGAAAAGAAACTTTAAAAAGTCATGGAAGAAAATCATTCTTTAAAAATTAGAATTGGGCATATAAAAGCTAATGTCTTCATGAGACATCAAGAAGCAATAAAACAAAACCAAAAGAGCGAAAAAATAGAAGAAAATGTGAAATATCTCATTGAAAAAATAACTGACATGGAAAATATATCGAGGAAAGACAATCTAAGAATTATTGGACTATCTGAAAGTCATGGTTTTTTAAAAATCATAGGCATTATAAGAAATCATCAAAGAAAACAGCCCTGATATTATTTTTTTAACCCTTAACTTCTGTGTATTGGCTCCTAGGTGGAAGAGTGGTAAGCATAAGCAATGGGGGTCAAGTGACTTGCCCAGGGTCACACAGCTGGGAAGTGTCTGAGGCTGGATTTGAACCTAGGACCTCCCGTCTCTAGGCCTGACTCTCAATTCACTGAGCTACCCAGCTGCCCCCTCAGTCCTGATATTATTGAATAAAAGGGTAAAATGGAAATTAAAAGAATCCACAGATCACCTCCTGCAATAAATCTCTAAACCACAACTCCTAGGAATATTATAACCAGATTCAAGAGTTCTCAGGACACAGAGAAAATATTGCAAGGGGCCAGAAAGAAACAATTCAAATATCATTTCAGGATTATAGTCAGGATTACACAGAATTTGGCACCTTCTGCATCAAAGGATTGGAAGGCTTGGAATATGATATTCTGGTTACAATAAAGAATCACCTATCAAAACTGACTATATTCTTTCAGTGGAAAAATGGTTATTTAACAAAACAAAAGATTTCCAAGCATTCTTCATGAAAAGACAAGACCTAAACAGAAAATTTGATGTCCAAATACAAGATTCAAGAGAAGCATACAAAAGTAAATAAGAAAGAGAAAATTTAAGGGACTCAATAAGGTCAAATTGTCTAAATTCCGACATAAAGATTTGTAACTCTTAAAAGTGTTATAATTATCATAGCAGTTAGAAGAAGTATGCATAGATAGAGGATGTGGAAGTAAGCCGTTTAAGATGACAGGCAAAAAAAATCAAGGGGTGAAAAAGAGAATTGCACTGAGAGAAAATGGAAGAGAGAGGTGGCACAGAGTGCATTATATCATGTAAAGAGGCACCAAAAAAACCTATTACAGTGGAGGGGAGGTTGAAGTGGTGACAGGCAATATTTAAACCTTATTGGATCAGAATTGGCTCAGAGAGGGAATAGTAGCCAAACTCATTTGGAGTATAGAGTCCTATCTTACCCTATAGAAAAGTAGAAGTGGAATAAGAAAGGTAGTGGGGAGGGAGAATTTTAGGGTCTGATTAAAAGATCCTATAGATAAGTAGGAGAGAAATAAGAAAGGTGGTAGTGGGAGGAGAGTAACATGAGGGAAGAGGAATTGAGTTGGGAATTAAAAGCAAAACACTTGTGTGCAGGGACAGGGTGAAAGGAGAAAGTGCAGGACTAAAAAGGGAAAACAAGATGGAGGGGAATACACAGCTGGTAATCATAACTGTGAATGTAGGGATGACATCACCCATAAAACGGAAGCAGATAGTAGAGTGGATTAAAAGCCAGAATCCTAAAATATGTTGTTTACAAGAAATACATTTAAGGCAGGTATTCACACACAGTAAAGATAGGGAGATGGAGCTGAATCTATTGGGCTTCAGTTGAGATTTTTAAAAAAGCAGGAGCAGCAATCATAATCTCAGACAAAACTAAGGCAAAACTAGATCTAATTAAAAGAGATAAGAAAGTTTATTACATCTTGATAAAAGGTACTATAGACAAGAAGTAATATCAATACTTAACATATATTATATCAAATGGTATAGCCTCCAAATTTTTAAGTGAGAAACTAAACATGCTTAAGGAGGAAATAGAGAGTAAAACTATACTAATTGGGGAACTCAACCTTCCCCTCTCAGAACTAGATAAATCTAACCAAAAAATAAACAAGGAAGGAATAAAGGAAATGAATGAAATTCTAGAAACATTAGATTTAATAGATCTTTGGAAAAAATTGAATGGGGATAAAAAGGAATATACCTCCTTTTCAGAAGCACATACACAAAAATTGACCATGTACTGGGTCATAAACACTTCACAACCAAATGCAGAAAAGTGGAAATAAAAAATGCAACCTTTTCAGATCATAATGCAATACAAATTATAATCAATAAGGGTTCATGAAAAGTCAAATTAAAAATAAATTGGAAACTAAATCTAATTCTTCAAAACCAGTAAGTCAAAGAACAAATTATAGAAATAATCAATGATTTCATTAAAGAGAATGACAATGAGGAGACACCATATCAAATTTTATGAGATATAGTCAAAGCAGTACTTAGGTGAAAATTTATATCCCTGATTGCTTATATCAATAAAATAGAAAAAAAGCAGATCAATGAATTGGGTATGCAACTAAAAAAACTAGAAAAAGAACAAATTAAAAATCCCCAATTAAAGACTAAATTAGAAATCCTCAAAATCTAAGGAGAAATAAATAAATAAAATTGAAAGTAAGAGATCTTTTGAACTAAGAAGAAGAACACTAGGAGATGGTTTTATGAGGGAAAAACAAATAAAATAGAACACTGGTTAATTTGATTAAACAAAGGAAAAAGAAAATTAAATTACCAGTATCATAAATGAAAAGGGTGAAGTCACCTCCAATGAAGAGGAAATTAAAGCAAGCATTAGGTGCTATTTTGCCCAATTATATGCCAATAAATCTGACAATCTAAGTAAAATGGAAGAATATTTGCTAAAATGTAAAGAGCCCAGATGAACAAAAGAGGAACTAGAATACTTTAATCCCGTCTCAGAAAAAGAAATTGAACAAGTCATCTATGAACTCCCTAAGAAAAAATCCTCAGGGCTAGATGGATTTACAAGTGAATTCTATCAAACATTTAAAGAACAATTAATCTCAATATTATATAAACCATTTGGCAAAATAAGCAAAGAAAGAGTCCTACCAAATTCTTTTTATGACACAAATATGGTGCTTATACCTAAGGCCAAAAACAGAGAAAGAAAACTACAGACCAATTTCCTTAATGAACATTGATTCAAAAATCTTAAATAAAATACTAGCTACATATCACAAATATTATTCACTATCATCAGATGGGATTTATACCAAGAATGCAAGGCTGATTTAATATTAGGAAAACTATCAGCAAAATTGACCATAATGGAAAGCACATGGTTATCTCAATAGTTCAGAAAAAGCCTTCAGCAAAATATAACACTCATTCCTATTAAAAACACTAGAAAGCTTAGGAATAAACGGCCCTTTCCTCAAAACAATAAGTAGTATCTACCTAAAACCATCAGCAAATATCATCTAAAATGGGGATAAAGTTAGAAGCCTTCCCAATAATATCAAGAGTAAAACAAGGATGTTCTAAGTCCCTCTTGATTAAAGAAATGCAAATTAAAACAACTCTGAGATACTACCTCATACCTATCAGATTGGCCAATATGGCAGTAAAGGAAAGCAATAAATGTTGGACGCTATGTGGCACAATTAGGACACTAATGCATTGTGTTGTGAACTGATCCAACAATTCTGGAGGGTAATTTGGAACTATGCCCAAGGAGCTATAAAACAATGCCTACCCTTTGATCTTGTAATACCACTACTAGGTCTGTATCCCAAAGAGATTTTTTTAAGTAGAAAGGACCTACTTTTACAAAAATATTTACAGCTGTTCTTTTTGATATGACAAAGAATTGGAAACTCAAGGGATGTCCATCATTTGGGGAATGGCTGAACAAGTTGTGGTATATGATAGTGATGGAGTTGTGGTATATGATAGTGATGGAATACTATTGTTCTGTAAGAAATGATGAGCAGGATGATTTCAGAAAGAGCTGGAGTGACCTTCATAAACTGATACTGAGCAAAATAAGCAGAACCAGAGAATATTATACACAGAAGCAGCAATATTGTGGAATGATCATTTGTGATACTTAGCTACTCTTAGCAATGCAATGACCTAGGACAATTCTGAGGAGTTTATGACAAAAAATGCTGTCCAGTTCCGGGTTAAGATGGTGGCAGAGTAAGAAGCAGCTCTTAACCTCTCCTGACCGAAACACACAAAACTCCTCAAGGGGACATAAAAACAAGTCCAGACGAACGGAGGAACCCCACAACAGGGCACAGCGTGGAAGGTACGTGGAATTGAGACATTTCCAGGCTATAAAGGGCTCTCACTAAATCGCGGGCTGAGCAACTGCCCCACCCCCGCCCCCTCCACACACAAGATCTAGAGCTCTGAAGCCAGCTAAAAAGAAATAGAGCAAGTTTGGGGCACCCATCGAGTCATTGGCAGCTCCGGGGCCTGTTCCTGAGAGCAGCAAGACTTAGGACCCCATTAAGCCAAAGAAAGCAGGCGAAATCTGAGCACGGGCGCAGGACACAGGGCGCACAGCGCAGGCTGAGCAGAACGCAGGCACTGCAGAGGCATGGGTGGAGGCAGACACAGCCAGGAACTAAAGCCTAAGTGGGGAACCAGTGCAGACGGGTATATGACTGTGGAAGCAGCGCCCTGAGACTTGTAAAGAAACCTCCGGCAGAGGACAGACACTGAGCGCAAGGATAAATCTGAGAAGCTGCTGGGGTAATGATGGCTACTCAGCCTCAGGAAGTTCAGAAGAGAAAGAATAACAACAAGAAAAAGAAGTCTTTAACACTCGACAGCTTTTACACAGAGAAAATCCAGACAACCAAGCAAACAGAGGAGAACAAACAAGCATCCGGACCCTCCTCAAATAAGGAAAACTCCTCACAAGCTATGGAAGAGTTCAAAACTGAGATTTTGAGGAAAATGGAAGAGATCTGGCAAGAAAATAACTGTTTAAAAGGTAGAATCATGCAATTGGAAAGTGAGGCTCAGAAACCAAATGAACTGATAAGCAAATTGAACTCCAGAAATGACCAGATTGAAAAGGAATACCAGAAGATTATGGCCGAATACCAGAAGATTATGGCCGAAAACCAGAAGATTATGGCCGAAAACCAAAAGATTATGGCCGAAAACCGAAAGATTATAGCCGAAAATCAATCCCTAAAGGCTAGAATTGAGCAAGTAGAAACT
>NC_058136.1:16399472-16464050 GCF_016433145.1 Gracilinanus agilis | reverse complement strand
TTTCTTTCTTTCTTTCTTTCTTTCTTTCTTTCTTTCTTTCTTTCTTTCTTTTTCTCATTTTCTTTCCTTCTTGCTTTTCTTCCCTTCATCCTCTCTCCCATAGCACTACCCTTATTTGAGGAGACAATGTGAATTTTGAAAGGAACCCAGCAGGAAATTAGTCCTCTTTATTCCAAAGAGATAGCAGAGATTAAGAAAGGGTTGGAGAGACTCCAGGGTCAGTCTACTTTGACATTTGTCATTTCCTACCCACATGGGTGATGGGGGAATGGCCAAGAAGCTGCTACCACTGCCCCTAAGGACAATGAGAACAGATCCTTCAAATTTGTAAAGACGAGATTAAGGCACTGGTCTGGTCTGTGTGATGGTGGAAGAAAATAGGAGGTCACCACAATTCCTCCTGCTTCTGCAAGGGATGTCTCTGGCTGGATCACGACAGTGTCCACATACATGCCAGATATTTCATGTGTGTCCCTGAAAGGCAGCATATTGTATTAGAAGTACAACTTGGGTTTGGAGGTGACATGGTGATGGCTGAAGGAGTAGGCCTGAAAGAAAGAGAATAATTGTGGCTACTGGGCTATATTGCCACTAGAAGAGAGGAAAGAAAATAGAGGAGCTAAAAAAAGGTGTGTGTGTGTGTGTGTGTGTGTGTGTGTGTGTGTTGTAGGTAGGGAGAAGTTACTTACTCATCTATTAATCCAGAAAGAGCATGAGAGGCTACAAGGCAAAGCTGTATGGCCCTGGGCAAATGATTTCCCTTCTCTTGTGTTCAGTGTCCTCATCTGTAAAATGGGTATAACAGATCCTGTGCTGCTTACTTCATAGGGTTGTTGTGAGGCTCAGATGGGATAATACATGTACAGTATTTGACAGAGTATAAAGCACTCTGTTAACACTGTTACTATATTACTGTTCTTCATAATCTGTACTTGACCTAGTGTTAACATTTTTATCAGTGACTTCAAGACATAAAGAGTATCCTTTTCCAATCTTTATCAGTACTGCAGCTGATAGAAAGTAACTTGGAGTGTTTGGATATTCTCTCCAATGATACAGATCTCCATCCTCCCACCTAAAAAGAACTGGCATTTAGATAATATGTTAAGTCTGTGATTTCATCTGATCCTCACAATACCCTTGTAAGGTAAATACAACAAATATTATTATCCTCATTTTGCAGATAAGGAAACTGAGTCTCAGAGAGATAAAGCAACTTGCCCCTGGTCATATAGCTTGGAAGTGTCAAAGACAGAATCTTAGTAATAATAATAACTACTGCCATTTTATAGTACTATTAAGTTTGCAAAGTGTTTGACATACATTATCTCATTTAGTCCTCACAACAACCCTGCTATTATTATCCTGATTTTACAGATGAAGAAACAGACGTTTAGGGAGTCGCCTGGGTTCTCACAACTAGTAAGTGGCAGAGGCAGGATTTGAAGTCAGATCTTCCAGGCACTAAGCCTCGTGCTCTACTCCACCTACTACAGCATTTGACTTTGTGAATTTCACCACCTTATGGCCAAACTTCTAGCAATGAGACTTTCTGCATTTAGTAGAGAAATATTTCTTAAGCACCTTGTACCATGTTGGTGAACCTGTGGTACTCATGCTAGAGCATGCGGGAGGGGGATGCTCCCCTCCCCTTCTCCACATGTGCCTGAGGACATTTCTCACATGACTCCTCCCTCTCTGCCCAGCAGCCCAATGGGAGCTCTTCCTCCCTCCCCTGTCTGGGGTAAGGTGGGGGGCTCACATGAGGCATGAAGGTTGCAGTTTGGGTGCTCAGTCTCTAAATGGTTTGCCATCACTGACTTAGTATGTGCTAGGCCAGGGTTGACAAACTCTTTTACAGTTTGAGTGCCCAGAGGGCAAATTCAAGCTGTCTATGAGCCCCCTTCCCCTCCCCCCCCCATTACTGAGAGAGCTGAGGGAGAAAGTGCTTTCTTTGGGCTGCTAGACAGAGGGGTGGGGCATGCAAAAAATGACCCTGGGTGCTGGGAAGAGGGGGAAAAGCAGCTCCTCAAGTGCTGGCTCTGTACACGTGCCAGGGCTTCGCCAGCTCGGTGCTAGACACTCTGCTAAATGCCATTTTTCATCCACTTTGGATTTCCATGATGCATGGTTAGGCTTATCTCTCACATTGCTATAGACTTCACTGATGAAACTTTATTGAATAGTGTTCCAGGGCTAAATGCAAATAGCATAATTTCCTTTGTGAATCTGAATATTTGGAAAACTTGGTACCATCATTTGGTCATCCTTCCTTTGTTTGAACTCTCCTCAAGACATCTTTAGAGATAACGGCAGACACAGGAATAAAGGATTTAGAGCATAAAGGGCATGCAGTCCAATACCCCCATTTTACCTATGAGGAAAGTAGGCTGCCTAGAGGCTCAGAAATAGTAAGCAAAAAAAGAGTCAGGATTTGAACCCAGTTCCTTTACTTCAAACCCAATCTTTTCCTCACTTCTGTATGCTGCTGCTAGATAAGAATTATGTCTGAGGATGCTGTGATTAAATGTATACACATTTAAGCATGCATATATGTATATGACCACCATTTGATTCCCTTCCATTCATTTCCTGTGTAGATGATGGCCATATTCCCACAATGCTCGGGGACTAGATCCCATTGGTGGAAATTCTCTGGACTATGCATTAGCAGTTTGTGCATAAGCCATCTTCCACACCACATGCTCATTTTAGGAAGCATCTTAAATGTTACTTTACCATTGGGTAAAATCATATTTCAAAGAATTCCCTGGACACTGTGCAAAAGGGACTCATTAAACCACCACTTGGGTGTGTACAAAAATACATTCATTTTTATAGATTTAAATACTCCTTAGCCCTCTCCGAAGGACTGCATGACAGATGGTTTCAAAGCATGTCAAATTTACAAGAAGCAGACACAAATATTATTTAGCAGATCCCTGGGGAGTTCTCCTGAACCTTTTCCCTTCCAGAGCCAATCCTGTCTCTGTAAATACGTTGTCCGCAGTATTCCTCCATCTTTTTCTTCACCCAGTATTTATTCAGCACCTACTATGTGCTAAGTGCTGCTGGGCATGCAGAAACAAAGCAAACAAGTCTCTGCCCTCAGGGAACTTTCAGCACTTAGTGCCCACAATGTGCGGTTTTTATAGACTCATTCAATTTCAGGGTTGGAAGGGACCTTAGAGCTCTCTAGCCAGTCTTGGGGGAGTGGGGGAAGGTCCCCATCTTGCTTTCCAGTTGTGTGGAAGAAAAAGGATCATTGGACTTGGATCTCACAGGGACCTTAGAGAGCATGAAGTTTTATGCTTTCATCTGATAGAGAAAATGGATTCTAAGACACTTGAAGTGACTTGCCCAAGGTCACCAAGCTAGACTCCAGTCTTGGGAATGGAAAGCCAGGCTTCCTGCTACAGTTCATAGCCTCCAGAAGTACTATTGTTTCCACTTTATGGTTGAGGAAACAAGAGCTGTAGGGGTTAAGTGATCTGCCCTCTGGCCAGAGCTACAAGCTAACCCCAGAGTTCTTAACTAGGGCACTGTGATGTTAATATACATGTAAATATAGGCACCTCTAAGGGTTACTCAAAAAGCAAGACCAAAATGCCTACTGCAAAAGCTAAAGGAAAGCAGCTTATTATAATGACTGCGGCAGGAGTTCTGAAGCAAATCAAAGCAAGGCACTAGTAGATATACTCCAGAAATACAAATGAACAGAATGGACTGACCGGGTAAAGCACTTCTCATATCTTCATTACCTTCCAACCAATAATCTTCAGCCAACAAAAAATGTACTGAGCACCACTGGGGTGGGAGGGGACGTGAAGACACAGAGGACTCAGTCTTTGACTTCAAGCTTACCTTACAGTCCAGAGTGGGTGCACAAATACTCATCCCACTGACAATACAGAGGAGTCTTGGCTGGGTGGTGGTCTAGAGAGTAAGGACAGCAGAAGGGCCAAGGCTCATGTCCTTGGAGTAGTCAGGGAAGGCTTCCCAGAGTAAGCCTGATGGTTTACAGAGAGACAGGGAGACAGCCAGTGCTCGGGAGCAGAGTACTGTAAGCAAGGAGTATGCACTACATCCTATTTTTCTTCTACCAATCAAGAGGGCCAGCCTAGTCCGTGACCTGCAGTCAGGTATCACTAGAAAAACGTGCACTGCGTCCCGGAGTAGACTACGAGCCCATTGAAAGCAAGGACTGTTACGTTTTTCTCTTTATATCTCTAGTGACCGTCAGAGTTCCTGGTGTATGATAGGCACTTCATAAATGCTTGGAGAATGAAATAGAATGCTGAGCGTGTTTACATTTTTGATTAAAGATTGACCTTGGCTTCAAGGAAGGTCTTTGGGTCACTTAAAGAACTGTACAATTTCCCAAAGACAGTCCAGCCTGGTTCTATTCGTTCATGGCTTTTGTGAATTTTCTATTCAAGATATGCGTAACAATGGACAAATTATTTGGGCTGTCCATTTAACTGCATCTCATAGTCTGGCCAATAGTCATTCTTCATCCACTTGGCTTTTCCAACGTGGGTTAATAGGCCGAGTGATTATGGACCTCACTCCATTCTGTAATGTTAAGGTCTTCTTGGTGCTTCCAGGATAAGATCTACCACTTGGAGGCCCTCACTATTGATAGGGAATCTGGATTCATGGGACGCCCCAGTTTCTGAGGAATTCAAGTTAAGGGTCACACAGAAGGCAACCAAGAGATGCAGGTCAAGTGTGAGTAGGCTACAACACATCGCCAACAAGGGAAGAGTCATCCTTAAAGGATGTCATCAGAAAGATGGATGTCTGGGGGGAGAAAAGGAAGTAGATTAGACATTTGGTGGAGGGAGGTCTAGCATGTGTGCTCCATTAATATGCACATAATATCAGAAGCAGGTGGACCCCCTGTGGAGATTTTATGGGAAGACATGGCTAAGAATGACAGAGGATGAGAAGACATGGGTGAGTCTGCATCATTGAAGGAAGTGCCCACATCAAAGAGATCACAGATTTATGAAAATATCAAAGTAAGAATGGAGAAAACATCAAAAGATTGGTGATCACATCAATGGGAAGATCATAGTCCTTCCCCTTAGAGAAGAAGCTAACAGGTAAACAGAGTGATTTAAATTCTGTCAGTCAAGTGTGGGTACACACATACACACATACGCACATAGGCGCATGCACTCATCCCCTAAAGAGAAAACAGAAGCGATAGAAATAAAAACCTACAACCTGGATGGGACAAAGAGACAATGAAACATGTGCCAGCACCTGGAAAGATGATTTCCCTTACACCTGTCTCCCTTAGCTTGATTCTCCCTCTTCGGTGAGACCAGACATACTGCGCTTTCTCCTGGGCTTTCCTTTCCCTCTACAGAAATGTTTTGGTTAAGATGGTGTAGGTGATATCAAGATACGGTGTGAAGACAAAAATTAAAGAGATAAAATATGGAAATGGCATCAGAGAAGAAAAAGAGAGGAAAAACAATTGGATCAGGCCAAGTAGCCACAGAAGAGGAAGAGGTCTGAGCCGGAGGCCTCATGATTTTCAGGGAGTTGAGAGGCCATTGTTCAAGGTGTAGTAAAGAGGGGAGCAAGCCAATCATTTGGAAAGGAAATCGTAGATAGCATTACCACGGAAAGAATGTGATCAGAAAGACACCAATAACTCCCAACCCATTCGCCTACTTTCTCATCTCCATAAAAGCTTTATGAGAATGACTTACCCACACAAAGGGTAGCCTTGGTTGAAAAGATGAAAAGGGAACAGGCATGTTCTTGCAAATAATATGCAGCAGCCGACCACATCTTTACAGAGACACAATTGAGTGAAAGATGCAGAGAACACAATATCTCACTGTGCTTATTGTTATTATAATAACTGGGCACTGGCTTTCAAGATACTTCAAGGAAGGAAAAAAATCTTCCCAACTCCAGCAGTAGTATGGCAAAAAAGAAAAAGACAACAGAAACCCTTGGCCAATCTTCCTATCTTCATTTTGAAAAACAAAACAAAATTTATGAAAACAGTCTACACATTTTGAGGCTGTCTTTGATTAAAATATGAGAAAGGATCAGGTAGACTTCTTTTTTTAAACCCTCACCTTCTGTCTTAGAATCAATACCTTGTTTTTGGTTCCAAGGCAGAAGAGTGGTAAGGGCTAGGCAATGTGTGTTAAGGGACTTGCCCAGGGTCACACAGCTGGGAAGTGTCTGAGGTCAAATTTGAACCTGAGATCTCCCTTCTCTAGGCCTGGTTCTCTATCCACTGAGCCCAAACAGGTAGACTTTTGAAGACAGTTTTCTTGATTTTCTATAACATACAACTTCTTCATTATCACAAAATTGACCAAAAGGAATAAGTGATTGAGTAAAGATTCAAACTCATGTCCTTGACCTTGGGATCCGGATGGGGTATTATAGGTCCCAAGCAGACTGTTAAATTTTCAGTGGAAGCATTCATACCTCACGAATTGACTAGAAATCAGGGCCAGATTGTCTAGAATTAAGAAAGTAATGGAGCAAATGTTCATAATGCAGATGAAACTTCAAAATGGGTCCTGCATATAATTTTCCTCTGAGAGCTGGTTGTTAAACAACTGCACATCCACTGGGTCTAAGGTTCTTCCCACCAGTAGCAAGCTTCTTTTTGGGCACTCTCTTAGTTGCACTAATTAGTATGTTGCTTTGTAAATGTTCTTATCCAGGTATCTCTAACTGGGTCATAATCTTTTAATTGTTTATTTTTAAATTGCATTTATTTATTTGTTTGTTTTTAAAGTAGTTTTCCATGGTTACATGAGTCAAGTTCTCTCCCTCCCCTCTTTCCTCCCGCCTCCCAGAGCTGACAAGCAATTCCACTGGGTTATACATGTATTATCCCTCAATACCTATTTCCTCATTATTCATTTTTGTAATAGAGTCATCTTTTAAAGCCAAAATCCCAAATCATATACCCATATATGCAAGTGATAAATCATGTTTTTTTTCTGTGTTTCTACTCCCACAGTTCTTTCTCTTGATGTGGATAACATTCTTTCTCATAAGTTCCTTGGGATTATCCTGGATCATTGCTTTGCTATTAGTAGCAAAGTCTATTACATTTGATTGTTTCAATTTCTGTGTACAATGTTCTCTTGGTTCTGCTCATTTTGCTCCGCATCAGTTCATGGAGGTCTTTCAAGTTCACATAGAAATCAAGCAATTCATCATTCCTTATAACACCATAGTATTCCATCACCATCATATACCACAATTTGTTCAGACATTCCCCAATCAAGGGACAACCTTTCATTTTCTAATTTTTTTGCCACCAGAAAGAGCACTGCTGTAAATTTTTTTGTATATTTTTTTTTACCTTTTTGGGGTACACACCTAGTAGTGGTATTGCTGGATCAAAGGACAGGCATTCTTTTAAAACCCTTTGGGCATTCCAAATTGCCTTCCAGAATGGTTGGATCAATTCACAACTCCACCAGCAATGCATTAGTGTCCCAATTCTGACGCATCCCCTCCAACATTTCTTATTTTCCTTTACTGTCATATTGGCCAATCTTCTAGGTGTGAGGTGATATCTCAGAGTCATTTTGATCTGTATTTCTCTAATCAAGAGGGATTCAGAACACTTTTTCACGTGATTATTGACAGTTTTTATTTCTTCATCTGAAAACTGTCTATTCATATTCCTTGACCATTTGTCAATTGGGGAATGACTTGATTTCTTGTACATTTGACTTAGTTCCTTATAAATTTGAGAAATTAGACCTTTTTCAGAGAATTTTGTTGTAAAATTTTTTCCTAGTTTGTTGCTGCCCTTCTAATTTTGGTTACATTGGTTTTGTTTGTACGAAACCTTTTTAATCTAATATAATCAAAATTATACATTTTACATCTTGTAATGTTCTCTATCTCTTGCTTAGTCTTAAATTCTTCCATTCCTATAGAGCTGACAAGAATACTATTCTATGTTTACCTAATTTGCTTATAATTTCCCTCTTTATATTTAAGTCATTTACCCATTTTGACTTTATCTTGGTATAGGGTGTGAGATATTGATCTAAACCCAATTTTTGCCATACTGTTTTCCAATTTTCCCAGTAGTTTTTGTCAGATAGTGGGTTCTTATCCCCAAAGCTGGAATCTTTGGCTTTATCAAACACTAGATTGCTGAGGTTACTTACCCCAAGTCTATTCTATTGATCCTCCCTTCTATTTCTTAGTACCAGATTGTTTTGATTACTGCTTTATAGTATAGTTTAAGATCTGGTACTGCTGGGCCACCATCCTTCACATTTTTTTTATTAGGTCCCTTGATATTCTTGATCTTTTGTTCTTCCAGATGAACTTTGTTTTAATTTTTTTCTAATTCTAATTGGTGCTTTGATAGGTATGGCACCGAATAAGTAAATTAATTTAGGTAGGATTGTCATTTTTATTATATTAGCTCATCCTACCAATGATCAATTAATGTTTTTCCAATTGTTTAGGTCTAGTTTTATTTGTGTGAAAATTGTTTTGTAGTTGTGTTCATATAATTCCTGAGTTTGTCTTGGCAAATAGATTCCCAAATATTTTATATTGTCTAGAGGACTTTTAAGTGGAGTTTCTCTTTCTAACTCTCGCTGCTGAGTTTTATTGGAAATACAAAGAAATGCTAATGATTTCTGAAGGTTTATTTTGTATACTGCAACTTTGCTAAAGAAGTTATTATTTCCATTAGCTTTTTAGTTGTTTTTCTTGGATTCTCTAAGTATACCATCATGATCATTAGCAAAGAAAGTTTAGTTTCCTCATTGCCTACTTTAATCCCTTCAATTTCTTTTTCTTCTCTAGTTGCTACTGCTAGCATTTCTAGTACAATATTAAATAATAGAGGTGATAATGGGCATCCTTACTTCACTCCTGATATTATTGGGAAAGCTTCTAACTTATCCCCATTGCAGATGATACTTGCTCATGGTTTTAGATATATACTGCTTATTATTTTGAGAAAAGGCCCTTTTATTCCTATACTTTCTAGTGTTTTCAATAGGAATCAAAATCCTTTTAGTAGGCAGAACCCATTTCCTTTATTTCCTCTACTGCTTTTGTGTCCTTCTCTGATATGCGCTCATCTCCCAGGGGCTCTATCATAGAGCTTGAGGGCTTTGTAACAGGTCAGATTGAGGCCCAGACATAGGCTGAGTTTACTGAAATTCATTCATGAGTAGGAGTTGAGAGGAAAGGGCTCCAGAATCCTTAGGCCACTTCTGCATCTAAGTGGTAGGAAAGTGGGTCTAGGAATAAACATTCAGTCCAGTTCAATTCCACAAACATCTTAGAGAGTCACAGGATATTAGAGCTAGAAGGAACTTTAAATATCAATTAATCCAAACCCTTTTTTACAGAGGAAGAAACTGAGACTTGGAGAGGTGAGGTGAGAAAGGAAGGAAGAAAAGCATTTATTAAGCCCTTACTCTATGCCAGGCAGTGTGCTAAGGTCTTTACAAATATTATCTCATCTGATCCTCACAACAACCCTGGGAGGTGAGTAGATGCTTTTATCAACCTCATTTTACAGTTTAGGTAAATGATGAAGAGGAAGGTGAAGTAAGTGGCCCAGGATCACCTAGCTAGTAAATATCTGAGACTGGATTTGAACTCAGGTCTTCCTAATAACTCCAGATCCAATACTTTCCCAACTTTATTACCTAGATGCCCTTAAGACAATGTCACTAGAAAGTTGGAGTCTTTGGACTCCAAGTTCAGTGTTCTTTATAGTGCTTCTTTCCTACTTTAACATGTTAGGGATTGGGAATGATACAAATTTTGGACAAGATGTGGCCCTTACCCTCATTGGACATATAGTCTAGAAGTAGGATTTGACATTGACAGAGATAACTATATGTAGCAGTCCTCTCAGATATCCACTCCAGGCTTGTCTCTATCCACTGGGCCACCTAGCTGACATATGCTCCCCTCAGTCTTGAACTCCAAGAAAGGGTCTATGGAAGATATGAGTATTTCATATTCTAAGCATTCTGTGAGTCTGTGATACTAAAACTATAACCCATAAACCTCTACTGATGTGGATTTCAACAATCAGTCAAAGGATGTTGTTGCTGTTAAGTCTTTCAAAGAGCTGATCAAATGACATCATGATGTCGGGGACAGGGTACAGTATGTTTGACTGACTGATCAGTCCAATAGGAGGCCAATTCATCTCCTAAAATGGCCTAGCAAAAGTAGCAATCAAAAGTCTCCTGTCTCCTCTATAGATCTGAGGCTTTCTTTCCCCCAAATACAGACATCCATCAGTAGGAAAACTGGACACCTATACAGTTTACAGGTGGAAAGGCATATCTGTAGGACTATTTGTGGGCTACTTTCCCCCCTTCTGTCACCTCCTAAAACTCAAATATCTTCTCTCAAGAGGATTTGATTTTGGTTTCCACTATCCTCAATTTGGGGCTCAGCTGCAACACAGACCCTAGGACCCCGAGGAATGTCTGCCCATATAAATGGGAGTGGATTAAAAAAAAAGCACCAAGCCAAGCCAAGTCATCCTCCTGATCCCTTCATATGCAAATAGACCACTCAAGGTTTATAGCCCTTATGGATAAAAATGGGACACCTTGCAGCATCTTAATGAATTGCAGGGGGGTAGAGTTGGACTTAATTGATCAAGTGTCCTTGATCAAGACTCACCTATAACTGCCCTTTGACCCAGCCATACCACTGCTGGGTTTGTACCCCAAAGAGATAATAAGGAAAAAGACTTGTACAAAAATATTTATAGCTGTACTCTATGTGGTGGCAAAAAAATGAAAAATGAGGAGGTGCCCTTTGATTGGGGAATGCCTGAACAAATTGTGGCATCTGTTGGTGATGGAATACTATTGTGCTTAAAGGAATAATGAACTGGAGGAATTCCATGTGAACTGGAACAACCTCCAGGAATTGATGCAGAGTGAAAGGAGCAGATCCAGGAGAACATTGTACACAGAGACTGATAGATACACTGTGGTAAAATCGAATGTAATGAACTTTTCTACTAGCAGCAATGCAATGATCCATGACAATTTTGAGGGATTTATGAGAAAGAATGCTATCCACATCAAGAACTGTGGGAGCAGAAACGCAGAAGTAAAACATATGATTGATCACATGGGTTGATGGGGATATGATTGGGGATATAGACCCTAAGCGATCACCCTAATGCAAATATTAATAATATGGAAATAGGTTTTGATCAATGACACATGTAAAACCCAGGGGAATTGCACGCTGGCTATGGGAGGGGGTGGGAGGAGAAGAGGGAAAGAACATGAATCATGTAACCATGGGAAAATATTCTAAATCAGTGATTCCCAAAGTGGGTGCTACCACCCACCTGGTGGGTGCTACAGCGATCCAGGGGTGTGGTGATGGCCACAGGTGCATTTATCTTTCCTATTAATTGCTATTAAAAATTTTTTAAATTAATTTCCAGGGGGCTAAGTAATATTTTTCTGGAAAGGGGGTGGCAGGCCAAAAAAGTTTGGGAACCACTGCTCTAAATTAATTAATTAAATAACATTTTTAAAAAGACTCAACTATACACATGAGATACATGATAAGTGATACACCAGGGTCCAGAGGTAAGGTAGCTAAGTGTCAAAGTAGATAAAGCACAGGGCCTGAAGTCAGGAAGACTCATCTTCCTGATATCAAATCCAGTCTCAGACTCTTACTAGGCCCTAGGCAAGTCACTCTACCCTGTTTGCCTCAGTTTCCTCATCTGTAAAATGAGCCTAAGACACCCAAAATGGGGTCATGAAAAGTCAGATCCAGCTGGAATGACTGAACAACTGACTTTTGGCACTATCTGTTACATAACTCTAAACTGTTCTTTGCCCCACTTTGTGTGCTGGCACTTGTTTCTTTAGTGTTGAACAGTTCCCATATTCTGTCCTCCCACTCCCAATCAACCCTAACAGGAAAAGTAGCCAAAGGCTCTGTAGGGTTTGGCTGACCTTTAATGCTTTTCCACCTTTGGTATGGCAGCAAGGCTTAATCCTCATAGGTCAGTGATGGCAAACCTATGGCACACAGAGTGCTCTCTGTGGGCACTTGACCACCCTCCCCTCCCCCCCATTGTTACTAGAAAGGCAGAGGCAGAGGGACTGGGGCAGAGCTGCTCTCTTCCCCCCTCCATGCTCCTGAGGACATTTTTTCACATCCCCTGAACCTCTGCCTAACAGTCCAATGGGAGCTCACAGACCCCAAATCTGGGAAGGAGTGGAGGGCTCTGACCACTCCCCTCCTCCTCTTTACACTCATTGAGGACATTCCTCACTTCATCTGCCCCTCAGTCTAGCAGCCCAGTGGGAGTGCTTCCTACCTCCCCTGTGTGGGACAAGAGGGTAGGGCAGGGCATACCTGTCACTTGATGTGGGGGAGGGGCATGGGATTTTGTCTGGGGGGTGGGGCCTGGCACTCTGTCTCCAAAAGGTTCGCCATCACTGTCATAGGTCATTCTTCAGAGTCATGAACAGGATTTGGGTATTTCTAATTACTTCTAATATTAATAATTAAATTAAATAGAAATAATTGAATTAACTATTCTAATCTTTCTAATTACTAGTGCTGCTGATGACATAAGAAGCCTGAGCATTGTGTCACTTTGCCCAACATAGTTGGTCAGGGGCTGTGCTAGTTGATGAAGTGATGGACCCTTGGGCCATTATACACTAGGGTCATTTAGGTGCTCTCTCTGCAGCTCCCACAGGGCACCCCCACTAAAAAACAAACAAACAAAAACCCTTTAAAAAAGAAAAGCGAAAGTGGAAGCAGAAGAGAGCATCCCTGGGGGCAGATGGCAGCATCAGGCAGACTTCCAGGGCTGTGTGGGTAGACTTCTGGTGCTTCTGGTGCTGCTTCCCTGTTTGTCAGCACTTGGGGTACAGTGGAAAACCGAAACCCTAAAGCAGGGGACAAGGGGACCGTACTATATTTTCCAGAACCAGGGAATCTAGGGCCCCAGTAGTGCTGACCTGTAGCTGCCTCCCATGTCTCACCTGGAAACCGGTTTGGTTTGACCTGCTGGTTGTGGGGATAGGTGCCGCCTTCCTTAGTGGTCCCAGCAGGGAGAGGTATGGAAGGAGTGTGAGTGTGCCCTGGGAGGGCCGGCTGCTCTTTCCTCATTTTGGGATGAAGGCTTTTTGGAAGAGGTGGCATTCGAATCTTGCCGTTGTTGCTCCTTACCTGCTGTGTAACCCCAGGCAAGTGGCTCAGCCTGCAGGGGCTTGGTTTGTTTGCTCCTCTGGAAACTGAGGCAGTGTGACCAGATGAGCTCCAATACTCCATGACATCAAATGACGGTGAGCTCTAATCTTCTGTGAGTTTTGCCTGGATGGGTAAGAACTGGGAGGGAAGGTGAGAGAGAGGGAGATTCTTATATGGAATTCCTAACAGGTATCCACATTCCCTTTCAAGTCTGGGCCTTCTCTGGCGATGGGCTAACAGTGAATGGCCAACAGCCAACAGAGAAGGTTGAGGGTGGGTGGGAGGTGAGGGGCCAAGTCCCTTCTGAATAAACTGACCTTTTGGTAAAGATATGTCCAACATTGTAAATAGGAGGCTTCCTTTTTGTGTGCAAAAGAAAAAACCGTATAGGACTTGGAGTGATATTTGCCCCAGTTTTCCCTACCAGAGAAGCCCTTTTGTCTGATAAAGTAAATAAGAAATTTCTGTCCCTGCCCCAGATTCGGTTTCATGGGATCATAAAGTGTCAAGGTTGAAAGAGACCTTAGAATTTACCTAGTCCAACCCCTTTCTTTCACAAGTGAGGAAACTGAGGACCAGCGAAGCTTCGAAGGTGACTTGGTTAATGTCACAGAGCTTTTGGTCCTTCTGGGGAGCAAGGAGACAAAAGAAGCCAACGGCCCGCATTCTACTGTTCAAGAGTTAAAGCAGTATGGCGGGTGTAGTGGACAGAGGGCCAGACTTGGAGGCGGGAAGCCCACCTCTGACACTCTTTAGTTGTGTGATGGAGAATCTGTGTGCTCCTTTGCTGAGCAAACGACTCCAGCAGTACTAAAGGAAAGGACCTCGGCCCTTTGTGGTCCATTTGCTGGAGGATGTACAGGAGGGCTCCACAGATGGGGGCGGGGCTGGATTGCTTATAGTCACTGGAGAGAATAACCACAGGGAACAACGGGGCGATTATAGGCCCATTGAAATGTGGAGTGCTTGAGAGATATACAGAGGGGGAAGGCTGGCCTTGGGAGTTGGGAAGACCTAGACTCTATATTTCTACTTCTGACATTTCCTAGCTTGATGCCCGGAGGCAAGTCACTTAACTTTGTGGAGCCTCAGTTTCCCTTTCTGTAAAGTCAGGGTAAGAGCTGCAGTACCTATTCCTGCGGAGTTGTTAGGAAGCTCGGAGGAGAGAATGTAGGTAAAGGGGAGCTGCCAGCTTTCCAGGGCTAGAGAAATGTCAGCTATTATTATTAAGGGGTTGTGAATGAGTGGGTGGAACCAGAGTCATTCTCATGGAAAGGGCCCAGCTCCTGGTCCCTGTCAAGGGGGTGCCTGAAGCCAGAAAGGTTGAGCCCTTTGGCCTCTGGCCCAGCTGGTGTTTGCCTTTGGTTTTCAGCCTGGTGCAGCTGCCTTCTTTGCATCTGGCCATCCCTTTGCCCCAAGCCAAGATCCGTGGGCTCGGCCAGCCGGTTTCCCAACTCTAAACTGTTTCTCCCTGGTTGGCCTGCCCCTCCCTCCGAGGTGCTCCGGGAATATCAGACAGGACCTTAGCATTCCTGACCCTTGGCCTAGCATAAATCATCCCTCACCCTTGAATGAGGAGCTGTTTACCTAGCTGAATTCAACCGTCCCGGGCCCAGGCGGTGGCAGAGCAGACAGACAGTTTCTACCTGACTAATTCAGAACGCTCTGAGGGCCAGGTGTTTCCTATCTTGGGCTCCAGGTGGCCTTTATCTTGAATGCGGGGTGGTGCCATGCAGGGTGGAGGAGAAAGCCCTCCTGGCCGCACACCCTTGATTTCCTTGGAGGTATTTGGGAGCCCCATTTGGCTGATGAGGAAACTGAGGCCTGCCAAAATCTACTGGGCTCGTAAATGTACATAACAACGGCCCAAACTTGCAGGAGCTACCAGCCTTTCTGTGGGACTTTGGCTGATTTCCTCACCCTCTGGGCCACAGCTTTCTTCTTTGAATTTCTCTCTAAACAACATCCTAGTATCTGGGTTCCAATCCTACTTTTGATACTAGACCTTGGAGAAGTCATTTAACCCTCTTAGCCCTGATTTTCCTCATCTTGTAAACTGGGGAGAGAGACCGCAGCAGATGGCTCCTTCCCGCCCCAGATTCTTGAACCTGTTCAGCATTCTCTTTGGGACCTGTCTCTCGGTCACCGACTTCCTCAGGATATCATGGGGGAGTGGGACAGCCAGCTTCTCAGGACCTGTGATGCCCTCCCATTGCCAGCTCTTAAATGAGTGACTGCTTTCCACATGCAATGCTTTCTGGAACCGCACAGACAAGGCAGAAGCTTTTGCGGGCCTCTGCTCTGGAAGATGCCCCTCCCTGACCAAGCTCGCTGTTCTTTTTTTTTTTTTTTAAAGTCCATATAGTCTTTGTCTTGCTTTGTTAGGCAGTTGCCTGTTGTACAACACATATCTTATTTGGATCACAGGCTGTCAGCCTTTGAAGGGCTCTTAGAGATCTCCTAGTCCAACCCCCCTCCCCCATTTTACAGAGGTTTGAAGAGAGCCCCCCCAAGGGAAAGGGACTTGCCCAAGGTCACCCAGTGAATTCAGCAGAGCTGGGGGTGCTGCTCTGGGGCCCTCAGCTCTAAGTAAGACAGCACCTTGGCTGAACTCTCCCCAATTCCGGGGTCACTTCTGAGAGCAAGTACAGGCTTCTTTTTCTATTTGTAGCCGAGGTATGTAATTAGCACTGTGCTTGGCACACAGCCAAACACTGAGAGGTTCTTTTTGGTCCCTTTGTTCCCCACCAAACAACAGGGGCCGGTGGGCAAGAGCTCATCTCCAGCCTCTGCCCCCTTACTTTTCCGCCAAGTCTTTCCTGGTCCCCCACGGGCTCCCTGGAGCAGAGCTAAGACGTGGGCACAGAGAACCAAGGCCCAGGGTAGAGGGTGAAAGTGTTCAGGGAGGCTTAGGGACATTAGGCAAGTTCTTCAGGGTAGAAGGGCCCAGAGGAGGTGGCATGGCAGGAGAAGGGGAGGTGGGGGTGAGGGGAATACCCGCCTGGGGTGCCCAGATGGAAGTGGAGAGGCTACCCCCAATTATGCCAGGCAGCCAAGGTAAGGACAATGGTCTTTGGAGCTCCGGGAAGTCTGCCCGGGTAGTGTTAGGGCAGATGGCGGTTCCCCTTTTTCTGTCACCGATCCTCACCCTGCCCCAGCACCATTTGGTGACTGGGGCGCTCCCCCACCCCCACCCCACCCCCGGGGCCCTCCCAGCCCCGTCGCAGAATCAGGCCCTCCAGGAAGCAGGGATCTGTGTGCTAATGTGTTAATCCCCCTATTCAGAGGGCCGCTCCCCCCCTACTGCGGGGAGCAGCGGCAGCCTCAAACCTGGCTGGCCAGGCTTGCCAGCCCCGGGCCAGCCTTCTCCCTTCCTAATTACTGCACAAAAGGGGGAGTTTAGGCCCACTCTCCGGCACTTGTGCAAATCTCGGCCGAGCCCAAGGGACTGCGGAGGTCTCAATAGGGCGGGATTTCAAAGTCTCCAGCGGCGAGATCATTGTCTGAGCCCGCTGAGGGACCTTTTCCATTCATGGGCGCAGGGCCGCCCCGGGCACCGGCTGGGGACCGGGGCCGCAGGAGCGTGAGACATGGCCCGCTGCCATTGGCTGAGCGGCCCCTAGGCCAGCCAATGGGCGCCGCCGCTGCCGCCGCAGCCCGGGACTCCTTCTCCCCGTGGGCCCCGGGGAAGCATTTGTTGGGCCAGCCCCGAGGCCCGGTTCTCAGCAGTTTGCCTGCTTACCTGCTCACTTTTAGGGGCCGCTTCTCCTGGGAAGGGAGAAAGTCGGGGCTCATATTTCCACTTGGCTGGCTTCCTAGTCTATCTGGAGAGAAAACCGGCGGCAACATCATTGTAGTTTGGGCAAAAGGCCTTCACCCCCGCTCTTCAGCCCTGTGAGGTTAGGAGGCATCCCCATTTTACAGATGGAAAAGTCCACGCCCAGGAAGACCTAGAGAAGGGCCCATGGCCCCAGCAAAAGGTGCAGACAGTTCCATTTCTCCTCCTTGCCGCTTGCTGCTGCCTCTCTTGTTGGGTTCCTGGGAGCTCTCAGAGCTGGAAGGACGAGCCTTAGAAGGCCACCTAGTCCTACACCCAGGCTTTTACAGAAGAAACTGAGACTCAGAGAGGTTCAGTCACTTGCTCAAAGTCACACAGCTAATGAATGGCAGAGCTGGACTTTGAACTCCGGTCCTCTGACTCTGCTATGTTTGACTTTTCCTTCTGGTTCGTGGCCGTTTGTGTTTTCTTTGGAGGCAGGATGCGGAGGTAGTCGGGGAGAACGAACTCGCCTCCCCGAAATCCTTGTTAGATTCAATTACAAGTTGGAAGCTTGGCCTTTTCAGGTTGTGGTCTCCCAGAACTGGAGCTGGTTGTTGGCGTTTAGAAAATCAGAAATGGCCGAGGTGGGATCCCCATTTCCAGAGGGCCGGTAGTGGCCAACGGAGGCCAGGGTCTTAATTAATGGAGCTGTATGTAGGCAGAAAACTGGGGTTGGACACACAGAAAAGGATGGGAACAAAGAATGCTGGACGGCCTGCAGGGACCCCCAGCCCTTGAGATGGTGTCCGGGACTGGGAAGGTCCCCAATACTCCACCCCAGACCCCTGAGGTAGATGAAACAAGCCTGGCACAATTAAAGCCAAAGCTGGAGCTGAGACACTACCACATGTTAGGCCCCTAACATCAAGGCAGTTTCAATAATACTGAGATCTAGCCCACCCTCCATCTCACTTCACAGAGGAGCAGAGGAAGCCCAAAGGGGCAGAAAGTAATGTACCTAAACCCCACCGTTGGGAAGTTAACTTGGTGTCTGTGCATATGGATCCCTATATGTTGGGAAGCTATAATTCACACCCCCCCACCACCACCATTTAGTCTGATCTAGGGGATTTACATTACTGCCCTTAACAGAGGAAGCTCCTCAAATCATTGATTACCCTGATTGCGGGCAGGCCATTGTCTCTATTATTCCTCAGAAATTGGGGAATTGAATTGCTCAGAAAACTAGAAGTCTCCCTCAGAGCCTTCTTTAAAGATGTGGGAGAGGGGGCAGCTGGGTAGCTCAGTGGATTGAGAGCCAGGCTACAGACGGGAGGTCCTAGGTTCAAATCTGGCCTCAGACACTTCCCAGCTGTGTGACCCTGGGCAAGTCACTTGACCCCCATTACCTAGCCCTTACCACTCTTCTGCCTTGGAACCAATACACACTATTGATTCCAAGACAGAAGGTGAGGGTTTAAAAAAGAAATAAATAAAAATAAAGATGTGGGAGCTCAAGGGCATCTGGGTGACTCAGGGGAGTGAGAGCCAGGTCTAAAGGAGGTCCTAGGTTCAAATCTGGCCTCTGACACTTCCTAGATGTGTGACCCTGGGCAAGTCACTTGACCCCCATCGCCCAGCCCTTAGCGCTCTTCTGCCTTGGAACTGATACACAGTATTGATTCTAAGATGAGAGAGGTGAGGGTTTAAAAAAAAGATGTGGGAGCTCTAGTGCAGATGTGGCCTTACATAGTAGGGCACCAAGTGTCCCTGGATGCCACACTGAGCAGGAAGCTTACTTAGCCTCTTCTTGAAATGTTTACTGTGCCCTTTGCTTAGTAATGTGAAGTTTTTGAACTTTACAAGGAGAGTCTGAGGGCCTTTTAAAACTGATCTTCTTTTCAGCTTTCCATTTGTGACCTCTCATAAATTACAGATATGATGTCAATGAAAAGGGATTTTTTTTCAAAATGTAAAACTATAATCGGCTACAATTACTTGGCAATAACATACTCTCACAAAGAAATTATATGAGGCTCAGTTTCCACCCAAATGTGAGCCTGGGACTTAGTTCCTTAAGTCTGACGTGCTTTGCTTCCTGCCAGTCCTCTTGAACAGAAGACTTTCCTTCATGTGCTCATAAATATAAAGTTGGAGTTCACCTGAGAAGTCTTCAGATCCAGTCCTTTCATTTTATAGGTGAGAAAGGAAGCAAATTGCCTTAAGGTCACTAGGGCAGTAAGTAGCAGTCAGAACAAGAATTTGAACCCAGGTCTTCTAACTCCTTTCTAGTATAAGGAGTCTTTTTCTAAAGCAGAGGTTCTTAACCTGGGCTCCATAACCAAGCATGGGGGTGGGAATGACATCTTTATTTTCCTGAACTTCTAGCATACTAGATTGCTAGATTTTCTTCATTTATTGAAAAAGATCACTCAGAAGTAAGTCAGGCACCTGAGTGCCCAAAGGGGTCCATGCCACACAAAAAGTTAAGATCTCTGTGAGTCTAAAGGCTATCACTGAACTTCCCTCTTCTGATCCTGGACTCCCCAAATCCTCTCAGCTCAGGCACTACCTTCCCTCCTCCCCCTTTCAAATATTTCCTTGCTAGCTTTAAAATGTTTTTAACACCTCTATCATTTCCTAATGAATCCCTCCCTCTCGGGAGAACCCTCTAATGTTAAGAATGTGTACACTCAAGGAAAACAAATGATCCCACTGCCTCTGGCTGAAAATGAATGACTCCATGTTCTCTGTTGCCCAGATTTTTCTGAGAGCACTTAGGCTAGATGTATCCTTAGTCCCGACTGGGTCTCTGTGGCCATTTCAGATGGTCTGCCTCTTCCCCTTGCCCCACAGCAGAACAGAACCCCCCCCCATGGGCAGGGACGGCCACGCTCCCATTCCTGTCCCCAGCACTTAGCAGGAGGCCTTGCACATACAGAGCATGTAGGCAAGTAGGCAGCTTCTTCAGTGTTGGAGAACTGTTTTCTTCCATGGCTTTGGACATCACTGGGCTTGTTCCTCTAAGTGGGAGCAAAGTCAAGTCAGGCTACTGGAAACCTTACAAAGGCCTTTTAGTCTCCTGTGTACCTTTTGCAGGCATTTTTTGCTTCTCTTCCTCATAACACTGTTTTCTGCAATGCCTTCTCAACTGTATTTTTTCTTGCAAATTTTTCTTAAACTCTTTCTCAGGAGGCTTTGGTTTGCTTTCCCCCTTATTATTTCCCCCGAGCATTTCCAAACTCTTCAAGTGAAAATATGCAAGTCGAGACTTGTGGGTAACAAGTTAGGACTTGTGGGGACACTTGGGGCTGTGGGGGGAGGGCGAACTCTGAGAGCTGCCAACAGTCTCCCCCACATTCAGCTGAAGGCAGAGCCCATGTTATTGGGACAACATAAGGCCCCAGATTTTCAGGAATGAAATCTGAGAACAGTATGTCAACATATTGCTTGGGTCTGTCTTGGAATATACAGTAGATGGATTTCTTTGTGCTGGGAAACATTAGGGAGGTCAATATGCTTTTTGGATGCTTTTTCTTCCTTTCTTCCTTTCTTTCTTCCTTCCTTCCTTCCTTCCTTTCTTCCTTTCTTCCTTCCTTCCTTTCTTCCTTTCTTCCTTTCTTCCTTTCTTCCTTCCTTCCTTTCTTCCTTCCTTCCTTTCTTTCTTTCTTCCTTTCTTCTTTCCTTTCTTTCTTTCTTCCTTCCTTCCTTTCTTTTTTTTTTACAGGCAGGGGGTTCATTCTTACCCTCTAAAGTGGTGGTATTAGATATCATCCAGATAATACACTTGATGGTTGCAGAGACTTCAGGTTCAAACAGAATGCCTCAAGGCGAGCAGCTTTTATGTATCCAGTTACAAGTTCTTTACTTCTCAATTAATGTTTTTCAACAACTACTGCTGGCCTGGGAAGAAACCCAGAAGTGACCAATCAAATCAAGTAATGATGAACTTAAGAGCAATAAATACCCAGGTGCATAGGGACCCTGAAGAATAGCAGCTGGGTCCAGTGGAAAGGACACTCAGTTTGGGAGAGTCAGAAGCCCTGGGTTGGAACTAGAGCTCTGCTATTTCTTATCTGTGTGACCTTGGGCACATCTCTTAACCTCCCTGGACCTCACTTTTCTTCATTTTAAAAATAAGAGGATTGGACAAGATGGCTTCTGAGATTCCTTTGAACTTGAGAGAGGTATGATCCTATGTATGTGACTTTGGACAGGCCACCTTATCTCCTGGGGCCTCAGTTTTCTCATTTGTAAAATGAAGGGTTGGACTATATGATTTCCAAGATCCCTTCTAGCTCTACATCTGTGATTCTAATCCTCTGATCCTAAGACACCTCCCCTCCCCAGGCCTCAATTTCCTCCTCTGTAAAATGAGGAGATTGGACCAGGTGGCCTGCTGAGGGCCCTCTTCCAGCTCTGATTCTGGTAGTTGCCCAAGAACTGAAAAGTCGATGAAACTTGCTGAAACACTGTAACTTGGCTCACAGAGCTTGTAGAAGGTGGGGGGAAAGGAGGGGGGCCCACAGTGAATGGAATGAATAGCAGATCCTTGAAGTTTTCAAATAAGCATAGAGGATCATGTACGCGTCTATTTGGCCAGTCCTTGAATTTCCAAAAACAGCTAGAAAAGGGAAGTGGATGGATTGGATACTTGTGAGCCATTCTGAAGGTATGGCTGTTTCCTCAAGTCTTGATTGTTCTCCTTTTAGATGCTCCAGTGCCATGCCCCACCCTCCCCCACCTAGGAAACACCTGGGATGTACCATTTGCCTCAGTAACAGCATTAATGGGAACTCTTCTGTTAAGCAAAGGCCTCTGTGGGATTAGGCATGTTTACATCCACCCAAGATCCATGGAACAAGGTCTCTCTCCCTCCCCTGAATGCTGTGGGGTTGTCTCCGTCTTTCCCTATTCCGAATGAAATGTTGCAGGGCTTTATGGGGCTAGTGGCAGACAAAGCTGCAGCTAAAGTTTCAAAGGCACTTGCCTCCTAACCTAGCTTTTCAGCAGCTCATTACGGCTTTTAAGATGGCCTTGTGTCTGAAATGGATACTGTATTTGCCTAGGCACTGTGTTCTGATGATACTCTTTCTGAAACACCATGGAGAAAATCTGTTGGTTGGTGATTTTTGGACTTCACCGTAGGCACGCAGAAAAGAACACTGTGGGGATTTGGGCTTGTATTTGTGTGAGTAGTCATTCCTCTAATGCAGATTGCAGCCCTCTCCCCTTAGTAGATGGTTTCCTAGGTTTCTATGGCCAAAAAATGTGGATCTCAATGACCAGGTTTTTGGGGATGAGCCTGACCTCGGGTAGCCTCTCTCTTCTGCTATTTCAGCTCATCTACCCATTTTTACGGTTTGCACTTCTTTCCCTTGTCTTCCCATCGATTCCATTTGGAAGATTACTCAACCTCCTAGAGGCCTGCCTTCCTTTAAGTGGTACCATTTAGCTGCCACAAGGGTAGTGTGGAGTTGCCCATCTCTGATGACCATCCAGTTAAATTCTCCGGGCATGGAGAATATGCCCTTTCTTGCTTTGACTTCGGTTGCAGATATGCTGTAGCCTCTTCACGCCAACCGTGCAGCTCTCACCTCACCTCACCTCACCACCGAGATTATCTGCTTCTTGACTTCTTTTCCGCGAGTCACCCGCAAGCGTACAGCTCCCTTGGGAGAATGTTTGCATTTGGTGGGTGGGTTTGGGTTTTAGTGGGAAACTTGTGATCATTGAAGAGGGAGCATAATTTTGCAAACACAGTCCAGCCTGCTCTGAGTCTGAGTTATGCTCATTGTTCTCCTGCAGGGCTTGCCCTAAACATATGTACCAATTCAATGCCCTGGCCATCTGTTCTGGGCCAGGCTCGAGTCTGTAGTTCAAATTCAGAATCAGAGCAAAATGGGACACCTGTAGTCCATAAAACATTCAACAAAAGGCCTTTCCTTAGCAGTAACATGCAAAGGCTATTCAGCAATGAAACAACATTGATTCACTTGAGTGAATCAGAGACTATGTGTCAAGCATCCTGAGAATTAACATAGGCTCTCGATGTTAGCTATTTATTATTGTTATCATTTGCCATTATTCCCCGATTCCTCTGCCTCTTTATGTGCCATGGTGACCCACCTAATCAGAATCCTGGACCAGATTTGTGGAGCTCCTAACCGTTCATGGGCTAGGCTTTTGTACTTAGGCGACCAGGAAGGTAAATCAAAAGTCTGAGCCTTGGACCCCTGACCCAGGCAGGTTTTGAGCTTTGTTTCTTTGCTTTTTAGGGAGAAAAAGCCTAGTCTAGATGGGAGAAACCCCAGCAGATGTTGTTCCTGTCACACCATCTAACTGCCTATCATCGTGCAGAGTTGGGTGGTAGGCGCTTTGCAGCCGCTTGCTTTTTCTGATATAGATTGTCAGGCTGCTCTTTTTTGAACAGTCACGGATGTCAGAGTATCCTGTAATATTTCAATCAAGCTATAAGCTCATCATCTGAAAACAGGAGTCATTTGGAGGCTGTCCCTGTCCAGAGGGGAACTTTCTTCCTTCCGGATCCTGCTCAACTCTCTTCTCTAAACACCTTCGTTCTATTCCCTCCTCAGAGGCGCTGACCACAATTATGTCGGGGGTGACCCTCAGGGAGGAGCAGCCTTCCCCCTAGAGCTCCCCCTTCTTTTCCTTTCTTTTCTTCTGTGAATTTTACTGGCAGCCTGACCAATGTGTCTTTCATCCTACTGTCACAGGTAGGTCTCCATAGGTGGCCCTCCTGGGCTTTGAGTCCATTCTGCTTTCCTTAGCTTCTCTCGCTTGTCAGGCTCCAGGGCTTTCCTGTTATGCTCTGTCCAGTTTAAAGATCATTTTCTTGATAGAAAAGTTGGCGACTAAATTGGAGGCCACTAGATCCTAAATCTAGAACTGGAAGGGCCTTCAGGTCATCTAGTCTAACCCCCTCATTTTACAGAGGAGGAAACTGAGGCCCAGTGAGGGAAAGGGCCTAGGATCCTAGAACTGAGAAGGAGCTAACAGGCCACCTAGTTTAACCTCCTCCTTTTACAGATGAGGCTCAGGCAGCGTGTGTGATCATATCTCTAGAACAAGAAAGGAACTCAGAAATCATCTAATCCATCCCAAAGATGAGGGAACTCAGCCCTGGGCAGGGGGAGGTGTTTCACAACAAGGTACCAACTTCCCCAAGCTATGACCAGAACCTTTCCTTCTCCAGCTGTATATAGGTCTGCTTTTGCTTTTTTTCCAGGCTTCTGCTCATTCTTAGTGAAACCCCAGTGCAGCAAAAGAAAGGAGAGGGTGTCCAGTTCTGTAAAATGAGATTTGACTACCATAAGATTTACCTTTTCTGGCAAAGCTTGAAAGGTGATTATCTTGCATTTAGCTCCCTTCTTTGTAATTCTACTTAGTCATTTTCTTTTTATTTTTGTACATATATATTTACTTGTCTTGTCATTAGAGTTTGAGCTCCTTGCACGCATGTAGGAGGTCATTTGATTCTTTGAACTTGGAACTCCCCTAGTGCTTGGCACACAGTAGTTGCTTAATCAAATGCTTGTTGATTGACTAATGTGAAGAAAAGAAAATTGTGAGTAAAAGTTGATAATGGCTTTCCAGCCATTGATTTGGAGTTTAAAATGGTAAAACAGTAAACTAGTGTAGCCTTGCTCTTAGAAAACCAGCCTCAAAGTCAGAAAGACCTGGGTTCAGGTCCTACCTTATACTGGCACACACTGGCTCTGAGACCCAAGGGAAATCACTTAATCTCTCAGTATTCTAGACAACTCTTGAAGAAAGGAAGTTATACAGAAGGTGCCAACCTGCATTAATAGAAGGAACTTCCTCACCTGGGAGTTCTCTATGTCAATGAAATCACAGAGTCCCTGTCCTAAGGAAGATATCTTCTTAGTCACAGCTAGCCAGTTTCCCTCAGAGTGAAAGAACTTGATGAGTATTCTGTACCCAGATTTGTTTTTTCTCTTAAGTATAAATTAAACATCTTGTTTTGACTTTTCCTTTTTTGGATAGGGAGTTATACCAGGTCAGAATTATACCAAAGACTATTATGTACCTAATGGATTCACAAAATCAAGTTGTTCCCACTGGGGCACTTTGGGAGTCTTAATTGACTGAAGAAATATGAATGACTAATGGGAGTTATTTCTTATAAGTCATGAAACCTGGGGTACATTCTTCCTCTCTGTGGGCCTCAGTTTCCTCCTCTGTAATATAGGGATTGGATTGGAGAATGTCTCGATTTCTAAAAGTTCTTCCATTGTTAATGTTTTTTGAGCCTCTGATCCTCGATCAGTGGCAGTTGCTTTCAGCATTATATAGGCTCTCGCAGTTGCCATCATGGGACATGCTGCAATAGACACAGACCTGGACTTGAAGAAGGACATCTTGGGTTCAAATTCCAGCCCTGCCCCTTACTAGTCTGTGAACTTTGGCAATTCACTTCTCATTTCTGGGCCTCAGTTTCCCTATCTGTTCAATGAAGGGGTTGGGCCAGATGGTCTCTTTCAGCTGTGACATTCTGTATATCCTTGTTTGGGGCCTCCTCTAACCCTTTCCCATCCTTGAGGGACCTCTCATTAGAACCCTCCATTTTTCTCAGGGTCTTGGCCTGTGGTTGCCGGCTTTCAGCCACTGTCGGTAATGTCAGTCATCAGTCACCAAGGCCCACATGTTAAGCTGTGCTGCCCTGTAGGACAAAAGCATCACCCCTGAAATCTCCATGCATTGATGTAGTGATTGATTGGGAGAGTAGTTAGGAGACCAGCAGGAGGCTAGCAGCCAGGTGCTGGGAAGATGGAGCTGAGGCTCCAGCGGAACAGAGAATGCACTAGACTAGGCTACCTGGTCAGTTAGTGCAGGGACAGGCATAAACAAGCAGTTCTGAATGCTCTGTGTGTGTGAGTCAGAGGTCATGAGACCCTGGCCGGCTCCTTAGAAATGTGATCCTTAGGTAAGCATGAGAAAATACCATACTGTCAGGCTGAGTATCAGAATAATAAATACAGAGCTGCTTTCCAATACAACTCAAAATTCAGTGAGCTTCTCTACTGTGTCAAGCCCTCTGCAGGCATGGGCCCAGCTCAGCTGGAGGAGATGCTACATCTCTTCTCTGTTCATTACTCGTGAGCTTCTCCTTCCTTCTAGGCCATTACTGCCCAGCTCCCAGATTTGTTGGGGGTTGGGGGGGGGGGACAAGGCAGATGAGGTGTGGAACACCCTCTGGAAACTAGGAAAAAGCATGGAAATGGGACTTCCAGGTCTTTGCTACAAGCAATGTGAAAGCCTTATTAGTTTATGAGATATCTAAGGAGCAATGAAAAGCTAGAGGGGGTTGAAGAGAAGTAGATTCTAGCTTTCTAGAAGGATTCCAGGCTCACAGATGAATACCAAGAAAGGGCCCAAGAGGTGGTCTCCTTTAACTCTTTTATGGATGAAGAAACTGAAGCTGTGAGAGGCGAGGGGACTTGCCTTAGATCGTAGGTAGGATCATAGGCCCAGAGCTGGAAGGGATTCGATGACTTGTGAGGTCTTTTCCTATAGGTCTAGGATCCTACATGTGACCCTGCTCTGGCAAAAAAATAAATATTGAGTGGCATTTGTTCCTGTATTTTTAAATACAGAATAAATACAGAGAAATTCCTGTATTCATTATTTCAGTGCTCATTTTAACAATATAGTATTTTCTCATGTTTTAGAAGTCATTGTGTTCAACCCTCTCATTTTGCTGACAAGGAAATCTTTTTAAAGCCTAGGTGGGTCAAGGAACTTACTCATGGACACAGGTAGAATCCTAGCTCTAGAGCTAGAAGGGATCTCACTGGCCATTTTAGTCTAACTCCATCTTTTTTAGAATGTCTTAACCTATTTTATTTATTTACAATTTTATTTTTGTTGTCATACAAAACACTCCATATTGGTCATTGTTGTAAGAGCAAAGTCATACATAGGCAAAACCCTAAAATAAAACCATAAATACACTGATGTGAAAAACTACTCCAATGTTTCTCTCTCTGGAGGTGGATAGCATTCCTAGTAACAAGTCTTTCAGGATTGTCCCAGATCATTGCATTGCTGAGAGTAGCCATGTTTTCACAGTTGATCATCGTCCAATATTGTTGTTATTGTGTACAATGTTCTCCCGGTTCTACTTTTTTTTGTTCTGCATCAGTTCCCTCAGATCTTTCCAGCTTTTTCTGAAGTCATCCTGTTTATCATTTCTTATAGCACAATATATTCCATCACCAACATGTGCCACAGTTTGTTCAGTCATTCTTCAAGTGGTGGACATTCCCTCAATTTCCAGTTCTTTGCCACCACAAATAGAGCTGCTATAACTCTCTTTGTACGAATGAGTCCTCCTTTTTTATTATCTCTTTGGGATACAAATCCATTCCTGGTACTTTCAGATCAAAGGGTTTTATAGTACCCTTTGGGTGAAGTTCCAAATTGCCCTCCTGAATGGTTCTATCAGTTTACAACTCCACCAACAATGCATTAGTGTCCTAAATTTGCCACATCCCCTCCAACATTTATCACTTTTCTTTACTGCCATATTGGCCAATCTGATAGTGACTGTATCATTTTTACAAAGCAAGAGATTGAGACCCAGGGAGGTCAAGGGACTTGCTCAAGGTTATGCAGGTAGAAAATGTCAGAGGCAGGATTGGGATCCAGATCTTTGATTCCAGAGGAAAAATGCTTCTTGATTGTGAGCTGTCCCAAAGTGGACTAGGTTGTTGCAGAAGGTAGTGAATTGTCCTTCTGTAGAAATCTAAAGGCAAGTACTGGATGACCACCTCTTGGGGTTATTGTGCCAATGAACACCTGACCCTGAGCTCTGGATTTGGCCTGAAGATATCCAAAAATGATAGCTTTGGGTAGATTTGGTGCAGCTGAGGTCTCTTCTACCTCTGAATTTCCATGGTTTGATGTGATGTGTGCCCTCAGCAACTCATCTGACCTCTGTGGGCTTTCGTTTTCTCCTTCATAAAATGGAAACATTGGGCTACATGATCTCCAAGACTCCTTCTACCTTAATATTTTATAATCCTATGATCTTTGACTTTCCTCTGAGAAAAATATCTTATTTTTATTGTTTGTCACTGTTTAAAAGTTTAATATCGGGACCAATATTCTTTGACCTATTCCACACTCAACTCCGTAGTTCTCTATACTTTAATGGAAGGGATAAAAGGTGGGAGTTGGTGGGCAGGGAAGGAGAGAAGAGCTAGGAAGAATGTGGCAAGAATGACAAGTAAAGCAGATGCAATTGTGGGATTTATAGTGGGAAGGGACCTTTGGTGCTATCAAGTATAATCCTCTCATTTAACAGATGAGGATGCCAAGGCGTAGTTAAGTTAGTGACTTGTCCAGTATCTTATAGCTGGTAGGTATCTGAGGCAGGATTTGAACTAATGTCTTCCTTACTTCCCATTATAAACACTTTGTGTACTTAGAATTGTGGACTGATTAGGTGGTTGAAGTCCCTTCCAAATTCTGTAATTCTGTGACTTCAAGTCCAGTCCCTCATCCCCTACACTATACTGTAGTGAGGCAGCAATGAGGTAACTTTGTCCATAGTCTTCTCAAGCTCTGGTTGGTAAGTTTTCAGTCGTTATGTCAGAATAATCAGCCCCAGCTCCCTCTGCTGTCTCCTTGCTATCAGACATCAGTCCTTCCTGATCTACATTCTGGACCACTAGGACACAAATCGTTGGCTGCACTAAGAGAGTTGTTTGCCCAAAAGACCATTCAGCATGTTGAAAAACTGACATCTTGCCTCCACGTGAATGATGACCTAACATTTTATTAGTAAGTTGGCATACATCTGTCTAATAGACCAAAATGGCTCATCATTTTCTGACTCTAAAGGGTTATTTATCACTTATTCATAGGAATTGGTTCTTCCTGTAGGATCTCAGATTTTCCCCCTTTATCCAGAGTCTGGATAATGACTTGTTGAAAATAGTGGAGAAAGTGAATCCCAGCCAGGTGCATCTCTTGGTCTAGATGGCCTCTGAGATGTCTTCCAGCTTCAGTGCTCTATTTTAGCTGGGGTACTGTATAGGGAAAGGAATCAGGATAGGACTGGACCTATGATTTTACTGATATAGGGATCTCCTTCAATCAATGCAACTTGGTACTTTCCCTTCAATTTATTGCCTTAGACCAGTGCTGGGCAAACTTTTTAAAGAGGGGACCAAACGAAAGGAAATGCTCATCTGTCAGTCTGTTTCTAAGGCAACTCTTTCAAAGTTTCACTGTATTGTATCTTACTCATTGTATTTGTCAGATTAGGAATAATGTCATGGTGGCCAGATAGAACACTTCAGGGGGCCAAATCTGGCCCTTGGGCCATAGTTTGCCCATCACTGTCTTAGATAGTTGCTTGAGGGCACAGGGAGGTTAAGTGTCCTGCTCAGGGTTACACAGCCAATGTGTCAGAGGCAGGTCTTGCACCCAAATACTCCCTGCCTTCAAGTTGAGTTTTCTATTCATGATGCTCTAGTGCCACTCTTTATGGAAAAGAAGAGTTTAATAAATATTTGTTGTTGGATTAGGGGAACCAGATGACCACTAATATATGACCATCTTTGATCCTAGTGATTTAATCAAGGGAGAGGGCCCAAGAGGTATGAGAATTTACAAGAGTAGAAGTGATTTGACTAAAGAGGCTGATGTGGATGCACCAGAAACTCATCAAAGAACTCAGCTTTTTGAAAGGCCCACAGAGAAGAGAGAAACAGGAACAAGCCTCTGAGAGCAAATCAGAGAGATCCCATCAGAAGAAGTGTCTGGAAAGATGAAAGTCTAGAATGAGATGAGGCTGTCAGTGAATGCCAGGGACACCAAGAGTGGGCAACTGTCAAGCTATATTGTGAGCAAGAGCAAGGGTCATAGTGGGAAGGAAGACTGAGACCAATGATTGGGGTCAGATGGAGGTGATAAGACTCTTATTTTTTCTCTTCCCAGGCCAGTGGACTTTGGGCTGGGAATGGTAGAACAAAGGTGGCTAGTAAGGAGTGGAAATCCAACATAAGTGAGGAGGCATTCAGACAGCATTTAACTGCCCTTGATAATTTCAAGTTAACAAGGCTAGAGAAATCACATAGATTACTGGACGGAGTGGCTGCCATTGCTTACTGAGTCACTGTCTCTGAAGCATCTTAGAGAACAGACTCTTTGAATGTTAGCTTAGTGAGAGCAAGGACTATTTCCTTTTTGTCTCTGCGCTCCCAGCAGCTAACATGGGGCCTTGTGTATAGGCAGCACTTAAGAAATGGTTGTTACACTGACGACATGCTTGGAGAACAGGACTAGTCACATGGACCAGTTTTCAGAAAGGGGATCTTAGGCTCTTGAAGCAAGAGCCAGAAGAGACCTCATAGGGTATTTAGTCCAACCTTGTCTTTTTATAGAGGAAAACGCTGAGGCCTAGAGAGGAAAAGGGACGCGGAATCCCAAGATCATTCATCTAAAGCTAGAAAGCATCTAAGAGGCAGTCTAATCCACTTCTTTTATTTTACAGAAGAGGAAACTGAGGCTGGGGAATTCATAGAGCAAGAGGGTAGTCTTCAGACTCTAGGTCCCATGAGCTGAATTTCTATGAATAACACAATTCTAGCCTTCATTTTTAAGAGGATGTTTTTTTTAATGTTTCCAAAGTAAAGATCTTTAGGAGCCATCAAGAACCAGCCATACCAGACTAACCTGATTAAGTTTTTTTTTTTGGGGGGGGGGACACTGTTACTAGGCCAATAGATCAATGGACTGTTTTAGGCATTGTATGCTTCAATTTCAATAAAGATTTAAATAGTCTCTTATTCTAGACCTGTGGGTAAGCTAGAGAATGATGGGCATTTAGAAGACTCAGAACTGATTGAATGACTTGACCTGATGAGTAGTCATTAATGAGTTGATGGTAAGTTGGAGAGGAGGTCTCTATTGGAGTCCAGATCCAAAAAGGTGATGTAATTATATAGGGTGAACAGAAAGTTCTACAGATGGATTCCAGATATCAGTGTCACAAGGGAATAAGAGAGATAAGACCAGACAACAGTTCCTTTGAAACAGATCTAAGGGTTTTAATAGACCAGTTTTTTTAAATTTACAATGGGTCATTTGTCCCAGGTTTCTTTATTTTTGTTTTGTGTATATTTTTTAAAGTTTATGTTTTAAATTAATTTAGAATATTTTTCCATGGTTATATGGTTCATGTTCATTCCCTCCCCTCCTCCTCCCTCCCTCCCATAGTCACTTAGCAATTCCACTGGTTTTACATGTGTCATTGATCAATTTTCCATATTATTAATATTTGTATTAGGGTGATCGCTTAGAGTCTACATCCCCAATCATATCCCATGAAAACATGTGATCAATCATATGTTTTTCTTCTGTGTTTCTACTCCCACGGTTCTTTCTCTGGATGTGGATAGCGTTCTTTCTCATAAGTCCCTCAGAATTGTCCTGGATCATTGCATTGCTGCTAGTAGAGAAGTCCATTACATTTGATTGTGCCACAGTGTATCCGTCTCTCTGTATAATGTTCTCCTGGTTCTGCTCTTTTCACTCTGCATCAATTCCTGGAGGTCTTTCCAGTTCACATGGACTTCCTCCAGTTTATTATTCCTTTGAGCACAATAGTATTCCATCACCAGCATATACCAGAATTTGTTCAGTCATTCCCCAATTGAAGGGCATCCCCTCGTTTTCCAATTTTTTGCCACCACAAAGAGTGCAGTTATAAATATTTTTGTACAAGTCTTTTTCCTTATGATCTCTTTGGGGTACAAACCCAGCAGTGGTATGGCTGGATCAAAGGGCAGGCATAGACCAAGTTCTTAATGTGAGCCAGCAGTGGCCAAAATAATAGTGTCCCAAAGAGATCATTTGAGGTCCCGCATCTAGATAGACAAACGTTTCTTAAGTGTCCACCATGTGCTAGGTACTGTGCTAAGTGCTGAGACAGTCCCTACTCTCACAAGGAACTCAATCACATGAGGGGATACAACATATATACAAACAAGATCTAGCTAGATATCTGGTCAATTGGAGATAATCAATAGAGGAAGGCACTAGAATGAAGTGGGATCCTATAGGATCCTGTAGAAGGTGAGATTTTAGCTGGGACTTGAAAAAAGTTAGGGAGACTTGGAGTCAGAGATTCTTTCTAAGGCAGAAAAGCAGTAAGGGCTAGGCAATGGAGGTTAAGTGACTTGCCCAGTATCACACAGCTAGGAAGTGTCTGAGGCCAGATTTGAACCCGGGATCTCCTGTTTCTGGGCCTGAGCCACCTAGCTGCCCTGGAATGTTTTGTGTGAGGAACAACAAGGAGGCCACTATCATTGTATCACTGTACTTAGAGGAGAAGGATGTGGTCAGCTCTGCACTAAAGAAACATCTTTTTGGCAGCTGAGGGAAGAGACTTGCAGTAGGCAGACATACCAGTAGGCTATTGAGATAGTTTGGTTCCTGAACTGGGTTGGTAGCAGTGTCAGAGGATACAAACGGACATACAGGAGAGATGGTAGAAAGGTAATACTCACAGGCCTTGCCAAGAGATTGGATGTGGCACAGTGAGAGAGAGTGAGGAGTTGAGGATCACATCTAGGTTTTGAGCCTGAAGGGCTGGGAGGATGACCCTTGACTAACAGGGAAGTATGAAGGAGGGGAGGATTCGGGGAGAAACATAATGTATTCAGTTTTGGACACAGTGAGTTTAAGGTGCTAGCAGCTATCTAGTTGAAGATGTCTAATAAACAGTTAGAGATGTGAGACCATTGGTCAACAGTGGGGTTAGGACTAAATAAGTAGATCTGGAGATCATGAGCATGCATATTCAACCCAAGGGAGCTGCTGAGATCAACTAGTAAAATAATAGAGAGGGAGAAGAGAAGAGGGCCTTGGACAGAGTGCTGGGGTACACCTATGATTAGCTGGCGTCACCTAATCCAGGAAAGGAAACTGAGGAGTGGTGTGTGGAGAAGGAGAGAGAGTGCTAGTGAGGCCCAAAAACCTAGAGAGAAGACAGTATTTTGGAGAAGAGGTGATGGATGGGGTCCAAGGCTGTAGAGAGGTCAAGGAGGATGAGGAGGGCAAAAGACTGTGAGATCAGGCCATTCCAAGATTATTGGTTACTTTGGAGAGAGTCGCTTTAGTTGAACTATGAGAAGCCCAGTTGAACTATGGAAGCCCAGTTGAACTATGGAAGCCCAGACTATAGAGAGTTAAGAAAAGAATGGAAGGAAAGAGAGTGGAAGCTTACTGTGTTTGGCTTTCTGAAAAAAATTAGCCACAAAGGGGAGACGATAACAATATTGAGGATGGATGGATCAAGTGAGGATATTTCAGGACGAGGGAAACATGGGCATGTTTCAAGGCAGCAGGGAAGGAGCAGGTAGACAAAGGTGCAAGATTGTAGATAAATAAGAGAGGGGGTAATTTGTTGGAAGAGATGGGATGGAATGAAATCACTTGTACTTCTAGAGAGGCTTGCCTTTGGCAGGATAAAGACGAAGACAGGAGTAGGAGGCATCTGGGAGATGAGGAAGAGAGAAGAATGAAATGGATGAGAAAGCATTTAATAAATGCATAATGTGTTCTGTTTTGTGCTAAGTGCTGGAAATTAGACATACAAAAGCAAAACCAAGTGCCTGACTTCAAGGACCTTGAATTTAAATGAGAAGAAACTTAGGTATTGGGGAATGGTAGCCAGAGAGTGATTGGGTTTCCAGAGCCCCTACCAGGCTACATCTGGACTATTGTGTCCACACCTTTTAATGGATGTTAAACAGCTGGGTACTTCTTAGAGAAGGACAGTCAAGTGGGTGAGAGGGCTAGAGACCATGTTCTATAAGAATAGGGTGGCTCTCTGGAGAGCGATTTAGCTAAGAGACTTGGGGTGAGGGGTGGGAGTGGGAATAGATCTCTCTTCTAGGATTTGAAGGACTCTTGTGGGCAAGAGCAGGTAGACTGTTTCTGATGGCCACAGACTGCAGGACTGGGAAGAGCAGATGGTTAAATTAGGCCTGACTCTCTGAGCAGCCCCCCAGTGGAATGGGTGCATGGAGGCTTTTAAGTAGAAGCTGTTTGTGGGGCAGATTGAAGGGCTTCTTGGTCAGGTATAGGCTATTCTATTCAGAGGCCTCTGGGGGCTCTTTAGATCCTAAGAATCTCTGATTCTGTGGCTATGTTTGAGTTGCCTTGGCTTTATTCGTTGAATCTGATGCTACTCTGTGCCCTAGAAACTAAGGGTAACCCCCTAAGGTGGCATAGGAAGAGCATACTCAATGGACAGTCCAGAAACACTTCTAAGATTAAGTAGTCTGAGGCAGCTTGGTGGCTCAGTGGGTAAAGGTCAGGCCTGGAGACAGGAGAACAAATGTGGCCTCAGACACCACCTACCTGTGTGATCCCAGGCAAATCACGTAGCCCTTGCCTTTCTGTCTCAGAGTTGTTACTAGGACAGAAGGTAAGGGTTTTTAAAAAAGATCATGTAGTCTAATCCCTTTATTTCTTTGAGTTTAGATTTCTTATTTCATTAGAGAGAGGTACTCCCAATGTGAAAACTTCCTCTAATGATTCTGATAGGTCAATTTTCTAACTTCTAGACTTAAAGAGTTGCCTGAGGCACTGAGAGGGAAATGACTTGCCCAGGGTCACACAGCCAGCATGTGTCAGAGGCAGGACTTGAACCCAGAGTTTCCTGATTCCAAGGTCTAGCCAACCTTCCTCTTTTCTCCAGGTGACAAAACCCCTGGAGAAGAGGCAGCACTCTGCCAACCAAGGTCATGGTGCTGATAGCAAATAGTGTAGAAGCTGGGGCCAAGGATTTAGGTTGCAGCTCCAGGGCTACCCCCCATGCTGTTTCCTGACATCGGCACCCCCTGCCCAAGCCAGCCTATTGAAAGCTATCAACTGTTTACATGACTATTTCCTGGCATCCCTTCTAAACGGCAGCTCTTGGAGTCTCATTGGAAGTAGTTCTCAAGAACTTTATTATTTGTGTAGAGTGCAATAGAGCGGACTTCCTCCTCTCCCCCTTCAAAAAAACCCTCTTCCCAATGTTAACTTTTCAAATGATATCTTTCACCAGCAAACCAAACCAATCTGAAAGCAAGCCTGGGAGGAGCCAGCCAGGCAGGCAAGTCCTCTTTCTTTGGCCTTCATCTCAGCTTCTGCCCCAGTGAGGGGTTGGGGGTGGGGTAAAGAGCTGTACAAAACATGGGTTTAGGAAAGATGGGTTCTTTTGGGGAAGTGAGTTGCTTCTTTGATCGCTGGTAAAGAAATGCGACAGTGAGATGATTTCTGTGCTCCCTAGTGTCTAGCCAGTGTTCTTGTCCCCTGGTTGGAGTCCTGCAAAACAAATCCCAATAGTAAGGGCAGAAGTCAACCCTTTGGGTATTGGGGCAGCTGGTCTGAAAGGCAGAGGGAAATTCTGGCCTCTGTTTACAGTTGTGATCTATTAGTGCTTTGTCTCTGTGATCCTCAGTTTCCCCATCTGCAAAATGTGGAGGTTTTTTTTTCTACATCAGAAAACTATATTAATCACTAGCATTTGATAGCAATTTAAGGTTTGAAAAGTGTTTCCCATATATTATCTCATTTGATTCTCACAACTCTGTGAGGAAAGTGCTGTTGTCATCCTGATTTTATAGATGAAGCAACTGAAGCCAAGAGATGTGAGACTCCTGCCTCAGAGTCCGGCTCTATCCTGCACCTCCTCCCTAGCTTCCTCATAATCCCCAGGGTCTCATTTAACCCAGAAGATAGAGGAGGTCAAAGACGGGAAAAGAGGCTTTGCGGAGCTGAAACTTGAGTGCTGCTCTTGGAAGGAGTTGGTAGAATAGAGAGAGACATGTAGTGGGAGTGGAGGAAAGGGGTGGAGGGCACTCCTAATGAAAGAAAGAGCTCAAGGACAGGTGAGGGAGGGAGAATGAGTCTAGTGACAATAAAGAAACTGGCCTGTTTTGCAAGGGCTGTCGTTATGGACTGGTGGGAGGCGAGGTTAGATGGTGCAGCTAAGGAAGGAAGGGCCTTGAATGGCATGCAAGGAAAGGAGGTGAACCTTGATTTCACCAAGAATAGAAAAATGACATTGGCAAGAGGGGTCAGCAGTTGTGGAGACTTGGAGTCAGGAAGACCTGTATTGGAATGCTGGCCTGGATTCTTGTCTGGTATCTCACTTGCCCTTTCTGAGGGAGCCTCAGTTCATCTGCCAAGAATAGGTTTCACCATTCGATGTTGTTAGGCCCAAAGGTACCAAATGATATCAGACGCATTGGGCACATCTTAAAATGTGAGTATGGCCTCCCTCCCTTTTTTCTCCATCTCTTTGTTTCTTTTCCCTTTTTTCTCTCCTCTCCTCTCCTCTCCTCTTCTCTCCTTAAACTTGTGTAATCTTGTGCTAGTCGCATCTCTGAGCCTCGGTTTCCTCCTCTGTTAAATGAAGGGGCTGGACTAGATGATCTCTAAATCCTGTGATCTTCCTAGGAAGCCATTGCTGAGGGGAGATGGGCTCTGAGCCTCGATCACAATAATCCATGCTCAAGGGGCCGAGGTCCTGACCTAGGGCAGTGGGAAACGTGGGGAAAGGGTGAATCTGAAAGAGATTTTGAAGGAAGAATGGACACGACTTGGTGACGGATTAGCCGGAAGGGGTGAAAGAGACGGAGGGGTTAGTGATGACTCCAAGCTTTTGAGGCTGAGAGAATGGCAGGGCCCCTGACAAAGATGAGGAGGCTGGAGAAATGAGCTGCTTTAGTTTAGGGGATGATGAACTCCACTTTACCTCCCAGAGACTGCTCATGAATGCCCGGAGAGGTTCATTTTCTTTCCTTTGGGATGACATCCTTTGGGATGGGTGGTTTTTGTTGTTGTTTTGTATTTTCCCCAAATACAACTATGTGCTACTATGAAAAGAGTGTTGGCTCTGGAGTCAAAAGAACCAGGTTCACACCCCAGCTTTGTGCCTTAAATCCCCTGTATGACTTTGGGGAAGTCCCTTGGCTTTTCTGGGTTGTGTTTCTTCACCTGTAAAATAAGGGGATTGGACCAGACGACCTCCAAGGTCTGCATTTGGGGCCATCATACCCGCTGTTTGCTAGTGTTTGCCCTCTCCTACTTTGCCCCAGCCCAATGGGGCTTGGCTGCTGTTGCTTCAGAGCAAGAGAAGGCATATTTTAAAGTGACAGCCTAGAACGATTGCTCCCTTCTTGCCCTTTCACAGCTGCAGAGCCCCAGTCCCGGTCCTCGCCATGAGAAATAATAAAATGCATATGTTTATAATAAAAATCCGATTTCCCTCTTCCTGTGATACCTCCCAGTTGTAGGTTCCCATCCGTTTGCTGTTTCAGCCGATCAGTTAACAAATGTACTTCAAGAAAAAAGTGGCCTTTTCCACTGGCAGGTCCTTTACACGTCACTTCCTCAATCTTTGTCTCATTGAGCAGTCAAGTTGGATATTTGGGGGTAGTTCAGAAAATGCCTTTCTCTCCATTTCCCAGCCCCAGATTCCTTCCATCTTTGATCTGAGTCAAAATGTCCCAAGTGGACACACTGTGAGAAGCTGCTCTGTTCTACATTCACACCCCTTTACCCAGCTTTTTCATTGCTTGAGAGGATACCACACTCACCCAGGTTCACAATTTGGAAGTTCCTTTTCTTTTTTCATGGTACTGTGGTCTGGAGTCTGAGGACTTGGATTCGAAGTCTGCCTCTGAGTAATGTTTACTTTGGAGAGAGTAAACCTCACGTGATCTGTGTGACCATGGACAAGTAACCTCATTTTTCCAGGTCTGTTTCCTAAATTATAAAACAAGAGGGCCACATGAAACAGTCTCATCTGATGGGCCCTTCTATCTCTAAATCTGTGATCCTCTCATCTTCCCTGTCCCTCACGTTTCACATGTAGACAGTTGCTAACTTGGGTCAAAGCTAGCTCCACAACATGTAGATCTTTCTTCTGTCTACTTACAAGGCTGCTTCCCTAGTTTACCCCACTTTTGCCTTTCTGTAGTATTTTCCTAATTGGTCTCCCTGCCTGCCATTAGTCTCCTTATTACTGTCAGAGGACCCCCATCCTCCCAGTCACCCAAACTCCTAACCTGGGTGTCATCCTCATGTCCTCAGTCTTCCCTCTAGTCATCTCTTGAATGAATGAACCCCCTTCTCTCCTCATCACCTGGACTGTTATAGTAGACCAGTCTCACAAGTTTCTCCCCACTTCAGTCCATCTTGCACTCAGCTTCCAAAGTGATCTTTCTAAAATACAGCTGTGACCATGTCATTCCTCCTACTCAATAAACTCCCGTAATTTCCTCATCACCTTATTGTCTCTGTTTGGCTTTTAATGACCTTTGTGAAAAAACTGGCCCCTTGTTCTTTCCAGTCTTCTTGCATCCTACACCCCTGCACAGACTTCCTCAGTGAGCCAGTCATGCTGGTCATTACTTAAGATACTCCATCTCCCAATTCTGAGCATTTGCATCTGCTCTCCCCCATGCCTGGAATTCACTTCCTCCTCATATTTGCTTCCTGTCTTCCATTAAGTCCCAGATAAAAACCTGATCTCTGTAAGAAAACTTTATCTGGCCTCCTTCATACTGAAGAGTGTTCACTCTGTTGATTATTTCCAATTTCTCCTGTATGTGGCTTGTTTGTTCATAGTTTAAATGTTTTCTTCTTAGCCTGTGACTTGTATTTCTTTGTTATCTCCAACATCGAGCCCAGTGTCTGTACGTAGTAGGTGTTTAGCAAATGCTTATTGCTTTGACCTGGCTTGGGTCCCTTTTACTTCTAGGATAAAAGGGAACCTCCTTTATTTGCCATTTCATGTCCTTCTCAGTCTAGCTTTAGGTTATTTGAGGTTATTGCTGATCATTGTTCCCCATGGACTCTGTTATTCATCCAGGATAATCTATTTCTTATCTCTGTGCTTTTGCCCAAGCTATCCATCATGTTTGGGATGTGCTCCCCCTCTCCTCATAGGAGCCCTCACTTTCTTCAAGGCTCAGCTTTGGTGTTGCCTCCTACACAAAGCCTCTTCTGATCCCCACATCTGCTAATCAATTTGAATTTATTTCTTGGACATTCGGGATTGGTTTTTCTTTGTTAATGTTTTCCCTCTGGTGGCTCTGGGATTATCTTAATTTTTAGTCTCCAGCATACAACACAATGCCTGGTACATAGGAGATGCATAATAAATGCTACTGGAATGAAGTCTGAGAACTGCCTATTCATATCCTTTGACCATTTATCCATTGGGGAATGGCTTGTATTCTTATATATTCAACTCTGTTATGTGAGAAATAAGGCCTTTATTAGAGAGACTTGTAAAAAAATTGCACCATTATTATTACTGTATATTACTCCACATCCAATTTCCCTTGTTTAGTTTCTGACTTTCACCTCTCCCAGTTTGCCCTCTTTTCTAGCAACTCCATGCCCCGCGCATCCCCTTCCCCTCCTACTTTCCGAAAGGTAAGAGATTTCTATACTCGATTGATTTTTGTATATTCTTCCCTCATTGAGCCAATTCCAATGAGTATGAGGCCCACTGCTCCCTTTCCCACTTCCCCCATATTCCCCTTCACTGTGAATGTTCTTTCATGCTTCTTTTATATGTGATAATTTACCACATTTTATTTTTCCCTTCCCTTCTTCCCAATGCATTCCTCTTTCTCATACTGTAATTTAATTTAATTTTATATCATCCCATCGTATTAAACTTATAACCTTGCCCTCTATGCATACTCTTTATAAGTGCCCTAATAATGACAAAATTCTTTGGGGTTACAAGAATCATCTCCCCCTGTAGGAATGTACATAATTTAATCTTATTGAAAGTCTTTTGGTTTCTCTTTCCTCTTTGCCTTTTTATGCTTCTCTTGAGTCTAGTATTTGAGAGTCAAATTTTCCATTCAGCTCTGATCTTGTCATCAGGAATGTCTAAAAGTCTTGTATTTCAATGAATATCCATTTCCTCCTCTGAAGGATTATGCTCAGTTTTTCTGGACAAGTGATTCTTGGTTGAAGTCCTAGCCCTTTTGCCCTCTGGATTATCATATTCCATGTCCTCTGGTCCTTTAGTGTAGAAGTTGCTAAATCTTGTTTTACCCTGAATATGGCTCCACGTAATGTGAATTGTTTCTTTTTGGATGTTTGCAAATATTTCCTTCTTGAGCTAGGAGTTCTAGAATTTGGCCATAATATTCCTGAGAGTTTCCTTTTGGAATCTCTTTCAGGAGGTGAGTAGATTCTTTCTATTTCTATTTTGCCCTCTGGTTCTAGAATATCAGGGCAGTTTTCCTTGATAATTTTTTTAAAACCCTTACCTTCCATCTTAGAATTAATACTGTATATTCGTTCCAAGGCAGAAGAGTGGTAAGGGCTGGGTAATGGGGGTTAGGTAAGTGACTTGCCCAGGGTCACACAGCTAGGAACTGTCTGAGGCCAAATTTGAACCTAGCACCTCCCATCTCTAGGCGTGGCTATCATTCCACTGAGCTACCCAAATGCCCCCTCCTTGATAATTTTTTGAAAGATAATGTCTAAACTCTTTTTTTGATCATGGCTTTCAGGTAGTAGTCCAAGAATTCTTAGATTATCTCTCCTGGATTTATTTTCCGGGTCAATTGTTTTTCCAATGAGATATTATTTCACATTTTCTCCTATTTTTTTCATTCTCTTGACTTTTTTTTGTTTACTTCATGATTAACTTACAATTCTAATTTTTAAGGCATGATTTCATTTTTGCTTTTTTTATTATATTTTATTTTTATTCTTTGTCTATGTTCAATTTTTTCTTCTTTTTAAAAAAACAATTAATTCATTGATTTAGAATATTTTCCCATGGTTACATGATTCATGTTCTCTCCCTCCCCTTTCCCCCGCCTCTTGGAGCTGACAAGCAATTTCATTGGGTTATACATGTATCATTGTTCAAAACCTAAATATTATTCTTATATGCAATAAAATGAACTTTTAAAGCCATAACCAAAATCATATCCCCATCAAACCATGTGATTGATCATATGTTTTGCTTTTGCATTTCTACTTCCATAGTTCTTTCTCTGGTGGATGTATGTGGATAGTGTTCTTTCTCATGAGTTCCTCTATAAATTGTCCTGGATCATTGCACTGCTACTAGTAGAAAAGTCCATTACATTCGATTGTGCCACAATGTATCAGTCTCTGTGTACAACGTTCTCCTGGTTCTGCTCCTTTGGCTCTGTATCAATACTTAGAGGTCTCTCTAGTTCACATGGAATTCCTCCAGGTCATCATTTAAGACATAATTTTCTTGAGTGAGCTTTTGTATCTCTTTTTCCAATTGACCAATTCTACTTTTGAAAGAGTTCCTTTCCTCAGTGAGTTTTTTCACCTCTTTTTCCATATGACCAGTTCTGCTTTTGAAGAAGTTCTTCTCTTCACTGGATTTTTGTGCCTCTTTTACCAATTGTTCTATTCTATTTTTTTTAAACCCCTACCTTCCATCTTGGGATCAATACTGTGTATTGGTTCCAAGGCAGAAGAGTTGTAGGGGTAGGCAATGGGGGTCAAGTGACTTGCCCAGGATCACACAGCTGGGAAGTGTCTGGGGCCAGATTTGAATTTGAACCTAAGACCTCCCATCTCTAGGTCTGGTTCTCAATCCACTGAGCTACCCAGCTGCCCCCCATTCTATTTTTTAAGATAGTAATTTCTTAAATATTTTTTGTGTCTCCTTTACCAAGCTGTTGACTCTTTTTCCTATTATTTTCCTGTATTACTCTCATTTCTTTTCCCAAATTTTCTTCCATCTCTCTTATTTGATTTTTCAAATCCTTCTTGAGTTTAATTCTTTTTGAGCTTGAGAGCAATTCATATTTTTCCTAGAGGCTTTGGATGCAACAGTGTTAACTTTGTTGTTTTCTTCTGAGTTTGTGTTTTGGTCTTCCTTGTGACCAAAATAACTTTCTATGTTGTTTCTGTTGTTTCTTTTTTGCTTGTTTGTTTGCTCATTTTTCTAGCCTTTTTCTTTTTCTTCAATTTAAAAAACTGTTAAAGTTGGGCTTTATAACTGTGGTGAAGGGAGAATTGCTTCAGGTTCTTTGTGCAGTTGCCTTCAGAGCTACCTTTGGGGATCTATCTGCTTTCAGTTCTTCCAAGGTGGTATGATGTAAGGAGAGGTGTGTTTTATATTCTCCCAGCCAGTGCCCTAGTCTGTATATAACCACTAGCAGTCTTTTCTGCCTTATAACTGTAACCAGGATCCCCTGCTTCTCTGTGGCCACAAGCATTGGTGTTTGCTAGTGTTCCTCTTCACCCTGAGATTGTACCCCGAGAAGGTGACCTAGCTCTGCATATGGGCCATGGGACAAGTCTCATACACAGGGCCAGCAAAGGGATCCCTTTAATCTCCTTCTGAGCAATTGTTCAACCCCCTTTATCATCTGTGGCTGAGAGCTCCAGCTGAGTCCAAGACCTGTTGCTGAGGTGGGGCCTGCCCTGGTGTATTGTTCTCTACTTCCACCCTGACCCTGGCATACTAGATCCCTGGTGCTGACCTTCTAAGTTGTTATGGGCTGAAAAAATATTTCACCTTCTCTTTTTGTGGGGTTATGCTGAGTTTGTTCTGAGGCCCTATGTCCATTTTTAGAGGGTAATTTGGTAGAGATCATATGATTCTGTGTACCTTCTTTAACATCTTGGCTCCATGCCCTCAGATCTTGTTTTGATTGACAACTTTGACCTTGCCACCGCTTCTTTCACTCTCAACTTCAAGACTCTACACCCCACTTCTTATTGTCTCATATGCAAGAGTAGAGTAGTTGTAACCCCCATCTGCCCATCCTCTGCTCGCTAAATCATGGAGGGCTCACATGATCCTAGCCCTTTCATCCTTGCTGGGCCTTGAAAAGATAGAAACAGTACAGGTTTTAAGGAGGAAATTAGGCAGCTCAAAGTATTGATTTTCAATATCTTTTTTCTACTAAAACATATTCCTGGAATTTATTGGGATCACCAGCTTCAGGCTAACTAGGCCTGCTGTGTGTTCTCATAACTTGACATTGTGTATCCTGCTTCTAAGTATTGGAAAAAAGTCATCTACCACGTGCCTGGAATGCCCTCTCTCCTTAAGAGCACCACTGAGAATGCTTGATTTAAAGGCTCAGCCTTGGGGCAGCCTCCTGGAAATGTTCCCTCATTCTCTTCTCCTCCCCAGCTGGCAGGACCTTTAGTACAGTAGGTGGAATACTGAACCTAGACTCACAATGCTTGAGTTTAAGTCTTAACTTGGCAACTTAATGCTTGCGCGGCTTTGGCAAGTCAGGCAACCTCCCCTGGCCTCCATTTCCTCCTCTGTAAAATGTTGAACTAGTTGGCCTTTGAGGTCCCTTCTAGCCCTGCATCTGAGATCATATGTGGGTATGGCTTTGGGCAAGTGACTTCGCATTCCTGGGCCTTAGTTTCCTCTTCTGGAAAATGAAGGATCCCTTCCCAGCTCTAAAATCTAGGATACAGTATTGTATCTTCCAAATAAAATGAATAGAAGCGGCTCCAGGGCAGAGACTCCTTCTTTTTTTGTCTTTGTGTCTCAGAGTCTGTCATACACTCCAGCCACCCCTCAGCCCAGTGAGAGGATCCTTAGCTTCCCTTGAAACTGGCCCAGTGTTACGTCCCCTCCCCTCCCCTCTTCTCCCCTGCCCAGCACAGTTAGCAGGCCTGCCCTACCTCTAGCAATTACTTTGCATAAACTTTGTATTTCTGGAAGGGTAGGCTCCCAGCCTGAAAAGCCTTAGCTGGCCACATTAACATAATAAAAGCAGGAATGTGGCTAGTCAGGGGGAAGATAAAGACCTTTTCCCCCTGGGCTTAGTTTTGTTTCTGTGCCTTTCCCCCTGTCACTCATTCAGTTGTATAGAGAGAAAAAGAGTTTTAGAATTGAGAAACTGGGGGATGGAAAGTCTGGAGCCCTAGGCAGTTTGCTGGAGGAGCATGTTGTGTGTGGATGATGACTAGGCTGAGTTTGACTACCCGAAATGAACCAGGGGCTGGCTCTCTGCTCTAGCCTGAGAAGGACAGAAGGAAGTCTGAAGGAACTTTTTCTTTTTCTTCAATTTAAAAAACTGTTAAAGTGGGGAACTTCAAAGCTAAACACTGTTCTAAGGAAGAATGAGACTTTGCCCTCCTCCATGAGGAGTAAGTGGAAGAAAAATGCAGAGAAGGTTTCATTCCCCTAATCAGAGGACTCCCTGTGAGTAGGACCGAGCCATGGAAAGCTTTGTTTTCCAAGAGTGCAGCAGAGAAAACTTCCCAACCCAAGGCCCAGAGCAGCCACTTCTGATGGGAATAGTGGGACCAGAGGAGCAATTCTGAGCAGCAGGGGGGGAGCAGGGGCCCAGTGGAGACTATGTGCCTCGCAAGACTAGTGAGGAGCAAGCCTGGCAGGAGGAGATTCAAGGATGGTAGTTCCCATTTCAAGCATGCATCCTAACCACATGTGTTTCTTATGTGTTTACCTCCATGCATTTAATTAGGTCATATGTGTTCACTGGATACGGGCCTCTCCATCGCTTCCCCCTGAGGTTGTGTATTTTCAGGAGTCTGTTTCCCATGTATCTGGGGGAAATATTTTGTTGCTACTTTTTCTACTTGATCTTTCATTTGATTTGAACTAATTGTGCCCCCTGGCAGACCAGTAAAAGTACACACACTAGTGGGGGCTTATGGACCTGATTTTGAGTGGATGTGGCCCCACAGAGTATGTTGAAGCTGAGGTAGATTTACTGGAGGATTCACCCTGCAAAGTTGGGAAGGGGGGCGGTATTCCCAGGGCTGTATTTACTTAATCTATGTTATGCTGTCCATCCCATGCCTTCCCCCAAGTAGAATCCATGGGATACTGGAGAGTTGAGACTTATCTCAGGGTCTAGCACAGTGCCTTCCTTGTGGTAGGCACTTGAGAAGTATTTGTTGGAATTGGATGTAGTCTCTGCTTGGAATCAGACTATGCTAGGAGAGAAAGTAATCCCAGGTAGGCCTGAGGTATGCCGTGCTGTGTGGCACCTACATTACTGAGAAGATCATGGATGACTCTCGACACCCATGGGCCCTACTCCTTTACTGTGGACACGTGAAATTGCAGAGTCCATTTCACAACTTGAACTTGTGGTTCCCTGCCCAGAGACAGTTCAGTTGTTTGTTTGTAGATTCTTCAGTGAAGTTGATGGCTTTCTCTCTTTCCAGGAGTCCTTGAAAATGCCAAGAAACTCTGTGGATCATTGGAAGCTTCTCAGTTCCCCCTGGGGTCAAGTTTGGCTTTGGGCCCAGGCTGTTCTCCTGGGGTAGCCAGCTCACTCATTTCAGCAGTCATTTCTTTGCAGGACATGGTATGTGTCCTTTCAGCATGTGTCCCAAATATTTAGAGGTGGACTCACTTGGGAAGAAAGAGTTTTTCTTCAACTAATCTGACTTGAGGAAAATTAACATTTCCAGCTAAATAAACATTCAAGTGATTTAGAAGAGGTGACTCTTTGATTCTGACTCTTGTTGAAGCCCCTTCCCTTAGACTGAAAAGTTTTCCTTAGCTTTTTTTGAACCCCCTAAAAGCCCGTTTCCTTATTTTCAAAATGAGACCAATTATACCTGTAGGATCGATCTCCTAGGGAAATAGAAGAAAATGGTGTCAGAGAAGGAGCATTGAACTTGGCTTTGAGAGATCATGGTTCACATCCCATTTCTGACATCTTCTAGCTGTATGGTTTTGGGCAAGGATGAATTTCAGAGGCCTCTGTGAAACAGGGACCATCTAACCTCTCAAACCTGCCTCACAGGGGCTTTGGGAGGCCCAGCTGAACCAGTACGTGTAGAGGGTGACTTGGCCAAAGCCAGCCTGACTCCATCACAGTTGCCTCCACTGCCAAATGACAGAGTTGGCATGGGATGGCCTCTGAGGCACCTTCCATGTCAAGATCTTCTGATCTCATGGTCTCTGGCAAATGAGCTTCTGACTCTCACTACCTTGTCCATTCTCTGGGCCTCAGATTCCCCTTCTGTAAAGTGAGGTAGTTGGACTACATGATTGCCAGAGAGCATTCGAGCTCCAAACTTTGCCCTGCACTGAAGGTTCTCTCCTTTCTCCTCTTTGTTTGGTTCAGTTTCATTACCTGCCAATGAACACCTGACCCTGAGCTCTGGATTTGGCCTGAAGCTATCCAAAGATGGTCACTCTTCCTGGGAATCGTGGTAAGACACTGGCATCTGTGACAGCAGTATCATGTTAAGCTGACTTTGTTTCCTTGCTTGCTATTTTAAGGCTGCTTTCTTCCTAGGAATATGCCATTGTTTAAACACTAGTGGGGGAAGAAATGAATTCCATGTGAGAAATATTTTGAGAAAATTAACCAGTCTTGTTTGTCTTGCAAGACTCAGAGGTTGTGTCTGTATGTATAAGGTCAAAGGATATGGAATGGCGAGGTGATGTGCGTATTTCTTTGAGTTCGGGCAAAAGTGGTAGCAGAGTCCATTTTCGGATCCTGGGCTCCTGGCTCTCAGTCCACTACTTCCTTCTTAGTTACCTGATGTAATGCTATGCTTTGATTTTTGAGAATCTGTGAGAGAAGTCTCCTTCGTGCTGGTTACAATACTGTCACAAAGCTATGCCTTTTTGTTGACGAGTGCCTTATTGTTTGTAAAAATGAAACCTTCTTTGCAGGTTTGAGCCTCTCATGGTGACCTACACGCAGTGAACCAATTACTCACAATCTCTGATTCTCCTTCCCCCATCTACCATCAAAAGATTAGATACATTAAGTGATATGGATAAATGCTAAGGCCTGCACCTGGCTCCCAACTCCCCCGCCCCTTTGCTGAAGTGGCTTTTCCCAAGGTACCGATAATCTCCCTAAAAATGTTTATTATTATTAACTCAGCAAGCAGCTACAAACATGAATGTTTCAGTAGAGAAAGAAGGATAGAAAAGAGACTTATGTATGAAATGGAGAATGTCCATTTTCAGGCTTGTAATTAAGTGAATAGAGTAGTAACAAAGCCTCTTTTTTGTCAGGTCGGCTCTCTTCTGTGTATTTGGAAATGTTTCATTGATGCCCTTTGCTTCTTGTTTTTTTTTTTTTCACCTCCCACCAACTTCCTCCTCTCCCTAAATAAAAATCCTTCCTTGTAACAAAGTATAGTCAAGCAAAACATCCCTCCATTGGTTGGCTCTGTAAGCTTGGGAGGTCGCCCTCTGCTTTTTCCACACTTTGCCAAGAGTGGAGGAGCAGGCTTTCCCATCAACCTTCAGGAGTTACTCTTGGTCATTGGATTAGAACAGAGATCTCGAGGCCTTCAGAGTTGCTTTCTTTCGTGTTATCGTGGTCACCGTGGAAATTGTTCTTCTGATTCTTTTGCCTTCAAGCAGTCCTCAGTGGAGGGGGCATACTCTTCGGTTTTCAATTCTTTGTAACAACACAAGCGGCTGCCATCAATATTTTTTTGTACATGTGAATCTTTTTCCTCTGTCTTTAACCTGTTTGTATACTTTGTATGCAAAGTAGCAGTATTGACTGGGTCAAAGGGTACATACAGTTCAGTGACTGTGTGGGGAATGGTTCCAGATTGCTTTGCCAGAGTAGTCTGACCTATTCCTAGCTGTTAGTGTACCGCTCATCCCTCAGTAATCTCTCAGCTACTAGATAAGAGAGCTTTGCCTGGCCTCTTCATCCTTTAGCTCCCTGAAGTGTTTGACACTGTTAACCACTCTTTCCTTCTTGGTTTTCTTCTTCTTTAGGTTACTCGATGCTGATTTCTCTCGGTTCTCCTCCTCCTTTTCTCACCTCTCTCCCTTTCACAGGTTTCTCTTCTTTTCCCAAAGTATGGGTCTGTTCTCAGTGCTCTGCCCTTGGCCCCTTTCTCTTCTCTCTGTACTGTTTCATCTTGGAGAGCCTAGCTAGCCACTCTAGGGCTTCAGTTCTGACCTCTGTGCAGATAGCTTCTGAGGAGCTCCTCCAGCTTCCATTCCTCTTTCTCCATGATTGTTGACCATCTCCACTTGGACACCATCTCCACTCCAGCTTCTCTGCCGAACCTGTCATTGCTCCCCACCATGCTACCTACTTCACAGGGCTGCTAGAAGAAAAAGGACTAAATAAATATGAGCTACTTGTGGGTCTGAAAGGCAGAAGCAATAGATGGAAATTCAAAAGAGGCAAATTTAAACCCAATGTCAGGAAAAGCCAAAATGACCAGAAATGGCATGGGCTGCTTCAGGAGACAAATTTTTCCACCCCCCTAACCCCACCCCCCAACCCATTTGCCCAGCATGGCAAAGAGGAGATTCTTTATCAGATGTGGAGTAGATTAGATGGCTGCTGAAGTTTCTTTCAACTGAGAAGATTTGTTATTATTATTGGGTCCATTTTACAGATAGGGAAAAAGGCTTAGAGGTCAGATGATTTGTCCCATGTTTTAGAGCTGGGATTTGAACCCTCATTATTTTCTGCCTCTACATCTAGACGTCTTTGCCTACTTTACGGTGCCATCTCTCCACTTAGAACAACAGTACCTTATACATACTTGGCATAATTCTACAAGTATCAGATATTTGAGCTCCATAGGTCCCCTTCCTTCCTAATGCAGATCGGACTCCCAACACACTTGAGGGGCTCTCCTGGTGGCCAGTTCTCTGGTGATACTCAGCCTCACCACATGAGGTTGTGCCATTTTAAATAAGTGCTCTCAGTATTGTTTCCCAAGCTTATATTGGATTATGACTCTAAGCATTATTAAAGCATTTTTTATACCACAGCTGTTGTCATATACTTCACCTCTCATTGCTCACACATTTAACTCTCCATTGTAAGAAACCAAACACAACCATTGAGGCAAACTGCCTGACCCTAAAACCTTGTCTGATGTCACATGCAATCTTCTGCCCTCCCACAGAGAAGAAGGAAAGAAATGTGCTTTCTCATTTCCTTTCAAGACCAATATTGAGCATTCATTTGGGTCTGGCTGTCTTTCCGTGCCATTTGTTTCATTTGTGTCAATTCTTCTCTTCATTTGCTTTCTTTGCTCTGTATCATTTCATACAATTATGTCCAGGTTTCCTGAATTATTCATAATTTGTCTGTTCCATCTATATTCTACTTTGTTATTATTGCCCACAGCTAATGGGTATACCCACTCGATTTCTACCCACAAAACTCTCGGCCTACAGATGCACTTCTCTGAGCCTCAGTTTTCTCCTCGGTAAACTGAGGGAGTTGGGCTAGATGGCCTCTGAGGTCTTTTCCAGCTCCATATCTCAGATCCTGTGACCTCCCTGGGTTTTGTGCATGGCCAGTATTCTTTGGGAGCTTGGTAGAAGTCTTTCAAAGTGGCTAGCTCTTAGATCTGCTGGCTCTCCCATGTCACAGGAAAGGCTTCACAGAGGCCCTTTACACCATGTACTTCTAACGAATGCTTAACTGAAGAAACTAGTCCAACTTTCCCATTTGGTGAAGTTGACTTTGTCTTTTTAAACAGGTTTTTATTTTATTTTTATATCACCTTGGTTTCCCCTCTCTGTCCCAGAGAGCTAGGCTATATAATAAAGTACTTTTTCAAAAATAAAAGAGGAAAAAATCAGCAAAACTGATCAGGACACTGAAAAAACCCCAGCATGATTTGCAGTGTTGTATGCCCATGAACCCTGGCTTTGTACATGAGGGGAGGGAGCCCTTCACAACACTGGCCCTTCCCACCTCTCCCATGCTCTTATACCAACTATCTGGTACCACTTCCCTTCTCCTTGATGTCCTGCAAACAAGACACTCCATCTCCCACTCTGGGCATTTTCACTGGCTCTTCCTCATGTCTGGAATTCTCTTGCCTCCTGGTTTTCTTTAAGTCTCAGTTAAAACCTTACTTTTTTTAAACCCTTAATTTCTGTCTTAGAATTAATATTAATAAAGCAGAAGAGTGGTAAGGGCTAGGCAATTGAGGTTGAATGTCTGAGGCCACATTTTAACCTTGGCCCCTGTCTCCAGGCCTCTATCCACTGAGCCATCTAGGTGATCTTAAAACCCTACCTTTCTAACACTTCCCTCTGAGACTACATCAAATTCATCTTGTCTGTATCTTGTTTGTAAATAGCTGTTGATGCGTGGCCAGTCTCTTCCTTTAGATTGTTTTTGCCCTTTCTTTGTGTCCTGGGGTTCAAGTGGTGTCTGGCACATAGTAGGTGCTTGATAAATGTTTTCCAATTTAACTTTTCATATGTCTTCTTCGGGGCCAAGCTCAGTCTGTATAATTTTGCCACCTTCAATCTGAATTCTTTTGTGGTGGTTCTTCCCATTTATTCCCACTGTCGTAGTGATCATTCACTTTGTTTTCCGGGCTCAGCTGACTTCACTTTCTTGATATTCAGGCGAAGTCTTCCCATGCTTCTCTGTATTCCTCATATTCCTCATTTCTTCCAGCACAATCATATCTCATCACATTCCTGTGCCTCAGTTTGTTTAGCCTTTCCTCTGTCAGTGGGCATCTACTTTGTTTCCAGTCCTTTGCCACCACAGAAAGTGCTGCTATGAATATTCTGGTGGCATGGCCCTCTTCAAGGCGTGTACCTAGCAATGAGATCTCTGGAGCAAAGGTGTGGATGTTTCAGGACTGATTTTGATCTTCTTTTCTGGCTCTTTGTCTCTACCTCTGGAGACTTCTCTACCAAATTCAGAGAACTGTATCAAACAATATGATATGGTGTGGTGAGAACACTGGAGAGATGTAAAAAACTAAGGATTGAAAATTGCCTGTTCATGTCTCTTGCCCATTTACTGGAGAAGTTCCAGGCGAACTGGAGAGACCTCCGGGAACTGATGCAGAGCGAAAGGAGCAGAGCCAGAAGAACTCTATACACAGAGACTGATATACTGTGGTAAAATTGAATGTAATGGACCTCTGTACCAGCAGCAATACAATGACCCAGGACAATTCTGAGGGATTTATGGTAAAGACGCTACCCACATTCAGAGGAAGAACTGCAGGAGAGGAAACATATAAGAAAAACAACTGCTTGAACGCATGGGTCGGGGTGGACATGACTGAGGGTGTAGACTCGAAACTACCACACCAATGCAACTACCAACAATTTGGAAATTGGTCTTGATCAAGGACACATGACAAAACTAGTGGAAATGCGCATCGGCCATGGGTGGGGAGGTGCGGGGGGGGGGGTTGAAAGGGAAAGGTGGAGCATGAATCATGTAACCATGTTAAAAATGAATATTAATAAATGTTAAAAAAAAAACTAAGGACTGTTCATGGTCTTTGGGGAAAAGCTGTTCCCGCCTTCTGGGGTGACCTCAGTAGAAATGTCTTGGAGGCATGGTATTTGAGTAGGCCTTTAAAGGCAAGGGAGCAATTAGGGGAAAGAAGGGGGGCAACTCCTAGGGAATTTGGGAAGATCTCCATCTCTCCATTCTCTCCCAAGTTTCTCAGACAAGTCCTGGTATCTTCCTCCTAGAGATGAGAGTTGTTCTTGTATAGACCTAGTCCCCTTCCCCCAATAAGCAGTTTTGCATGTTCCTGGTCCTTTGTTCTTTCCGCTGGTGTGCTTTACAGCTTCCCATTCACTTTAGGGTTCTTAGTGGTCTCCTGGTCTCCTTCGAGTTTGGCACCACTTGCTCATATACAAAGGTGATTGTTAATTTCATAATGCTCTTTCCAAGCCTTTCAGATTTTCCTGATGGAAATATTCCTTTTCGTTTCTAGAGTAATACTTGGATGATGGATTTGCCATCCCATCACCATGGGCATGGCCTCCCTCTGTGAGAGCCTATCAGAAGCTGTTCCCATAGAAACTTACAATCTGAGAATTCAAGCAGTTCAGAGTTGGAAGGCCCTTCAGAGGTTAGGCTGGAGCAAGAATCCCCTGTCCAGCCTCTATTTGAAGACCTCAAGTGAAAGAAGGAGTGCTTGGGGGCGAGGTAGAAGCACAGTGTAATATGGTGGAGAATAGCATCCTGTAGTACCTTTGGTATAGTAATAGCTCTAGAGCAGCTGGGGACCTAGTCAACCATTGAGCCCAACAGCCTCATTTTATAGAGTAGGAACCTGAGGCCTAGTGAGGTTGCCAAGGTTTCATATGGAATGATCCATCCTGACTTAGAAGGGATATCATAGGCCATTGGTCCATCCCCCTCCTTTTCTAGATGAGGAAATGAAGGCTCAGAGAAGGGAAAAGACTTGTAAGTGGCAGAGACAAGATTCCAGTCCAGATCCTCCAGTGCAGGGGTTGGCAACGTATGGCTCTCGAGCCATATCTGGCTCTTTGAGGGCCAGATATGGCTCTTTCTGCAGGAGCCATAAAGTCCATTTTTTTCAGGTGCTGTTACAGGAGCGGCACTGGGAACACTGTACGGCTCTCACGAAATTACATTTTTATAAAATGTGGCGTTTATGGGTCTCACGGCCAAAAAGGTTGCTGACCCCTGCTCCAGTGACTCCATTGTATGTCATGGCCTCTTCATCCTGACAGTGTCAGACATGTCAGTGATCGTTTCCATGTATTTATTTCCCTTGCAAGCAAAACTGGATAGCAGAGTTGGAAAACAGGATGCCTAATGGATGCCTAGACCTGAAGGGGTCCTTAAGGGGAAAAAATTCTCGAAGCAGACCAGGTTTCTTCTCTCTCTGACAGAGATGGCAAACAGAGGGAATTCATTTGACTGGAATTAAAACAAGTGAGGAGGCATCTAGGTGGCACAGTGGATAAAGTACCAGGCCTGGAGTCAAGAGGACCTGGGCTCAAATGTGACCTCAGACACTTCCTAACTGTGTGACTCTGGGTAAGTCGCTTTACCCACATTACCTAGCTTTTGTTCTTCTGTTGTAGAATTGTTACTAGGATAGAAAGTAAGGATTTAAAAAAAATGAATGAGGCAACATTTAAGCATTGGGCACTCCCCAAATTCCTTGTTCTTCCAGAGTCCCTGTGCCCTGGTGCTCTGATTTCTCCCCAAAGCTCAGGTCTTGCACTAAATTTTGTTGCCATTTTCCCATTGCTAAAACTCATAAAATAAACTGGGAGTATGAATTTCTTGGCAAGTTGGAATCAGTCTCTTTCTGAACAGAAGAATAGGAGACAAATCAGTGATGATATACCTGGCACATGTTTGATTTCGTTGTGGTTTTCCTCCTCTCAGTTTCATTCTGATTTTCCAAGTGGACAATTCAGAAAGACTAAGTCCTGGGGGCAGCTGGGTAGCTCAGTGGATTGAGAGCCAAGCCTAGAGAAAGGAGTTCCTACGTTCAAATCTGGCCTCAGACACTTCCCAGATGTGTGACCCTGGGCAAATCATTTCACCCCATTGCCTAGCCCTTACTGCTCATCTGCCTTGGAACCAAAACAAGGTATTGATTCTAAGATGGAAGGTAAAGGTTTAAAAATAAAAAATAAACAAAAACGAAAGACAATCCTTAACTATGAGTATTTGTCGCACAGGAATCAATGGATTGTCTATAAGGTGATGTGCTGCAGTGAAATGATCTCTGGCTTTGGAGTCAGAGGACCTGAGTTCTAATCCTGGTTCTGCTACATACTAGTTGTGTGACCTTGAGCAAGTCACTTCCCCTCTCTGGGCATCAGTTTCCCCTTCTGTAAAATAAGGGAGTTGGACTTGATGGCCTCTGAGGCCCTTTTCAGTTTGAGATCCTTGATCCTTTGAACTCTTTTTCCAAAACTGAGCTCAGGTGAATGAACTTTTGGAGCTCCTGGGCTAGATGACTTGTTCTTCCAAGTTCCTTTTGATTCTCACTTTTCAAGATGCTCTCTGTTTTCTTCTCCTTTTCTGTCCTCTCTCTTGATGTCCCCTTTCCTAACTCGGTTAATTGTCTCTTTCTTTGTCCCTCCTGTATATTCCTCTTTTTCCTGTTGTCCTCCATTTGTCTCTTTCCCATAGTCCTCATCTCTCTGTTCCTCCTCTGTTCTCTGGACCTAGACTTTCCATGCCTTCTCCCTACCTTCCTTAACTGACCATAAGAGGGAAGGGAGAAGTGTTTTCCCTTGTAGTTGGTGCAGCCATTGAATACTTACTGTCCCAACTCTTAATCTGGCTTTCATCCATCAGTCAGCATCTGAATCCTGATGTCATTGGCTGCCAGATGGTAAAAGTGTTCCACCCTTAATGCTTACCTTCACAAATGACTCCTATAGACCCAAGTTACTCTTCGTGTATGTTTGGGCTGGAATTTTCTTTCCTTTGGACCAGTGGTTCATCTCTACCCTCTTTGCACTTGGAAAGAAAGGGCACTGGTAGAGATTGGCTCCAGATCTCTGGGTGGAGGATGCCCAAAAGGATGGATTGCTTGGCTTGCTGTGTGAATATGTCATTTATGGCAAGGCTCTGGCGCTGGAGAAGCTTCCTTCATCAGAGTAGCCAGCAGTGTTGTCTGACACTCAGGGATGTGAAATGACTCACCCCCAGTCTCATGATGAGAGTCAGAGTCAAGGGGTTTTGTTCTCTGGGCCAGAACTGTATCTACCCTCTCCCAATAATAACAGTAAAAACACGAGTTTCTTGAATGCATTATGGTCTTGAGAGGGCACATCTCCCTCACTGCAACTCTGTATTATCATCTCTTTTTTGAAGATGAGAAAACTGAGGCTCTGAGAAGACATTAATAGAGGATTGTGTGTTAATCCTTGGAAACAGAATTCCACTAGATTTGCTCATGTAGGCAAACCTTCCACAAAGTAGGGGGAGGGGAGGGATGGGGGTGGGCCATCACTAGGTCTTGGGGAAAGTTTCCCACTGGATGCTTTCTCATCAGTCAGCAGCTACCTAGAGAGATGAGACTCCTTTGTAATTAGACTGGGCCTTGGGAAGCAGCAGGGTTTCTGAACAAAGTAGGTGTTACAAGGGCTTGCAAACAGTCTGTTGGCCTTCCTCCTCAGAGAAGCCTTAACAGTTCCCATATTTACACCCTCAATTTCCCTCCTAGCCCCCCGCCCTTTTTATCCATTCATGGTGCTGAAGTAACTAACTGTTGGAACTGGTGCCAGTTCTGAGCAGGGCGAGTGGGAATTAATGAGCTTGGACTGTATCTAATTGAGCTCCAGCCTGATTACTCCCAGGCCCCTTTCTCCACTCCTCTTCCCCAACAGCTTTCTCTGCTGCCTTTTTTTCCAGCTGGGTGTTTGGTCCGGATATTTCCCACTCTGTGACCTTTCCAGTTGTTTCCACGCTTATTTCTGCTGTTACAGACCTCATCCAGGTGCTGTAAGTAGAAAGTCAACAGATCCGTCCCCTCGGAGATGCCGGAGGAGCTCTCATTTCCTGTCATCTGGAACCTGGACACCAGGCCCTAATCCAAACTGTGCGTTGTCTTCCCCAGCCCCTGTATCACAACTCCCAGTCAGGTGTGTGGGGCTGATTTTTCCCAAGTTCAACAAAACTGTTTTCAGAAGAGAAGGCTCTTCCTCACCCCCACCCCCAGCTAAGTGAGGACTTCTTGGTTGTGCCAAAAGCCTTGTTTGTACAAGCAGATGGCTCAGGAAACAGGGGAGGCTTTGGGGACTCTAGAATTGGAGATTACAAACTGGAAGGGCCCTCAGAGGCCATCTGGCCCCACCCCTCTTGGTTTACAGGGGAGGAAACTGAGGCCTAAGGAGGAAACACAATTTGCCCAATGGCCCATGGATAGTAAATAGTAGGTCCAAATCCATCACCCTTTCTACTCTGTATCGCTGCCTTTCACATTGCGCCCCCGAAGCCTCTGGATGAGTCTAGGATCGCAGGTGCTAGCTATCTGTGACCTCTCTCTGTGCTCACTGGAGCTTATACATGTCTGAGAGTCTTCTTGTTTAGTGATTTTTTCCCAAATGAAACACACATGTTTCCAGAATTGTCCCTTTTTCCCCCATAAATTCTTCTCAGGTCCATGATAACACAAAAGCCCCGTCACCATCCTGAGGCAGGTTCTGGAGTTGAGTGGATGACCATACCTAGTGAGTGGCTGTTAATGGGTACAAGGCTCCAGGGCAGTCTCTGGGGAGTCCTGTGCAGATTAATGGTTTTTTTTATCAAAGACATGGATGAAGGCATAGAAGTGGCCTGCTTGCCAACTTTGCAGATGGCACAGTTACGAGGGTCTAGATGACTGGCAAGATTCCAAGAGAGCTTTCGAAGACAGAGCAATTGGTGGACTGTGACATGGTGTATCGGAAAGAGGACCTCAATTCAAAGTTTGACTCTGCTACATGTTTATTACCTGTGTGACTAGGGACAAGTCTCTTAATGGTTTGGGCCTCAGTTTCCTCTCTAAAATGACAGGGCTGGACTAGCTCTAAATCAACATATGATCTGTTTAATAGGAAATTTAGTGGGGATAGTGTAGCATTACAAGTCCAAGATGCAGGGGGCCAGGCTCTATAGTACTTCATTTGAAAAGGATCAGAGATGGGTTAGAGCCAGCTAGATCAATAGGAATCAGTAGAGTGGCATAGCCAAGATAGCTAATGGGATCTGAAGCTACATTAAAGAGGTCACAGTGCCCAGGACTGTGGAGGTGTTAAATCCCACTGCTCTGTCCAGACCCCATTTGGGTGCAGTTCTGGAGGGCACAGTGGAGAAAGAACATGAGTCAGCTGGAGGGCACTCAGGATGGCAGAAGGTCTCAAGGCCATTTTGATGAGGATGGGGTATTGTAACTTGGAGAGGAGGCTTGGGGTGATTTGATCCCCCTCTTGGCCATATTTGAAGGGCTGCCACGTGGAAAAAAGGAGCCATTATTCTGCTTGACCCTGAATGGCAGAACTAGTAGCAATGGGAAGAAATTGCAAAGAGATAGATTTTAGGCCTCATCTGAGAAAAAGCATTGGAAAAACCATAGCTATGCCAAAGTGATGTGTGCTGCCTTGGGGAGGTACTGGCTGGATTACAACTCAAGAGCTGAATTTGATGTGTTTCTTGTTAGCACACAGGATGGACTCCTTAACGTGGGGCGTCCCTTCAACTCTGAGGAGAGTCCAGGATTCTGTAACTATAGCAAGACTCTACTAATAAGTTGAGGTAGGATAGACCTTGCTTGCCTTCAAAGGTTTTTGTTCAACCTCTCTCCTTTTGCCTTTGCCTCCCCATTCAGATCCCTCCCTGGACCATATTTCTTTGGCCAGACCCAAGTGTATAAGAACTGTTTAAAGTATTTCCCAGAGGGAATTGCATTCTAATCCACCTCCCCTCATATCTCCATTTGAAAGACCAGCACCGTAAGATTTAGACAAGAGAAGTATTTTGCCCCAAAGTCATACAGGTAGAAATCATGGAGTTAGTATTGGAACTCAGATCCTCTGATTCAGAGACCTTTGTTTGGGGTATCTCTGTGTGTGTGTGTGTGTGTGTGTGTGTGTGAGAGAGAGAGAGAGAGAGAGAGAGAGAGAGAGAGAGAGAGAGAGAGAGACAAACAGACAGACAGACAGACAGATAGACAGAGATATGCGTTGCATAAGTAATACAAGGGTTCGGGCAAAGGAATATTTGAGAAGAAAGAGCTCCCTTTTGGCTGGGAGTTAGTGTGGGAATAGTTATTGATGACTTCATGGAGGTGGTTCCTGAATAGGTTAATGGGCATTTATTAAATTAAGGGGGATTTAGGTGGCATATTAGATAGAGTAGCATTGGGCTTGGAGTCAAAAAGACCTGAGTTTGGATACTTACTAGCTGTGTGACCCAGGATATCTCACTTTCACCTCTGTTCGCCTCATTTTCTTTGTAAAATGGGAAGAAAAATAATACCTTTTAGGGTTACTGTGAAGATCAAATGAGATATTTATAAAAATGCTTAGCATATTGTCTAGAACATAGTAGGTGCTAGATAAATGCTTTTTCCCTTATTAAGGCGCTAGTATGTGACAGGCACTGGGCCGAGCTCTGAACATGCAAAGTCAAAAGGCAGTGCTTATCCTCAAAGAACTCTTGGTCTAGTGAGGAAGACAACTTGTAAATAGTGATGTACTGGCAAGCCATATGCAAGATAAATTGGAGATAATCAGCAGAGGGAGGGCACTAGAATTTAGGGGATTGGAAAAGCATCCCTCAAAAGGTGAGATTTTAGCTGGGACTTGAAGGAATCCAGGGAAGGGAGATGAGGAGGGAGAACATTCCAGGGATGGGAAATAACCCCAGAAAAATGCCTGGAACTAAGGGATGGAGTATCTTTGAACAAGGAACTGCAAGGAAGTCAGTATCACTGGACCAGAGAGTACCTAAGGGCTGCAGGATAACAGGAGTCAGGAGAGAGCTGTGTGAGGTGCAAGAAGATTGGAAATGTAATAGTGGGGGGAGTCATGTTTTGAAGGGCTTTGAATGCCAAAGGATTTTCTCTTTGATCCTGGAGGTAATAGGGAGCCAGTGGAGTTTATTGAATAGGGGAGTAGTGTAGTCAGCCACGAATTTTAAGAAGATAATTTTGATAGCTGAGTGGAGGAAGGATTAGAGTAGGGGGAAATCTGAAATGAGACTGAAGGGCTGCACTAGTTCAGGAGTGAGGTGCTAAGCACCTGCTCCCCGGAGAATGACAATTTCATAAGAGAGAATAGTAAGTGATGGTATGAAGGTAAAATCACCAAGCAGAAATGAGGAGGGAGTAGCAGAGTTGTTTCTAGGCCCAAAGAACAGTTTGAGCCAAGATACAGTGATGCAAGAGGGCAGGACATGAACAGGAGCTGGACAGTGGTTTTCTTTGGCTGGTGGTATAGATTACATGAAAGAGAGTATGTATATAGCAGGGGAAATTTGTCAGGTGAGTTTGGAGCCAGATTTTGGAAGATCACTAATGCCAAGAGCGGGAGTAGAGAGCTCCTAGAACGTCTGGGGTGGAGGAGTAAGGCACAGAGCCATGCAGCAGGAAGATCTGACTGCTCAGAAGCCCTGGAAGATATTTCAGAGGTCAGTTAGTCCAGACCCCCCAGGGAGGTTACATGACCTACCCAAGGTCACACAGCTAGTGTCAGAAGTGAATCTGAACCCAGTCAATTAAGTCAATGCTCTTGGGCCTGAGGAGGTCAGGCAGCCTTGCAATTTACTTTGATACATCACGAAAGGGAGGCTACTGCCACATCTGCAATGGTCTGTGTTCCTTCAATGTCATCTGATTGGAACATCCCCTTACCCGGGGGCAAAAACAAACAGGGAATGGCTTGAACAGTTAAACTGCTTCATTCCAGAGCAATTGACATTTGTGTACATTAGCAAGACATGGATTAAAGAAATGACCTTCTGCTTGGTGTGAAACAAATTTCCTGGACATTGGTGGAGGAGGCGCTCTGCAAGTTTCAGATCTGCCAGCCGTTTTGCTCTCCCTGTGTTTATGTCTAAGCCAAAGAAAGGAGGGAACGCTTTTTCGGGAATGATTTGGAAAGGGTGTTTTCTTCAAACAGACCCATCTGAAAAGAATTTCCAAAGAACTCTCCCTTCCTGGAGAGATTCCTGGCATTCTGGGGCTTTGTGCAAATATAAAAGCATCTGAAAAACATCAAAGGAATAATAAAAATGACATTTGCAAGTAGTCACAGTACAGATCAGAGACCTCAAAGACAGTCCTTTCCACCAGGATGCCCATTGAACAGAAGTTGAACAAATGTCCACTATGTGTTGTTAGACACTGTGCTAGACATTGGATTTACAGAGACATATTCCTGCCCTCACAGAACTTCTAGTCCCTGGGAAGAAATCAGGACCACATTTTTTGGGCTCGGGTTGGTTTCTAATGCCCAGATATCTCCAACCAAGAAAGAAAGTCTTGATGTTAATGTCAGGGATCATTTTGTGACGGCTTTGTAAGTTGCCATCAGTGTTGGTATATAATTTGTACTAAGTAATCTTAAGGGACAGTTCAGCTCCAGATGGGACTGTTTTCCTAGGCAAAAACTAGTGGAAGGAAGAGATGAGGAAGGGAGGACTTCTAGCCAGAGAGAAGGTTCATTAGCACTGCTGGCAGGTGCCAAGTTAGGCACAGGAGGAATGAGCATCACTTTCTCATTCTTGGAGAAGAGGTCTTCGAGGGTGTTTCCATAAGCATGCCCCATCATGTCTGGGTCCAGGTGAGCTTGGAGGGAATGAGGCCAATTCTAGAGGGCTGGTTTCCATATGGACCAGTTGCCTTTTTCCCTGTTCTGGGAACACACCATGGAGCCAGGGCCTGAGCCCGGGGCTCCAGGGCACTCTTGAAATGGCTGCTGGGTTTCCATCACTCATGCCCCAAATGCTTCAAAGTCCACCTACCTACAAGGACTTTTCTGAGGTCTGAAAAGGATTTCAAAGGTTAGTGAGTTCAGACGTCCTCATTTTACAAGTGAGGAAAGGAAGGCTGAGAGGTAAAGCCACTTGTCCAGGGTCACATATCCAAGGCAGCATTTGAACTCGAGAATGTTTATGAGGCCTTTGAGCTCTTGGTTGTTCTGAATTTCTCCCCAATTCCTCCCACAGCTTTGCTCTGTTTGGGCTGCCCTTAGCTGCTTCTCTGCCTCCTCTTCCTATTTGCCTTGGTGTTTTGCCTCTTGAATCTCATTCGTTGCTAATCAGATTCTTGGAGGCAGCTTGTGTTCATCTCCACATCTTTGTTTGATTGAAGTTCTTTTCCAGACTGCTTGAGATATGTTCAATTGTCTTGGGATAACTCAACCCCGCCTCCCAGCCTTCCTCAAGCGAATTGCTTGATTCTTTCCATGGCTGGCTAACCTTTTAGCATTGGCCTCCCCGGCTATAGGGACTCAGCTGGGTCAGAGGGATGTGCAGATGTCTGTAGTGGAGGCTGCCTTCCTCATCAGGTTCCAGTAGAATGACACTTGTAAGCCAACAGCATGGCACGGGATAGAGAACTGGTGCCAGAGATCCTGATGCTACCCGAACGACGATCACCAAGTCACTTCACTTCCCTGGGCCTCCATTTCCTCATGTGCCTCAGAGATCCCTGCCAGCTCGAGATCTGGGATCTCTTATCATATAATTCCTGGCAAGTCACTTCTCCTTGGGTCTCAGTTTCTTGCTTTGTCAAATGAGGGAATTAGTTTAGATGGCTCCTAGGGGCCCACTTAGCTCTAGAGCTATTATCCTATATATACCTTAGGGTGAATCACTTTTCCTCTTTGGGCCTCTTTCCTCATCTGTAAAAGGTGAGACCACTGTACTAATGGGCTTCAAAGCTTCCCTCTAACTCTCCAATTAGGATCCTATGATCATTAGGGCTCCGCCCACCAAACCCTACAGTTGCTGCTTTTCTTGGAGAAGTTCCTCCCCTTCTCTGGATTTCAGTTTTCCCATCTTTAAAATGAGATTTGACTAGAATCTCAGGAGCTCTGAACCCAAGATTTGTGAATTAAAACAAAAACTGGGTCAAAAACTTGATTTCAGTATAATCATTGTCATTTGTAATCCCACGTGTTTTCTTTTCTGCATTTAAAGCTATTGTGCGAAGGAGTCTCTTGGTTTCCCCAATCGACCATGGTGGTCCAGGCCATCAAAGGGTTAAAAACCCCTGGACTAGATGATCTCAGCTCTTCTCCGACTCTGATGGTGTCACACTGAATCCTGGGCTTTATCAGCTGTTGACCTACCATTCCATACTTATTTCACATTACTTCCCTTCACACATTATATAGGTTTGAGTCAAACTGAATGAATGGCTATTCCCAATAGAGACTGGGGCTGGATATGTAGACTTGTATCGGAAATGGAAAATGGGGAGTTATCTGATAGTTGAACACATGGGAGCTGATGGGATCATGAGGTCGAAGGTAGTGGAGAAGAAGAGGCTTAGGGCAGAGCACAGGGGTGTACCCATACATGGAGAGATGGGCCCACCCCGGGACGGACACACATGAATGATGATCTAGCAAAGGAGATTGAAAAGGAACAGCCAGACAGGTAGGAGGAGAAGCCAGAGAGAGAGCAAAGAAGGTCTTTTGTTCCGTCTTTGTATTTCTAGTCCTTGGCACGTAGTAGGCACTTACGAAATGCTTGTCAAATTGAAGTGCTGGCTTAAACCAGTCACAAAATGCTCAGGGTTCACATTCAATTCTGTATGTTTCTTTGGGCACTGGGCTGACTTCTCTTTCCAAGAGATGAAAAAATCAGATAACCTGGGGAAGGTCCAGGAGAAAAGATTTCCTTTTCATGGGCAAACCTTTGAGTTTCTCATGAGTGAATTTTCCTGTGGTACTCAAATCTCAAGTTTCCCGAGCCCCTTCCGACCTTGAGGGGCCTTTTAAAAAGCCCTGTGGTCTGTGGCAGTGATTGCACCCAAAGCTCTTCACAAAAACTTCTGGAGGGCCATCATTTACAGACTCTGTCTCCTTTCAATGGCTGGCAGGTTTTCTTTTGAGCCAGGCCTCTCCTCACCCCCCCCCCAACCAGGAAGTTTTCTTTCCCTTTCTTTGGAGGACATGACTTGTGATCCTGCCTCCCACCCTGACTACCTGCATGACTTTGGACACTTTACTTAACCTTTCTTGGGTTTAGGTTCCTCAACTGTAAAATGGGAATAATAATAGCACCTGCTTCACAAAGTTGTGGTGAGGGGTCAGCTGGGTGGTTCAGTGGATGGAGAGCCAGGCCCAGAGACGGGAGGTCCTGGGTTCAAATTTGGCCTCAGATACTTCCTAGCTGTGTGACCCTGGGCAAGTCACTTCACCCCCATTGCCCAGCTCTTACTGCTCTTCTGACTTGGAACTAATACTTTGTATTGATTATAAGACAAGGTCAAGAGTTTTTAAAAAGCTTTTTTATTATATACTTAATAACCACCTCCACCATAAAACATTTACAAAAGATTATGTGCAAAACCACAAACTCCACCTTGTTTGCAATTTGTTTAAGAATAGGGAAATTCTCTCTGTGTATTAATATCAATCTCTTCTGTTTTAGAGTTCCCTTTTCATTTGTTTTCCTTGGAGACTTTTCTCTCTTGATTTTGTGGCTCTTTTTTAATGTATTATGTAGTATGTGTTATTCTTATTCTCTTTTCATCTGCTCATTGATTCTCCTTATTTTCATAATTTATCCAACATTTGTCATTGTGAATAACATCATACAGTCCATTCCATTCCAATATTACAATCTGTTCTGCCATTTCTGCCAATCATTGTGTTACTTCTGTTTCTTTTGTCATTACAAAGTTTCCCTGACTATTTTCATACACACACAGCTTTTTATCCTCTCAATAATGCCTAAGAGGAGAGTTCAAAAAAAACAACCCCAAACCAAACCAAAGTTGTGGTGAGGACCAAGCAGGATCGTGTAAATCTTACAGGACTAGATCATGACTATTATTCTTTAAGAAACACTGATTAAGGACCTCCAGTGTGCTGGATCTCAGATGATGTGTTCAGAAAACACAAAGTTTGCCCCAGACTCAGTACCTGCCCTCACAGAGTTCACAGTCTAGCTGATCATTGGATCACAGATCTATTGTGATCCACTTCAGTCTCACATTTGAATATTAGGGCAAACTAGTGATGTGCAAAGTAAAGGGGGGCAGATAGGCAGCGACTTTGGCTGCAGCAGATAGGGCAAGGAAGGAGTTGTATCTGAGTTGGTCTGTAAAGGCTGGGAAAGATCCAGTCAGTGAGTCAGCATTTATGAAACATTTGCTTGGTGCTGGGCACTTTTGGACCCAGGGGATTTAAAAGGCCAAAGTGTAATTGTTCATACCCTCAAAGAACTTATATTTGAATGCAGTTGGGTGGGCAGAGTGAGGAGGTACAGAATGAGCATCCTTCCAGAGTAAATATGAGGCAATCCTAGGTGGGGAAGATCTTACAAGTAAAGAGTGGGAAAAGGAGGACAATCTGGTGATACTGGGAAGAGAGGCCAGGATGTCGGGTTAGTACAGCTGGGTCCAAGTCTTGGCCTTGCTTTTTATGTCCATGTGACCTTGGACAAGTCACTTCACCTCTTTTGGCCTCAGTTTCCTCATCATTAAAATGAGGTGTGAGACTAGATGCCCTCTGAAGTTGCTTCCATCTCTAGCAGTATAATCATGATTAATTGGATTATAGATTAGGATCTGGAAGGGAACTTAGAGGTCATCTAGTCCATTCTCACTCTAGTCATTTTATTTTATTTTTTATTGTTAATTTTTGTAAGAGAATAATCATATAAAACCAAGACCCCCAAACAAAAACCCAGATGAATTCAAGTGAAAAATCATATGCTTTAATCTGCATTCCAACTCCAACAGTCCTTTCTCTGGAGATGGACAGCATTTTTTTTAACATTTATTAATATTCATTTTTAACATGGTTACATGATTCATGCTCCACCTTTCCCCTTCAACCCCCCCCCCCCCCACCCATGGCCGATGTGCATTTCCACTAGTTTTGTCATGTGTCCTTGATCAAGACCAATTTCCAAATTGTTGGTAGTTGCATTGGTGTGGTAGTTTTGAGTCCACACCCTCAATCATGTCCACCCCAACCCATGCGATCAAGCAGTTGTTTTTCTTATATGTTTCCTCTCCTGCAGTCCTTCCTCTGAATGTGGGTAGCTTTCTTTACCATAAATCCCTCAGAATTGTCCTGGGTCATTGTATTGCTG
>NC_058136.1:16343257-16398972 GCF_016433145.1 Gracilinanus agilis | reverse complement strand
TCGCCTGCCGGCCCGTGCGCCTCCGCTCTCCCCGCCCCGAGCTCGGAGCGGTCACCCTGTGCCGTGTCCCTTCTCGCACTCTGCTCTGCCCCCAGCCCCCTAGCCATGGCCCGGCTGCCCCTGCCGTCCCTCCTCTGCACGCTGGCCGCCCTCAGCCTCAGCCTGCTGGCCGCCGAGCTCAAGGCGAAAAGTTGCCTGGAAGTGCTTCAGGTCTACGTCTCCAAGGGCTTCAACAAAAACGATGCGCCCAGTAACGAGATCAACGGTGAGTGGGGAGGGAGGTTGGGAGCCCCGGGAGCGGGACGCCCGTCAGGCCCCCGATCGCCCCGGGCTGCGCCCCCGACCTGCTGGCGCACCCGCACACCCACACCGGCTTCAGGTGTGGCTTCGAGAAACCCGACCCTCAGGGCGGGGAGCTGCTGGCTTCCCCGGGCCCGACCGGCCGCAGCCGACCCAGGGGGGATTCATTCCTCAATGCGCGCACACACACTCACGCGAGTGGGCTTCTCCTCACCCTCCCCCCCCCCCAACCACTCCCCTGTGTTCCCCAGGCCTTGGCCAGCCTTTGCCAGGGCGAGTGCTCCGCTCAAGAAGGGTGAGGAGGTGGGGAAGGGGGGTCCGGAAAGAGACGAACCTGAGTGGGTTTGTGTCGCACATGTGTGCAAAACTTGTAATTTGAATTGATTTTCTTTTTCCAAATCCTCTTCCCCGCTTGCCCGCTCCCGGTGCCACGGGACTCCTTAGGGCTTTTAGTGGCTGCCGAAGCTTTAGAAGTTGTCTTCAAAACAAAAACACCCGCCCCCTGCAGACCCTCACTTGGGGGGAGTCTGACGAGATTTTCTGGAAGGTATTTGGTATTTTTTTTTCTCACTTAACCTTAGGGTTAATTGCACATTCAATTTACAGGCCTTTGAAAGGACTGATTACCCACCGGAAATCTTAAACTCTGTTTGGAGAGCGTCTTGCAAATGAAAGAGGGCTAAACTGGTGGAAAAATTATCACATTCTTTGAACTGTAGGTGTTGGAGAATGGGGCCGACACCTCTGCTGGGGACTGTTGGCAAAATTCATTCTTTTGTTCAGTTATTTGGGAGAGTCCTTTCTCCTCTCCTCGGGGAGCAGTTTCTCTAGACCAAGAGGAGGCCCCTCTAGCCTGGGACCCTTAGGATGGCTCAGCTGGAAGGGGGCTTTGAGGCAACCTCCCCGTATTACCGGGAAGGAAACTGAGGCTCAGAAAGTCGAGGTGACTTGTCCAAGGTCAGGAAACTAGTAGATTGTGGAGCCAGGCTGCTGGTTCCTAGTCATGTGCTCTTTCCACACCGGGCTGCCCCTTCAAGCAACAGTTCCATGCCAGCTCATTAGTGCCTGGGCCACAGAATGGCTTCTGGAGCAGAACTCTGTAGTCGGTTACACCAGGGAGCTTTCGAAGTCTCTAAAGACTCTGGCAGCCCAATCAAAAGCCTTTAGCTTATCAGTGCGGATTCCTAACCTTAATCGAAGTTAGGAGGCTTTGCTTCTATTTCCGTCCGAAACCCCTTTAATCTTTAACCAAAATTATGTCGTGGGGTTTCCGTTTGGAACCTCAACCAAACTTCTTTCGTACTGCACTGTAGCTGTTTGGAGCCTTACCCAAGGTGAAGCTTGCTCTGCTTCCATTCCTCACCTTAGCCGAAGTTCTCTTGGCCCGCTTGGGTTCCTGACCTTTTTGAGAAAGGAGGGCGACTCCCCGCACTTGGCCACTTAACGGGGTGGGGCATGCAGGGGGTATTGAGAGAGACAGAGACAGAGTTCCGACTAGGTCCTTCCAGTGACTTCAGCCCAGTTGGGTCACTCCGGCAGGGCTATTAATAACATTGGAGTCTCCATTGGAGTCTCCGGTAGCCATGAATTACATGTTAATTACAAAGGTAATTGTGGGAAGCTCCTGGATGATTTAGGAGTGGAACCAACCATATGTTACATAAATTGTTTTGATAGGACCAGCCTTGTTCCCACAGTAAGTCAATCCCTACTGCACCTTTGCAGTTATCAAGTAACTTACACACACAGTCGATTAGACACTATTTGCCCTTGAGCTGTCTGTCTTTTTTTTTTCAGGCTGAAGTATGTACTCGATTGATGCAAGGTTTTATTGGTTGTAGAGCCTTGAAAAGCTCTCTTTCTTTCCCTTCTCTCTTCTTCCCTGCCTGCCAGAAAGAAGTAAAGCGGACCAGCCTTCTCTGGGGGTCCTCTCCAGTCCAGGGCCACTGCAGGGCGCCCAGGTCTGCAGTTTGATCTTTGGGTCTCCCTCCTACATTTCTCTTGCTCTCTCACTCACATTCACACACACACACACACACACACACACACACTCACTCACACTCACACTCACAATGAGCTGATCTCTGTTAGCTCTTGTCTTCTCCATTTTAAAGGGCTTCTGGCCATGGAGATAATAGCAGCATTATTTAAAGAGGGATGAGGAGCCCTTGGGCTGGGGGATTCTAAATGGCCCCCAGCTTCTGGCAGGTTTGTGGGGTCCGACCCTGTGTGTGTGTGTGTGTGTGTGTGTGTGTCTAGTCTAGCATCCTCAGGCTTTACCAATCTCACGTTATACGGGCCTTGCTCTCCAAAGCATCTCTGCAAACACCTGCCCAAGAACTCTGGAGGTCTGCCTGCATCAACATTCTTACCCCAAAGATTGGGGGTGTTCATAGTAGGCAACAGTAGGAAATGGAAGCTAATGTGCTCCCACCCCAAACATTTGATTCTTTTTGTCTTGTCCTTCATCTCCCTCCCAGGGCTCTGCTTTTATTTCCCCTTTTGAATGACCTACTGGACTGCATTCTCCCAAGGAACAAAAGGAGTGCCTTTTTAGCTGCAATCCTTGGAAGACCACCAAGGACTTGGGCTCCTGTGGTGAAATTTCGCACCACTCTCAACAATAACAAAAATGCATGACTGAATGGCCCATAAATGTGGCGTGGTGGAAGCCTTCACTTGAGGCTAGGCTACTGTCACAACACAGACGGAGTAAATGCCTTTGCTTGCTATTCAGGCCTCCGATAGAGAGCAACAGGAGTAATCTTGACCATTGCACTGGCCTCCCTTCAGTTTCTGCATGTTCACGTCCCCCTTCAGGGAAAAGGCTGGCCAACTTGATTTCGGAGAGGAGAGTTTCCCAGCCTGCCCCTCTTGCTTGGTTACTGGGCTTTTCCCTTTTGGCCGTGTCTTTAAAATGAGACATCTCTGGGTTTTTGGAAAAGGGGTAGAATTCTCCCCCTTCCCACTTTCATCCCCCACTCCCAAACTCTGAAGACTTACCGGTGGCCTTGGGCATGCGTGGTCGACCTGGTTCCTGCTGGAGCTTTGACCGTGCTTCCAGAACACTGTGTCCCGAAGCCAGCTCCGTCTTTTTATGACGGCAATAAGATGATTCGATGTGCTTTGAGGGGTATCCGGGAGCCCGTGGGGGCATTCGGCCCCAACATTTTTCGGTATGCCTAGTGGCAAGCTTGATCCGAAGAGCTCTTTAGGGACGTGCTGATTTGGCCTTAGTATTCCTCCAATTCCTTCCCTTCACCGCTAGGCCCCACAGGGGAGGCATTAATTCCAAGAGCAGCTATTTTAGTCCGTGCTTCATATATATATGGCACTATGCTAAATGTTACACATACCAACGCAAAAATGAAACAGTCTGCCTTTTAGGAGCTTCTATTCCAGGTGGGGTGGAGGGAATGACAATTTGGACTCAGATGAACGCATACCAGATCTCGCCCCCGAGTTTGAGGCTTGGAAGGGGTCTTGTCAGCTATGTAACATATACCCTGAGGGAGCCACTTGCTCCAGCATACATACTTGGCAGGTGGTCAGCCAGTCTCTTGCTTGATCCCGAGAGGGCACACAACACCTCCCGAGGCAGCTTCTTCCATTTGGGGACAGCTCTAATCGTTTGGACAATTTTCTCGATATCGAGCCAGAACTGATCTCTTTGCTGTTCCTGGTTCTGCCCTTTGGGACCAAGTAGAACAAGTAAGTCGAAGCTTCCTTCCATAGGGCAGCCCTTTGCCTGACTGATGAGAGCTATGCTGTATTCCCCAAGTTAATTGTCCTTAGACCCTGATTCACCGTCCCGCTTGTCTTCTATTTGCTTCCTACCTCTTTGTGCCCCTCTTAGACTGGGGAACCTCAAAGTTGACAGAGGTGGGGATGAAGAGGGAGGGGGGGATTAGGGAAGACCCCCTGGAGCGGGTGGCACCTGAGCTGAGCCTCGAAGGGAGCCTGGGATTCCAGGGTGAGATGAGGAGGGATAACTGCATTTCAGGCATGGGGGAAGAGCTTGTATAAAGGCATAGAGGAAGAAGATGGAACATCAAGGAGAGGGAGGAGCAAAATGGCCAGTTCAACTGAGACTAGTTCCTAGGAGGCTTTGTAGCAAAGACGGTGCTATCGTCGTGTTCACTTGTGTTGTTTGTCTGACTCTTGGGTGACCCCATCTGGAGTTTTCTTGGCCAAGGTACTGGAGGGGTTTGGCTTTGCCTTCTCCATCTCATTTGACAGATGAAGATCCTGTGGCCAAGAGGGTAAATTAATTGACTTGCCCAGGGTCACACAGCTAGGAAGTGTCTGAGGCCAGATTTGAACTTGCAGAGATGAGTCTTCCTGACTCCAGGCCCAGCACTCTTCTCTACTGCAGCGCCACCTAGCTGCCTGTGTACATAAAGCTAAATGTGACGAGGGCCTGAAACTGGTATACATAGTAGGTGTATAATAAATATTTACGTAGCCGAAATGTTTGGAGAGCAACTAGTAGGGATAAGTAGTATGGTAAGAAAACAAGGAAAGGAAAGTTTACAGTGACTGACAGGTCTGCACTGACACAACTTGCTCTGGAGCAGAGAAGAGGAGGAGGAGTGTGTGTTGGCATTGGGAGATGGAGGGACCAAAGACAACAATGACATTCTCCTACTCTTTCTAATCTTTGCTTTAGATTGCTCTTAAGCTCCATCCAGTTCATTGGAGACTCTTAAACTTGCCACCTTTTCTCCTAGTAGCAGTGAAGAATTATGGGAAGAATAGGGTAGACATCTGGTAGAAGAGACATCAGGAACTCAAAACTCACCTTCAGGTTTCCTCCCTCCAGGCTTCCTCACAGTGTCAGCCACACTGACCATGGAGATTGATGAACCCTGGGAATGGGGTGGTTGGAGTGGAAACATTTGCTTTGAATGTTGCACAGGTTATGGTAGAAAATGCAGAAACCAAGGCTGCTTCAAGAGCTGACCCCCCTGGGAAGAGCTCACGTTGGGGTGTCTGCTTTCACGTTCTTCTTGCCCGATTCTCTAGGTTTGATCCCCTAGTTTTATTTGGGGGGGGATGATAAGAGGAAGATGTGCAGTCACCCATTCTCAGTCATCATTGGCCTAGAAAGTCACGTTCTGTGGTGGAAAGAAAACTGCATTTGGGAGTCAGAAGACCCACCAGGTACAAATGTGTTACCTGTGTGACCCCGGGCAAGTCCCTTCCTCCTTGGCCTCGGTTCTCCTCTCTGTAAAATGGGAGGGTAGGACCAGATGATCTCTGGATTGTCTTCTAGCTGGAAATCCATGCTCTCCCTTGGCCTCTTGGTGAGTCACACAAAGTTGAGGCTTCTGCAGTGGAGTGGAGTTGGAGCCTCACACATGCCAAATGTCTGATTCTGTGTAATGACTATTTTCCTCCCTTTTCATGAAAGTTATGTTGCGATCCGGTTTCAGAATTAGTTGAAGACTTGGACGAGCAATGAAAAGGTAGGTTCGGGTTTGTAAGGGACGCACCGGCTGGCACTGCTCATCAAGGTCGCTTGGAAGTGACTTCCTCCCTCCATTCCCCAACAGTGCAGACAGAAAACATGTCAGGGATGTTGCTATGGTATTGTAAATGCTAATGAAAAGCCCATTTCAACTGTGTAGATGATGAGAGACCAATGAGGCGGCGTGGGATCCAGAGCCTGAAAGCACCTTAGTGATCTAGGTCAGCTCTCTCTATTTTATACATGAGAAAAATGGAGACTTTAGAGAGGCCAAGGGGCTTGGTCAAGGTTGTTTGAGTTGTAGGTAGAAAAGCCAGGATTTGAACTCACATCCTCTGCTGGATCATGCTGCTTTCAAATCCCCTTTCTCACTATTCTCATACGCCTATACACAAGAGGCCTCTATGAGTGGACATCATAACAGGGTCTTGAATGTTGGAAGGGATCTGAAAGGTTGTCTTCTCCAACCTCTACTCAGAGCAGACATCTATACTCCAAAAAGAATGAACTGTAGATATCAGGATGCTTGGGGCCACTTGTAAGCGAATGGGAATTCTTAATCATTTAAGGGTTATGGGTGGCTCAGTAGATTGAGAGCCAGGCCTAGAGATGGGAGGACCTGGATTCAAATCTGTCCTCAGACACTTCCTAGCTGTGTGACCCTGGGCTAATCACTTCACTCCCACTGCCTAGCCCTTACCGCTCTTCTGCCTTGGAATCAATACACTGTATTGAATCTAAGACAGAAGGTGAGGGTCTTAGAAATCAATCAATCAATTAATTAATTAAGGGCCGGAAAGTGTGCTTCATTCCCTAGCCCTTCCTCTTACCTGCAGCCAATTTAATGAGATCAGCAGCACAGCCATTACATGCACCGTGAAGGCTTTGGGGTATCGTGGAAAGATCTGCAGATCTGCACTTTAGGACCAGGCTTCCAAGTGTTTTTCTGTCACTCACCACTCATGTGATGTTGGCCAAAGACCCCTCTGCCTGGGCCTCATTTTCCTTACTTGTAAAATGAGAGGGATGGACATTTAGGATTCCAAAGCCCCTTCCACCTCTCAATTGGTGAGGAACCTTCCTCAGAGCAATGAAACGACCCGCCTCCTTTCACCCAGTGTCAGGGCCAGAATTCATACTGAGGGCAATGGCTTTGTAGAGGATTTAGAAGTAATCCAAATGGTGCCTGTGAGGCTTTGTTTCCTTTCTTTTTTTAAAAACCTCACCTTCCATCTTAGAGGCAATACTTTGTATTGGTTCCAAGGCTGAAGAGTGGTAAGGGCTAGGCAATGGGGGAAGAGTGACTTGCCCAAGGTCACACAGGCTGGGAAGTATGTGAGGCCAGCTTTGAACCCAGGACCTGTAGTTTTTTAGGTCTGACTCTCCATCCACTGAGCTGCCTAGCTGCCCCCAGAGCTTTGTTTCTTTTAATTTCTTTTAATTTTTATTTTATTAATTTTTTTATTTTTAGAAAAATTTTCCATGGTTACATGATTCATGTTTTTACTTTCCTCTTCACCCCCTCAAACTCCCCCCCCCCCATAGCTAACTTGCATTTCCACTGGTTTTAACATGTGTCATCAATCAAGACTTATTTACATATTATTGATATGTAATTGGTGTGGTCCTTTCAGGTCTACATCCCCAATCATGTCCTCATCAACCCAAGTGTTCAAGCAGTTGTTTTTCTTCTGTGTTTCCACTCCTGCAGTTCTTCCTCTGAATGTGGGTAGCGTTCTTTTCCATAAATCCCTCAGAATTGTCCTGGGTCATTGCATTGCTGCCGGTACAGAAGTCCATTACATTCGATTTTACCACAGTGTATCAGTCTCTGTGTACAACGTTCTTCTGGCTCTGATCCTTTCACTCTGCATCAATTCCTGGACACATGGAATTCCTCCAGTTTATTATTCCTTTGAGCACAATAGTATTCCATCACCAGCATATACCACAGTTTGTTCAGCCATTCCCCAGTGGAAGGGCATACCCTCGTTTTCCAGTTTTTTGCCACCACAAAGAGCGCAGCTATAAATATTTTCGTACAAGTCTGTTTATCTATGATCTCTTTGGGGTACAAACCCAGCAATGGTATGGCTGGATCAAAGGGCAGGCATTCTTTTATCGCTCTTTGGGCACAATTCCAAATTGCCATCCAGAGCTTTGTTTCTGATGAAGTATAGACTCCTAGAAGGCATCAATGACCTGCCAACCCGATTCTCACCTTCCTTTCCACTCAGATCTCCAGCTATGGCCTAGATAAAGTTGCTCCTTTGTAGCTTCCTTTAGTCAGAGTTCTCCCCTCTGGGGCCAAGCGGACTGAATCAGTGTTTCCCAGCCCTTTCAAAGCTTGAAGAAAACCATCCTGTACCCTTGATGGAGTCTTCTCTTCTCTGGATTAAACATCCCCAGTTCTGTCTTTTTTTTTAACTTACTTTCTGGCCTAGTTTCAGTTCTAAGACAGAAGGGCAAGGGTTAGGTAGACAAGATTAAGTGACTTGCCCAAGGTCACCCAGGTAGGAAGTGTCTGAGGCCAGATTTGAACCCAGGACCTCCTGTCTCTAGGCCTGGCTTGCCATCCACTGAGCCACCCAGCTGCCCCTTAAACCTAGTTATTTCAGCCTAGCCTCATTTGGTATGATTCTGCTGCATTCTAGCCAAATCTGATGGCTGCTCCTTTCTTCCATCACTCCCCATGTTCACCTTTGCTCCCATGTCTAGAATGGCGATCCTTGCCTGTTAAAGTTTCTCCCCTTCTTCAGAATCTTGACTCTGGTGATGCCCCTTCTCTGAATTAACCTCCAAACACCAGCATGCCCACCCTCTCCCAGTGAAGGTGACCCTATTCTTCCTCAGTTTCTAATAACACCTTGAACCTCTTAACAACAGACACTTGCCATTTGTGCTGCCTCTTAGCCTGCTCTTATTTGCATCAGAGACTTCTAGAATCTCAGAGCTAAAAGGCATTTTAGAGGGCCACTAGCTCAGTCCTCCCTATTTGAGAAGGAATCCCCCATAATGCCTGGGACGAGTACTTCTCCTGCCTTCTGAGAGAGTGCACCCTCACCACCAGTGGCCTAACTAAGCTAATTAAAGTGAAGGAAGGACCTGCAAGCCAGAGGTAGGCCCAAACAGCGGCCATAAAGCCCATGCACTTTACCAGAAGCCAGGGGGGAGCTTTATTTACACTCTTATTTAATGTAATTAGCCGACATTTATTGCTGGGGTGGGGAGAGAATTTGAAGTCACACTCTAAGGCACCTACCCCCAGGGTGAAGGAGGAGACAGATACAAAGATAACACTTCTCCCAGCTTGCTAATCTGGTTTCCCAGCCACTGACAATTAGGAGAAGCCAATTAGAATAGAGCCAAGACAACTGGGAGAGTGACAGCTGAGAGCAAGGAAAAAGGCCAAAATGTTCAAAAGCAGGCTGAGAGCTAGCTAGTAACCAGAGATCAGGGAGAGTAGAGGAAGACCGGTGGGGAAAGGGTGATTTAAGGTCAGAGGACCCATTTGCCACTGCCTTTGGGACCCTGGGCAGGTCCCTTCCTCCCCCCTCCTGATTCTCAGTTTCCTCTTCTATAAATTGAGGCTGTTGGAGTAGATGGTCTCTGGGATCTCTCTCTTCCTCACCCTCTCTGCCCTGGCTCTAGGATCTGACGTGTGCCCTTGGGCAAGTCACTTCCTTTCTCTGGGCCTCAGTTTCCTCTTCTATAAAATGAAGGGTTGAGGTAGATGGTCTTTGAGTCAGTCCTTCTCCGCTGGAGATCTTTGGCCCCGTGATCCTGAATGGAGTAATGTTGAATTGTTTGAGCTTCCTTCCTTCACCTTTGAATCCTGGGTAACAGTTAGAGCTGGAAGGTCCCATGGAGGGTGGGGAGAGGAAATTGCTGGAGAGAAGCATACAGGCAAACTCTTCCTTTCTTATTTCTACTTCATGTGTTCTCCAGCTTCTTTATAAGCCCCGGAGAAGTGTGACCTCCTTTGGGAAGCTTTTTCTTGTTCTCCCACTGGGTGATTCCATAGGCCCTCTCCCCATTCCATTTATTTTCTCTGGATCTCATCTCTGCTTTTCTGGGTACATGTTGCTTTTTCCAGTCTACTAGAAGAAGTTCCTTAAAGGCAACGTCTTTGTATAGCAAGGCCTAACACAGTGCCTGGCATATAAAAGGTGTTTAATAAATGCTGGGCCAGTTGGATCGAAGAATAGCAGTTGAGGTCTTCTGACCCCTTCCTTTCTCCCCAGCTGAATTATTTGCTGTTTTTCCTCCTCCCAGTTCCTTTGCTTTAGTCCAGCAGTCACCCGATCGCACTTTTGGCAGTGTCTGGGAGGCCTGGTTTCTTCCTTTGGGGACTCCTGTCCCCCGGAGCTTGCCCGCCTGACACCCACAGTGTGGACTGGACTGGCCAGTGCTATTTTTGGACTCGAAAAGTCCTCTTTCATCCACAGTACAAACCTTCGGGCTTTGAGGTCAACAAAAGTGTGAGTCCCCCAAGGGGTGTGAACCCTTGGGCCCCGGGGTGCTGTTCCTGTCCCTCTTCCCAGTACAGGATTTTGCGCCTGTTGGTTTGTCAGTCAGAAATGCAAACAGACCATTCATTCTCCCAGCCTAGCATTAAGCATGTGGTGAACAGTCGCTGCCTGCAATGGTCCAGTCGGGTGGGAGTAGCCTTGTTCTTGGCAGCCACTTCACAGAAGGCGCTATGTCTGGGGTGCTAGGATAAGCTGGCGGGACATTCCTTACGATTTCTCGTCCAGTTATTATCTATTATTGTAAAAATTGCCTTAATTATTGGATATTTCCTCAAATACCGACTTGGTCCCCCGTTCCTCCTGCCCCTTGGAAAAATGGACACAATAGTCTTTGAAAAGCAACCGCTTGGGCATGTGGGAGACAACTGAAAGTACTGACTGCTTGGCAAGGTTTTTCCTCCTGCCACCACCGGCATGGGAGGAAGGGGAAAAAAGGCAAGGGGTATGTGGGTGTGTTTTGGAGTTCCAAGGGAACCTAGTGGTGCCAGCTTTTGCTGATTAATTCTCTGCCTTTCTTTAACAACCAGATTGGAATTGACCTTGCCTTCTTTCCCAGTGGAATGAGATGGATCTGGAACCCCAAAGGCAGGGGGAGAGAGTTACCTGGGAACTGGTGGTGGCTGGCTGATTAGTAAGTGCTATTCGGATCTCAGAGGACCGGAACAAAGAGGTGGAGGGCTGGTACAGTAGTGGAAAGCCTTTCTGTAGGTTCAGGGAGGGCTCCTTGCATCAAACTGGGCAGCTCTCATTAGGATTAGCAGCTGAGAGAAGAGGGGCAGTGTGATATGATAGAAAAGGAGCTTCTAACTACCCCTGTGACCTTGCCCAAGTCACTTAACCACGGTACAATGGATGGAGTGAAGGTTTTGGAATAGAGGACCTGGGTTCAAATGCCAGTCCTGCCACTTGCTACCCTTGTGAACCTGGGCAAGTCGATTTACCCCTCTGGGCCTTGGTTTCCTCACCTGGACAGTGAGGTGGATGGAAGGAATCGATGACCTCTAAGACCCAACTCTAAGCTTTTGATCCTCTGGCCTCTTTGAACCTTAGTTTCATTTCCTGTAAAATGAAGGCGTTCTGCTTGATGACCCCCAAGAGACCCTTCCAGCTCTAAAGGCATGGTCCTCCGTTCTTTCTGGGGTCTTAAAATGGAGGGAGTCCGAGTGGATTGCCTGGAAGGACTATTCCACTTTCAACAATCCGGTCATTGATTTCAGATCAGAAGAAATAAATGATGGTTCTCCAAAAAGTGCTCTTTTTTCACATACGGAGGATCTGGACTTCTGATTTCAGCAGGGTGGGGAACTCCCCTGGTGCTACTGATCTGTAACTTACAGTTTGAGGGAGGCCCGAAGGCCACAGGGAGCCAGAGAGACTAGCTTGGCTCGCATGGCCCAGTACATGGCAGAGGAGAGTCTTGGACGGCAACAAGAGGAGTCTTGTTTGCTCCCTGACTGGCCCTAGAAGCCCATTTCTGTGCTGGCTTTTAAACTGCCCCCAGTTTCTTGGCACCAAAACAAGAGAGGCTGCCATGGAGGATAACTAGGTGGTAGAATGGATCAAGCCCGGGACATGGAGTCAGAAAGCCCTGTGTTTGAATCCTGTCCTACACACTGGCTGTGTGATTCTGGGCAAGTCATTGTACCTGGCTTCCATTTGCTAATCTTTAAAATGGGAATGATAATAGCACCCACCAACTGGCTCATGTGATGCAATGCTCAGTAAAGCCTGGCAAATGCCATCTCTTTGGTCTTACATAGAGATGCTGATGAAGCTCTTAATGCTCAAAACTTTGCTCAAAATCAGTAGCATTTTCTTTTTTTTTCCATGCTTTAAAAATGATATCTCACATAATCAATCCAAGTTATTTCCTGAGAGTACTGCCGCGACTCTGGAACCCCCTCATGATTAAGCAGAACTACCTGAGATAGCAACTGCATCTCAAAGGGCATGCAACGTTTCATTCCCATCATCCCCTACCAGTCTTGCCCCCAACATCCAGTGTCTGCCTCTTAGGGCAGCTAACTATCTAGTAAAACTATTCAGCACTATATTCATGGCAGTAGTTATCGTTATTATTATTACACTTTGGAAAATTCACGGGACTTTGAGTCAGGAGACTTGCACCTGTATTCACGTGTTCAAGTCCCAACTCTACTGCTTAGGAGTTAGCCATGTAACTTTGGACAAATAACAATTCTGTGTCTTCCTCTGCAAAATCAAGGACCTGGAGGTGGGACACAGAATGAGGGCCGCCTCTCTCTAACTTAGTAGATGATGTTTGAGAGTTGCCCCGGCTGAAAAATTCATCTGTTTGGGCCCACTTTGGTGATGAGCAGAAGCAAACCTGTGCTAGCTGTCAGACATCAGGCCCTATCTGGCTTGGCAGGACCCGTTGTTAGAGCTCGGACTCTGGCTTGGCCTTCAAGATGCCAAGGTCACCTCCATGTCATGTCGAGTGAAGCAGCTCGCCTAGAACCTTAGCGGAGGCATCTCTAAGTTGTGATAGATAATACGTGTATTCCCTGCCTCTTGGAATCGGAATCGGTGGAAAGGAGGCATTTTATAACCCTAGAAAGCAGGTGTGCTAGCAGGGTGAGCTACCATGAGTATTAACACAGGAAGGAGAAAGATGGCCAAGTCAGTGCCAGAATTTGGACCATAAGGCCATAGAGTTAGAGCTGGAAGGGACCTCTGAGGTTATTCAGTGTAACCCCCATATTTTACACATGAGGAAACGGAGGCTCAGAGAGGTTAAATGTCTTCCCCAAGGTCTTCCCACACGGCTAAGTGGAATTTGACCTCGGTTCTTTCGACTCCAAGTCCATCACTCTGGGCCTCGAAAGAGATCTTGGTAGGGTTGTAGAATCAGAGCTGGAACGGCATTTAAAAAGTCATCTAGGTCAGCTCCCTTGTTTTAGAAAAGAAGAAATGGGTCCAAATGGGTTTACAGGACTTGGCCAAATTTACGCCGGTAGTATGTGGCAGACCTGGTATTTGAATCCATGTCCTTCTTCCCACACTGTCACGTTACTTCTCATCCAGTCCAATCCCTAAGGACATGAGCTCTGGCCTTTGGGCTAGGTCGGTATCACTTTGATCCATACATTGCCCACGTCCAGTCGGGGAAAGCTCTGGTACACCTTTAGGTACAGTCAGGTCCCAGTCAGACAGATAATGAATCCCTTGAAGTGGTCACATGATTGGAACTCTTATCGTTCAAAGTTCTTATTCTTTGTAAAGTCTGGCAATTGGTTCTAGGTCAACAGAAATACACAGTGGAAGTTGGAATGATGGGACCATTTCCCAGGATTCCTCATTCACACTCTTCAGGACCTAGCTGTTCTAGGAAGAGCTCTGGACATGGAGCCAGTCTGATCCTGACATAAAAATAGATGTGTAGCCATTGTCTGTATGCCTGTGGGACCTTGCCCAAATTCCTTTGCCCCCTTTGGGCCTCAGCGTCCTCCTCTAGAAAATGAAAAGGTGGGTCTAGATAGCCTGTATGAATCTTTTAAATCTCATGCCCTCTCTGAGCTTCAGGGTTTTAAAAATCTGTAAAATGGGTACTGCAGTCTTTTACTCCCTTCTCTTTTGAGAAGAGTGCTTTCTAAAGCTCATTTGTTATTTCAGCTAACATTTCTTCATATTTGGCCTTTACTATGTCTCAGACATTGGTTATGGGGTTGGGAATATAAATACACACTTGAAAAACCCCAGCGGCCTCTGGCCTCAAGGAGCTTCCGTTTTATATGAGCAGAGAAGTCCATATAAAACATAGACAACATTTCAAGAGGAAGAGAGTGTTAACCGCAGAGGGCATCAGGAAAGGCCTCAGGAAGCAATACCTGAGCCAGCTTTTGATGTAAGCTGGCAGCTCTCCAGGGCAGAGGTGAAGAGGGAGGGCATTCCGGGCATGTGGGACAGCTTGGGCGAAGGAACAGCAGACTAGAGTACCAGAAGAATGATGGCTCCTCTTAGCTGAATAGGAGTTGGTCAAACATGGGAAGATGTTACGAGAACGTGCAGAAGACCTTGTTCTTGTGACCATGCCCCAGGTTTGCATTCTCATCCTAATGGTGGCTTGGCCCAGTAGTAAGAGCACCATTTCCCTCCACCTCCACCTTGGTGAGTTCTTTTCAAGGGTTGTTTTTTTGGCGGGAAGAGGAAAAGAATTCTGTTATCTTCTTCCAACTTCTTGTGATGTTCAATGATCTCCACCCTCATTGTCATGGAGACAGCAGCAATACTGGTTACTGTAATAGGGTGTGTGTATGTGTGTGTGTGTGTGTGTGTGTGTGTGTGTGTGTGTGTGTGTGTGTGTGTTTGTTTGAAATCATAGTTCCTCAACCGCCTTTTATTTCAGCGGTGGTTTTAATCAAACAAAAGAAGCCTTTGTGGAGCGGCAGGCTCCATGGGAATGGTTTGTCCCTGGATAGCAGCGGCTCTCCTGGCCTTATCGAGTCTCTCCACACCCCAAAATATGCCTTCCCTGACTTTGTCCTTACTGAAACCTGGTGGGATGGGCAGGCCAGGGGAACGTGAGCCCCATCTTACAACAGAGGAACCAGGCCTCACAGAGGCTTCCATGAGGTTCAAGGTCATGTGGCCAGTCTGTAGCAGAACTGGACCTAGAACCCAAATGGGCCAACTTCTGGTCTGGCCCTGTTCCATTCAAGAAGCAGCCTGGCACGGCAGAACAGAAATGTAGATCTCTTTCTGTATTTTAAGCCCATCACCTCTCTGGCAGGCAGGAAGTGGATAGATGGCTGCTTCCTTTTTAGTCTTCTGGAATTCTGGATCCTTCAATGTTTTTCTTTAGAATATCCGATCTGAATTTTTATTGAATTCCACAGCATTATCCTTTAGCAGAGGACAGAAGGGGAGAAGGTGAGGAGAAACCCCAGCTTTAAGATCATGAATTTGGATCTGGTCCAAATTCTAGCCCTTCATTTTGCAGGGGAGGAAACTGAGGCCCAGTTAGGAGACAGGGGTGTAAACGGCAGAGCTGAGCCTGGAGCACTTTTCATTTCATCAAGAATATAGCATCCCTTTGTTATAAAACTTTTGTTCTTGGAACTCCTTTCTGACTGATTCATTGAGCATTTCAGATGGGCCTCTTGAGCCCCTGAGCACTGGGGATGGAAAAGCCATCCCTTGCCTTCAAGGAGCTTACCTTCTCCTGGGGAAATTCAGCAGTAAACACAGAAGGAAAGACAAAATGATGAAGAAAGGCTTCTTTAGGAGGTGATACTGAGTGAATACTTGAGGGAAGTGAGGGAGTGGCACCTTGCATAAACTCCCCCTCCACCCCCAACCCCCCCTCCCCTGTGCCTAGAACATTCTCCCTCCTCTTCTCTACCACTTACTCTAGGGTATTAAGTTGGGCTGGAAAGAAGCAAAATGATTGATGGGAAATAATTTTAGAAAGAGAAGCTGGAGCCAGATTAGACTATCAGGCTGAAGGAGATCAAGTGACTTACCCAGGGTCACCCATTGAGTTATTGGCAGACTGAGGCTTCAAACCCTGAAGACCTACCATCAACTCTTGCCTCTGATACTTCTTAGCTCTAGGCCAAGCCGAACTGATTTTTCTCAACCTCCAGTTCCTCATTTGTAAAATGGGGATAATACTTCTAGTCTTGACCTCACAGGGCTACTGGGAATCTCAAACGAGATCACGTAGGCAAATCTTCATGGTGTCATTTTAATATCAACACCTTGAAGTTGTTGCGGGGCTTCACTGAGTGCAGGGTTCTGTTCTCTGGGTTGTGGATTCGGATTCTGGAGTGTAAACATCATCTCTTTGAGGGGTTTTGGTCTTCCTTTGTAGCCTGGGTGCTTAGCGCTGTGCCTGGCAGATAGGAAGTTTTTATGAAATTCTTCTTGGCTGACTGATGATGCCATGATGACTCAGAACAATGTGGGAGGCAGTTGGTATTGTCTGTCTGTGCCAGACTCCTCAGTGGTGTCCACCGCAGCCAAGTTCTCGATAGCCTGCTTAGAGAACTGCCCCAGTGGCACATCTCAGCCTCCTTTGAATGACTTCACGACGGTGCTCAGTGGTGCCCTTCCCATTTGCCATGCCACAGTAGCATTGTCCTTTCTTACCCTGAAGGGAAACTGAGGTGGATTGCCACACAGCTCTTCAGCAGATGGGCACCAACTCTTCCCACGTGTCTCTCACATCGTTGTACAGGACATCGAGTAACGAGTGCGATGTGTCCAATCCGGGTTCCTCGGCCAACTTCTAGCTCTCTGCTGCCTTTTGCCCTGTGGCCTCTTTGCGGAATTTAAGAGTTAGAGGTAATTCACTAGGCCCAAATCCTACTACTTATTTTTGTGGGGCTAAAGATTTCTCTACCCAGTGTTGTGTTCTCTTTCTGCTTGCCTGGCCATCTCTCAGTGGGAAAATCTCTCGGTCTTTGCCCTTGTCTTCTTCTCTCTCTCTCCAGGGCTCCCAAGGCTTTGACTGTTAACCTCTATGCTAATGATGCCCAGATTGGTATCTCTGACCCTGGCTTCTCACCCCAATTCTTCTGTCTGCTTTTCACTTGCTTTCAGGGGCTCTCTCCCTGGATGCCACCTTAGACTCACTTTTCACATTTTCTTCCCTTTGATCCTGTCTTGTTCCATCTTATATTAGTCTGACTTATCCTGCCATTAGCCTGGAAGCTCATATAAATTGGGGAGAGTACAATGGACACACCACTGGCTCTGGAGCCACAAGTGCTGGATTCAAATTCTTTTTTCTCAATGCTTACTTTGAATAATTTCGGGCAAGTCATTTAGCCTCCCTGTGCCTCAGTTTCCTTGTCTGTAAAACATGAGGTGTTTGAATGGCCTCCCCAGTGCCTTTCTAGCTCTAGTTCTCTGACCCATTCAAGGAGGGCTATACTTTGATCCAAGAGGCCAGGGTTGGAATCCCTCGTCCTGATATGACCTTTGTGTTATTTCCTGCACCTTGCTATGCCTCAGTTTCCTGTTTTGGAATTTGGTCTAGAAATGAGGGGGAAATGAAGAGGTTTAGACAGCAGGCCTCTGGGATCCTATGAGTTTTTGCCTTCTATCACCAGCACAGGGCCTTGTGAACAGTAAGCACTTAAATATGTACACTCATTGAATTTTCAGTCATCAAGCATTTATTTAAGAGTACCTCTTAGCCCAAGTCTTGTGCTAGATGCCAACTGAGGATGGAAGAAAAAAGAGGCTGACTCAGTGTTCCTAAACAGAGTTTTTCTGCTCTGTCGTAATCACCCTTAATCACCTGATGATCTTTACAGTTTTTGTTGTTCAGTTGTTTTCTGTTGTGTCGGACTCTTGGTGACCCCATTTGTGATTTTCTTGACAAGAGATCCTAGAGTGGTTTGCCATTTCCAAATGAGTTGTTGTTCATTTTACCCAGGAGGAAACCGAGGCAAAGAGGGTGAAATGACTTGCCTAGGGTCTCATAGCTAGTAAGGGCCTGAGGCTGGATTTCAAATCAGGTCTTCTTGACTCCAGGTCCTAACCTAGCCGCTCTTCCTAATTCATCCTGTATCAGCCCATAGGATTCAGAGTTGCTATTCTCCCACTCAAGAATTGACAGTGGTTCCCACTTGCCGGCATCTTGGTGTCCAGGAGAGTCCTGGGGGTCTTTGAATCAGACTTCTGGCTTTGCCTTTTATTTACTATGTAACCTTCAGTAAGTGACTTCCCCTCTTTGAGCCTTAGTTTTGTCAACTGTAAAATGGGAATAATATTTGGCTCTGGCTGCCTCATAGGATGATCACGAGGCAAGCCTTTGCTTCCTTTCTTCCAAAGTGGAAGTGCCACTGTCGTTGCCATTCCACCTTATCCTGTGCTGCCCTGTAGTCCAGACTCAGGCTGCCCTCTTTGGTGTCCTGTTCGTGTGCCAGGCTTCTGTGTTCCCCCATGTGGAGCTCTTGGTTTTCTCTCAGTTCTGCTCCCCTGAGCCTTCCTGCAGGTTTCCCAGACCTTCCCTCATCCTCATCCCCCACTGCCCTTCCTTTGTTCTGGCCTCCTTCTGCCGCTGACAACACTTGACCTCCTCCTGTTACCCCCTTATTCCCTAGTATATTTTTGCCTATCTCGGTCACGACTTAGAGGTGACCCTGGGTCCCAGAAGGCCAGTGCAAGCTCTGACAAGCTCCTATCAAGCAGGAAAGCCTTCGAATCCAGCCCAGGGGCTAAGGAGCAGCCTAGCAGAGTTCCCGGAGGCTTGTCACCACAGGCTTATCCACCAGCTGCTGAACTCTTGGATTTCCGGCCCTAGCAGCTCACCAAAGCAGTGTACCCAGAGTGGAGGGCTTGGCAGGGAGGTGCTGAGACCCTCTCCCTGAGGGAGCATCCAGCCTAATGAGATCCTAGCTCCTCCAGGTATCTGCTTTACCCTTACACATGGAAGCTGCTGACCCTTTAAAAGGATCCCCCTCCGGGCCTCCATGGCAGATCTAGCTCCTGCTCAGTACCACCCAGGGCACTCCCTAGCTCAAGCTTCCATGACTCTCCGATGCTTAGAGTACAGAGCTGCCAAGTCTTGGAAGCCTGTCCCAGGCAGACTCTTGCCTCTTATTCCAGGCTGATTCACATCCGTCTCCTTTACCCACACTGCATTCCGGCTCATCTGGCCCTTTGCCGTTCCCCAGAGGGCACATTTGGTCTCCTGTCACCTGGCTTTGCACCTAGAATGCTCTCACCTCTCACCTTGACCTTTTGGAAGCTCCGCCTCCCTTTCCATCCAAAGCCTTGGCTCCTGTGCTCCTTCCTCTGAGTGGGCCTTGCCTGATGCCTCAGTTGGTCATGCCCTAGCCTCGGTCTCATTTCTCTTTTCGATTTCCTTTTGCTTGCTTCCCCCACGGTACATTAGAAGCTTCTTTGGGGCAGAGGCTGTTTTACCTTTGCTACTGCATCTTCAGCAGAGTGCCCAGTGACCTGCCTAGTAGGGCCTGTTGTGGAAGATCTGATTCCTACTGGATTTGTTCTGAGTTCTTCGCCGAACACTTGGGTTTCTTTAGATCTGTTTGGCTAGCTTTGTAAGCTAGCACTCTCTGACATTTCAGTTAGAGAAGGAGCTTAGTCTGTCAGTGTTGGCTTTAAGGCTCCAAGGGGCGGTGAGAACTCAGCAGAAATGGGAGTTAAGTTTGCCTGGGTGTGTGTGTGTGTGTGTGTGTGTGTGTGTGTGTGTGTGTGTGTGTGCGTGTGCGTGTGCGTGTGTGTGTGTGTGCGTGTGCGTGTGCGTGTGTGTGTGTGCGCGCACGTGCACATGCATGGTTGCATTTGGGGGGAGATTTTAATTAAGTCAACGGATGCAGTTCTTTTCAGTTTGGGGAGTTGGGGGTCAGTTGATGAGGCAAGAATTTTATGGGAGGATTAAATGAAAAAAAGACTTTATGTCTTTTGACACCTCCTAGAAGTGATCATTAGGATTCCTCGATGTTGTTGTTTTAATTAGTGTTGGGGTTAAATTGGGGTTGACTTGGTTTTCCTGTTAGAAGCTAATTGTAATAGAAAACCATAGAAAGCATTTGATATACAAATATCCCTTTTAGGTTAGAGAGAGATAATTTCAAAGATTTTTGGAAGTCTGGACACAAAAGATAGATATTTAACAGTCTCTAGATCTGAGGTCTTAGAATTTCAAACTTGGAAATGACCTCAGAGACCAGTAAGTCCATACCACCCCCCCACCCCCCCCGTATTTTACTGGTGGAAAAACTGAGGCAGAGTGGTGAAGTGACTTTTCCAGGATCACATAGCAAGCTAATCAGTATCTCAGATGGGGCTCGAACTCAGGTCTTACTGACTTGACATCCAAATTATTTAGACCCCGCCCCCCCAGCCTCCCCAATGGGTGGCCATCCAGCCTCTTCTGGAACATTTCCTGGATTGGGCAGTGCAGGTCTTAGAAAGAAAGCAGCTGGTTTCCGCTGTCATTAGGTCTTCCTTGTGCTGAGCCAAATTGTGCCTCTCTGGGACTTCCAACCCTCATCGGAGGCTCTGCCCTCTGGTACCATACCGACTAAGCCCCCTCGTTTAGTCGAGAAACAAGTGTGTGATGTATTCTAGGACATCCGTTCCACTACCGTTTATTGAGAAGGAGACCTAATCCCTGGCTCCAGGAGCATGTGGCAAGGACCAGAGTCAGGGCCAAAGCAGAGGGAAGTTGAGGAGTGGCAAGGAGAAGTGGGAGGGAGGAGGGGGAAGAAGGAGGAGGCTGTGGAGGTCCTCAACTACTTGGCCAAAGAGAAGATGTTTTCTTCCGGAGAGAAGGGTTCGGTTTGGACAGTGGAGTGTATCGTAGTCTCATTCTGACAAATCTGAAGAGCGAATTAAAAAGAAGACTGGAGGGAGGAAGCCAGAAGGAGGGAGGCTGTTAATAGTTTGGGTGGAAGGCAGCCAGGACTTGGCCTAGAAAACAGGATGGTGACCAACTGTATGGAGAGATGAGCAAGAGGAAGGAGAAACTGTGTGGAGATAGAATTGGCAGGACCTAGTAAATGACTGGATGTGATGGAAAGGGAAGATGGCAGTGTCTTGCACAGAGAAAGGGATGTTGGGATACAGGGTAGGTTTAGGGGTAGGGGTGGGGTATTGAGTTTAAGGTGCCATCTGGACATCCAGGTGCAGAGAGAGGTCCAGCTGCCAGTTGGAAAGGAGGATATGGAGTCCAGGGAAGAGGTTAGGACTAGGCATGGCTGTCTTCTTCCTTCCTCCTTCCCCCTAGTTCTCTCTTCCTCTTTTCTTCCCTCCCTTCCTCCTTCCCTCCTTTTCTTTCCTTCCTCCCTTCTTCTCTCTCTTTCCCTCCCTCTCTTCCTTCTTTGTATTTGAGAGTGATTTGTACCTAGAGAGAATTAAACCCAAGAGAATGGATGAAATCAAGGGGGAGGATTGGCGAGGGAGAAAAGGCCCAAGAGAGCTTAATTGGCTCTTGGAATTATTTGATCAGCTTGAGCTCCCTTTTGGGATGGGGAAGCCTGAGGAGAGAGCAGAAAACTTAGGGGAAGAAAAATGGGAAGTCCCGCCCCCAATCCTGGCCTTCACTTCATAACACCCACTGGGCCAAGGACCCCGATCTGATCAGGTCAGTGAAGAGCAATGATGATGATAAGAGCATTTGGCCTAGCGCCTCCTTAATGGCACCTCATCTGATGCTTACGTTAATCTTGACACAAGATCCTCTAGGCTCATTTGAAAAGTTTCTCTTTGTATCCCCAGTACACTGTGCCTTGAAGGGAGCAGGTACTTGCTGTTAGTCTTGTCTTACTAATGAGGAAACTGAGACTGAGAAAGGAGAAATGCCTGATTCAAGGTCACATTCAAGGTTTGTGAGGCAGCAGTCAAACCAAGGCCAGCTAGTCCAAATCCAGCATTTTTCCCTCCTCTGATCTCTATGGAGACTATCTGAATTTGGGTTCCTTGGTTTTCCTTTTCATTGTTTTGGTACAATATTCTCACACTTCCTTTCCAAAGGAGGTTTCTATTTTTCTGCTGTATCGGGGAGGTGGCCTTGTTCAGGATTTTCCTCCTCTTCCTCCTCCTCCTCCTTCCCCTCCTCTTCTTCCTCCCCCCCACCATGGCCTGCAAGGGAATAGAGAATTTGTTCACCATCTGACTTGGAAAAAATTCCAGGAAAATCCAAATGAGTAGAGGATTATAAACTGGAGGGGACCATGGAGGCCCTGCAGTCCAACCCCTCATTTACAGAGGAGGAAACTGAGGCCCAGGGAGGGCAAGAGACTAATACAAAGTCACATCGCTAGTAAGCGGCAAAGCTTCCTGATTAATTAGCAGCTCTACAGTGGTAGAGGGAGTGTTTCTCCTGAGAGTTCCAATCTCGGGTCCTGGCCCAGAAATCCCCCGAGTCACGGACCTGCTTTTTCTTTACTCTGCTCCTCACTTTTCTTTGTGGTATCAGTTTCACAGGTGACTCCTTCTTTACAGGGTGGGAGAGGGACTTGGGCAGGGGTGTACACACCGACCAGGTTTGGCACTCACAGGAAATCTGAGCAGGGCATCAAGCGAGGATGCAAATGCTTCTCACTGAGGATTGGCCTGGGCGGGTAAGGGCATTAAAGTGAGTCTTGATGTTGAAAAGCTTTTAAGAGGAAAATGCTGTGTTAAGAGCCTCTCCGTGGCTCCATTGGGTTGAGCACTCCCTCCACTGATTCAGATAGCCGCCCTCCTGTCCTTTCTCATGCTGGGCAACATTCCATCATGCTTTTGTTTGGATTTTCCTTTCCATGGAGGATTCATACGAGGAATATTATCCTCCCTCCCTGCCCCCCCCCCTTTAGCTCTTCCTCTCCCTCCAGCCCAGGGAGGGCAGAGGCCTGGAGTCAGGAGAACATGGAGCCTCGCTGTCTTCATCTGTAAAATGGGGGTGATGCTATTTGTACCCGGAGCAAGCCATCCTTTGGCTGGTTTTTGAAGGGTAAAAATGGGGGGCTCTGTGGAGTCTCCAGGTGTGGCGGCTTCCCTCAGTGGGCAGTGGGGACAGTTGCAGCTGGGCCTCCTCTGTCCGGCCTGCTCTCTCTGTGGAAAGCTATAAAGGTTGTTTATAAGGCTGTGTGCTGAGGGGGACCAGAATGCAGTAAAATCCTGTGATAATTGGGCCTGGGCTGGCCTACCTTTGTTCTGGCCCTAATGAAAGGCTTTGCTAAGCAGAGGAATTGTGTAATGAGATGGGGGTGGGGCGGGGGTAGGAGTGGGAAGGGGGAGGGGAGCCTTTTTTTTTTTTTAACACTTTTCCCCCTTCTCTTCCCACTTCAGCAGGGTTATTTGCATACAGATCATCTCCTTGCTCTTTACCCAATCTCTTAGGTAAACAGCTGATCCAGCAAGCCCTGAGTCCTTCCACCAGGTTGGACCCTGATCTTTAAGGCCCCTTTTCTAGGTGTCCGCACTTTGAAAGTAAAAAACAAAAAAACAAAAAAACGAGGCCATTAAAAACTGTTTTATTCCAAGCTTCCCATTGAGCGCCAGGACGGACAGACGGACGGACGGAGGGATGGAGGGATGGATGGATGCCGGGCCACCAATAGGCGGGCCAGCTTTCCATTCATTCATTCCTTGGGTGGAGATGGAGGCAAGGAGGGGGACAGCTCTCCGCGGGCCCTCCCATTGTCTCCGGCCTCTCTGTAATTGACCATATTAATATGAGGAACCCCTGGCCGGGACGGCTCGAACTTGATCACTCGGAATAAAAGGCAGTTCGCAGGCGTTATTAATTTGGGAACAGTGGGGGAAACTTGGAGGGGAGCCAAGCCTGCTCTCTTCGCATTCTCCCGGGGGCTGGTTCTGCTTGAGGCTCCTGGCTTCCCTCCAGTGACCTCCTGAGGTGGGACTGGTTTTCAAATGCCGCTTGGAAATCTGCCTTTTATTAACTAGAAATTGCCCCAGATATTGTGTTTCTTGCTAATAATAACTCCCATTTCTTGAAGGTTTGGCAAAGCCCCTTTCCCAGAGTCAGGAGGCGGGGGGGGGGTGGGGGGTGGGGAGTGGGAAATTGATTACCCCCATTTTCCAGGGAAGGAAACTAAGGCCCAGAGAGTTAATGACTTGTCCAAACAGCATGTCAGCCCCCGACTTAGTGGAAGGGCCGAGCTTGGAGCCAAAGTCTCTGAGGGGCCGGCGCTTTTCGGTGAGTGTCTGGAAGCACTATTTACTAAGGAAAGGTCAGGTGAAACTAAAGCCCCAAAGGAAGGCAGTCAGGGCTTAGCTTTCAGTATTGGTATTTAGCAGGATTTCTCTCTGGACCTTAGACTAGCCGCCTCTTTCTCTCTTTTGTCTTGGGGGAAAAACCCTTTGAATACCTTTGGTTTCTCAAGATACCACTGCCGCCGACCCCCACGCCCACCCCACCTTGGAACAGAGAAGACCAGCAGAGTCTGTAGTCTTCCCCCTCTAGCTCCTCATCTCTCCTCCAGCTCCCCCAAAATGGATCACTTGACTGACACAGCAGTGTGCTGGCTGGCTTCTGATGGTCTTTTGTGTAGTAGTTTCTTTCCTCTCTTCTGATTACTCTACTCTGTATCAGTCCATAACAATCTTCCCCTAGTTCCCAGAATTCTTCACACTGCTGGATTTACACTTGGTGGCATTCTCTCTCAGGTCCAGGATGCCCACTTTGTTTTTCGTTGTCATTACTGTGAAAAAGTGTACCACAGCCCTTTCTTGGTAGGCCCTACTTCCAGCAGCCACTAAAAAACAACTGACTGAATGACTGCCGCTGTAACCCTGTCCCGCACCCCCCCCCAGCAGAAAGGGGTGGTAGCAGTATGTTTTATTCTCTGTTTTCTGAGACCAGATTGGTTGGTATGATTCTTCAGAGTTCAGTTGCCTTTTTGCATTGGATTTTCTTTTTTTTTCTTAGAATATTTTTCTGTGATTCCGTGATTTATGATTCCCTCCCCCACTCCTGGAGCCGACAAGCAGTTCCACTGGGTTATCCATGTATCATTGTTCAAAACCTCTGTCCCTGCTATTCATATTTGCAGTGGAGTGGGTCTTTGCATTGGATTTTTTAAAATCGTGTATACTATTTTCCCGATTCTGCTTTCTGCGCTCTGCCTTGGTGGACTCACATCTTTCTCCATTTCTTGAAAACTCTCCGATTCATAAGTTCCTAAAGCCCAGCAGGATTCCGTTATATTCCGGTGCTCCAGCTGATTCACATTCCCCGGTAGAAGGGCATCTACTTTCTCCTCACTGTCCTATGCCCATTTCATCACAAACTGGCTCCTCTTGCTTAGAAGACTCTTACGTAAGAGATTTTCCTGCCTCGTTTATAGCCACTGTGTAGCATTTGAAGCTGAGACTGGTCATGGGGCAAAGACACGCTCCGTGGCCATTCGAGGCTGTTTTCGCATTAGCCTGGCCACTTGTGTGGAGGGTATCATCCTTGAATCAGAGATTCTCATGAAACGAAGGGGCCGAGTACACTCAGGGATTGTCTTTTCTTTTGGCTCCTAGCCCCAGCCCGGGAAACCTGGGAAACTGTGTGCATGGTAACCCCCAGCATGGGGAGGCTTGCCACCCCACTTGAAAGCATGCCAGTTCTCAGTACTATAGAGGGAAGCTTTATTAAAAGGAGGAAAACAAGGCAGACATTTGAATGAGCAACCCTTTGCCCCAAAGACGAATCTTAAGTCCTCAGCCGTAGTTTTAGACTGTGTCCCTTGGGCAACCCACACCTCCCTCCACTCCTCAGGTCCACCTAGTCCAAGGGGGGATATGCAGGAGACTTGTCTTCTTTCTCCAGCTTCCTGCCAATGTTCACACGATCTTTATGCAAACAATTAAGCTGCCCTTCCCTTAGAGAGTTAGAAAGGAGAGGAGGTAAGGGTATAGGGGAAGAGATAGTGGGGCAGGGGAGGTACAAGAGAAGGGAGGTTGTCCAGCAGGGCAGTAGAAAGAAGAGATTTCTTGGCATTTATTTTAGGAGCTCAAAGAATTATTTTCCTAACTTCAGAGGTTCAGAAAGAGGGAGTGGCCTCAAAGCTTAGGGCAGGAAGGAAGATGTAAAATATGACCTAGGGCTTGGGGCTGACTTGCACCAAGATCTCTGCCCTTCTCCTCTCTGGGAGTGAGGGGTCTTGGGCCCCTCGTGCCAACTCAAACCCCAATAGGGCACCCAGCTCCACGAGTAATCCTTGGAATCCTGGGGGCCCAGAGCCTTAGCCAAATGAGACAACCGAAAGGCAGGGAGGCCATGTTGGAAGGGTAGGAGAACGACTTGACGATAGAGGGCAAAGTAGTTGCAAACAAGAGGGATGCCAGCCACAGGAAGGAGCAGCTGCCAAGGCCAGGCCAAGGTCCACAGGCCATCAAAAAGTCATAGCCACAGCAGGGTGGTGAAGGTGGTTGACTGGCAGCCTAAATCACACTCCTGCTCAGTGCTCTGCTCCCTCTCCTCTAGACCTGGATACCTGGGGCCCCGCATGTCAGTCCAGATGTCCACTGAAGGGGGCTGTCACAATGGGCAGGCCCCCAAGTAGCAGGCATGGGAGTGGAGGTGGGGGCTCAGATGAGCCGTTCCTTTGGGGGCTCCTTCGCAGATTGTCTTGGGATACAGTCCCCTACCTGTTCTTCATCACTGGGCCGGTAGGTACCAGAGCACTTGCGCTTATCCAGAAGCCTCTGTGCCAGAAACAGAAATACTGTTGCCAAGAGGAGAACACAGAGGGCTAAGGAAATGTAGATGATGTTTGTCAACTTTCTATGGGATGGGACTTCATATTCTGAAGATGGCATCATGGAGGAGGTGGTCATGACTGTGGTTTCGTTCCTGAGGGATCCAAGAACATGTGTTAGGGTGTATCTGGGGTCAAGTAGACCCATACGACTCAGTGCCAAGAAGAGCCCCAAACCACTTCTTCCTGCCATAGGACCCCCAAAAAGTAGACTAGGGGGCTGTGCGGCTGCTGACCTGGCTCTGGTTTCCGGGCATCTTGGTCTGCTGGGGACTAATACATCTCATACCATTAGTGCCACTCCTTCAACTTTGCCCCTCCAAATTCCACCTCCCCATTTTGGTGAGAATTATGTTGCTTCCCTTTGGTTTTTTATACTACTATCACCTCCTAACAATCCACTCCCACCATAGAACTCTCTCGTTTTTGAAAAGTTATTTTATTTTCCCAATTACATGTAATGTCAATTTTCAACATATGTTTTCCAAAATTATAAGATCCAAATTGTCTCCCTTCTTCTCTTCCCTCCCCCCTCTCAGAGATGGTAAACAATTTGATCTGGGTTATACATGTATTGTCATGTGAAACCTATTTCTATATTGGCCGTCGTCATAATAGAATACTCATATAAAACCAAAACCCTGAAATAAAAACACAAATAAACTAAAGTGAAAAATAGCATGCTCTGATCTGCATTCTGACTCCAACACTTCTCTCTGGAGGTGGAGAGCAGTCTTTGTCATAAGTCCCTCAGAATTGCCCTGGATCACTGCATTGTTGAGAGTAAGTAGCTAAGCCTCTCACAGTTAAGCATTCCACAATATTGCAGTTACTGTGTATAATGTCCTCCCGATTCTGCTTATTTCACTCTGCTCATTCTGCATCAGTTCATGTAGGTCTCTCCAGATCTTTCTGAACTCATCCTGTTCATCATCCCTTATAGTGCAACAGTATTCCATCACCATCACATACCACAATTTGTTCAGCCATTCCCCAATTGATGGATACCCCCTCGATTATAAAGTTATAAGCACTAGAGATCTTTATAAATAATTTTGTACAAGTGGGTCCTTTTCCCTTTTTTATGATCTCTTTGGGATACAGACCTAGTAGTGACATTATAGGACCAATGGGTATGCACAGTTGTATAGCCTTTGAGTATAAGAATTCTCTTTTGTAAATAAGAAAACATTAAGTACAACAAACTGGCAGTGACTGCGATTGACAGTGTATATCACAATCTGATCCCATAGTCCACCACCTCTTTACTGAAAGAAGGGAAATGTGTTTCATCATTAACCCTCTGGAACCAAGATTAGACATGTTTGTGGAGTCAGAATTTGGGGTGTTTAACATGATATTAATTTACCTTGTAATTGTGTATATTCTCTGGATTCTGTTTTCTTCGCTCTGCATCAGTTGGTACAAGTCTGACTGTATTTGGTGTCCTGACATTTCTCTTAGAGTTTCTAATTCTGTGGTCCACACACTTTGTGAGGCGAGGCAAGGTTGAGGCTACAACAACAACAACAACAATCATAATTGATATTTATATAGCACTTTAGAGGTTTGCCAACACATATATTATGTTTGAACAGTTTTCCAAGCTTTTGGTGTCATCCCCACTCTCCCTAGCTCCACGAAGGTCTGGGAGGCAATGTGTTCAAGCAGAAAATGCACCAAACTTGGAATCACAAGACGATTTCAAATCCCTCCTCTGGCATTTGCCACTTGGGTGACCTCGGGTAAATAAATCACTTAACTTCTCTGGGCTTCAGTGTTCCCTTCTATAAAATGATGGGGGCTTGAACGAAATGACCTGAATTGTCTTCCAGCTGTAGATGTGTGAGCCAATCGTTCTTTTCTCCTTTCTCCTCTGGTTCTTTGCCTTTTCCCTCTCTGCTTTGTGATTCAATCCCCAATTCTTCCTAGTTACTCAAAAGAAGGAAGGGACAAGGATCTGAGTTGCCACTTGTGTAATTTGATACTTGATATATTGCACGTTAATTTAAATCTTACACACTGGCTTCATTGGGGTGGAGCGGAGAGAAGAAGTGTCATGAAGGTACCTGCTATCATGGCCCGATGAAAGGCCAGCCCCAGTGTACACCGAGCTCATTTTTTGGAGATGCTGTCAGATTTTGAGATGTTCAGGAATCTGTTACTGTTGAAAGAATTGTAGACTTATTTTTTGGGGGGGAGGAGGAAGAATGGTAGAGGATTTTTCTTTTGCTAGGCCCTCTGTATCTACATCCATATTCATCTATGTGTTCTTACGTTGAAATGGTTTTTTTTTGTCTTGTATTTATACTCAGCTGCTGTAACTACCCCACAAGTAGCTTTCCTTAGGTCTGTTGAACCAGCTGACCGCCTCAGTTTTTAATGATTAATTTTAACCTTGACAGCCTCGTCTCATCTTCTCATTCTTTCTTTTCTTTAATAAAATGCTTGTTGATGTTCTTTTCCAGCTGGTAGACTTATTTTGACAGAATACAGCTAGGGCAGCAGCCCAGACACTGGAGCCTTGACTTTGAGCAGCATTTGTAGTGGCCTCTTATTTGTTCAAAATGCTCTGGTGTTGACTTCCTGGAGAATCCTTGCCTTTGGGAATCTGCTCAAAGTTTTCCTCTTCCTTTGGTTTTAAGCTCAGCAAACCCTTTCTGCTAATAATGGTAGGAGGAAAAGGAATTGGGTTCCTGACTTTCTGCCCATATGGCTTCAGGCAAGGTCCTTCCCCTTTCTGGGCCCCGGTTTCCTCATCTTGATAGCCTCAGACTCAACATTTGGCAGTTTTTCTTGCAGGACTCCATCCCCAGTTCTTCTTGATGTTGTCTCATTATGAAACTCCATCTGTACCCATGATTTAGGAGAGCAGGGCTACAGAACTGTTTGGAATCCTGGACTTTGGGTTGGAAGAACAATGCTCTCAGTCCGGGATTAAACGCACCATGGGTTGCCAAATTGCCTAGCTGGTGCCACTCCCCAGGGCATGAAGGCAAAGGAAAGGCAGAATCCCAAGGCCTAACATCAGACCCTGATGTGGGAAGATGAAATTCCCAAAGGGAGTTAGAAGGGAAATTGAGAGCATTCATTTGTGGGTGAGAGAGAGCAGAAAATAGGTGCTACCATAGGTTATGAAGACCTAATTCAGCTCACATGTTATACAATGGGAGGAGTTTTCTTGCACATAGTTGCCTGAGTGTGTGTGTGTGTGTGAGAGAGAAAGAGAAAGAGAGAGAGAGAGAGAGAGAGAGAGAGAGAGAGAGAGAGAGAGAGAGAGAGAGAGAGAGTATATGTGTGCGTGTGCCCTTTTCATTCCTTAGAGCAGTGGTTCCCAAACTTTTTTGGCCTACACCCTTTTTCCAGAAAAAAACATTACTTATCCCCCTGGAAATTAATTTTTAAAAAATTTTAATAGCAATTAATAGGAAAGATAAATGCACCTGTGGCCATCACTGCTTCCCCTGGATTGCAGCAGCACCCACCAGGGGGCAGTAGCGCCCACTTTGGGAATCACTGCTTTAGAGGGATATTTTCAGCACTGCATTTGGGGTCAGAGGACCTGGGTTCAAATCTCAGCTGTGTTCCTAGGTAACAGTTTGAATTTAGGCAAGCCTTTTGGCTTCTCTGCACCTCAGTTTCTTTCTCCTTTTTAAATGAGGAGATAGGACTCCTTGGCTTCTAAGGTCCTTCCCAGCTGTAGATCTGAGGTCTTGTATGTGACCCTGATCAAGTAAATCTACTTTCCCGGCCCTCATTTTCTTTCTCCTGTAAAATGAAGGGCTTGGACTGGATGACACCTGAGGCCCCACCCACCTCTAGAGCCATGGGCCTAGGCCCAGTGTCCTTTCTTTAGCACCTATGTTTGGTGTGCTGGAGCTCTGGGGCTTGAAGCTCATTGTGTTGCCTTTGAAATGTTTCTGTCTTTTGTCTTTCAACGGGTCCTAGAAAGAAATCGGCTCCTAGTTCCTTGGTGTTGGCCTTTCAGAGATAGCAGGGAGTTGCTTTATTTTGACAGGTGCTTGGTGAAAGAAGTTCTTAGAGGGTGGGGCAAGGGCAGGAGGGCCTAGTTCAGAGTCTCTTGTTTTTGGAAAGTCTGACAAATGGCAAGTGGTGTCTTCAAAAGGCACTCCCCAATGAGGAATGGAGTTGGAAAGCGCACAGAATCATGTAGCCCCTTTGAGTGCCATTTCAGGACCTTTCCCTCTTCCGAGCCCAACTCTCTCACGTTCCACAAAATGAGGAGGTGGCAGTGGCAGAGGATTCCCAATAGGTCTTCTTGTCATTAAGGATATCAAAACGACCACGTGGGTCAACGTCTATATATCCGAGCCCAAAGCTCAGTGCATCAGGGTGTGTGGTCAGCTGTGCTGGAGAGCGTGCTAGTGATAGGGACGAGTGTGTGTGCACACATGTACAGGGACTCTAGAGGTCTCATTTGACAGGTTAGGAAATGTCGGCCTAGAGAAAGGAAGAGACTTGGCCCAGATTACCTACAGAGGAAATGACAGACCTGGGATTCAAGCCTAGTTCCAGTACCAAGACTTGGTGTCACCGAACCCACTACTGGCAAAGGGCTTCGGAAAGGATGTTTAGCAAGTAGAGCAGAACTTAAAAGGAGAGCGGCTGATCATGAACAGTCTCTAGCCAGGAAGGCCAGTGGAGAAGGAAGCAGGAGTATCACCACTTGGAGTGTAGGACAGATGGGGTTAAATAAGCTGCTAAGTCAGGAGATGCTGTCTAGACAGGCTGCCCTTCCTTTAGCCACGAATCTGACAAAGTATCTCCTCTCGTTCTCATATTCTTGGTTCTCCTCCGACTCTTGTGGAGAGCTAAGGTTCAGACCAGAGGTGTTAGACACGCAATCAATCACTTGTGGCCCAAACCAGATCACAAACATCACTTAGAAATATTGAGCAAAAGAAATAAAAATACAACTGAAATACATTAGGTAATACGGCACTTTCAAACTAAGTTGGTATGCGGCCCTCCCGGATCTGCAGCTATGGATTGGCGGCCTCCGTTTCTCTTTGAGTTAAACACACTGGCCTAGATGACAGATGAGTCAGATTTTTGCTAGAGGCATGGCAGTTTGACCCAAGGCCATGTTTTGACCAAGTGGAGTGTCCCTGGCATTTGAACATTTTTATAAGTGACTTAAAGGCCTAGATGACACAAAGCTAGGAGGGGTAGCTAGTGCACTGGATGGCAGAATGGGGATCCAAAAAGGTTCTGACAGACTAGAACGTGCAGGAACATTTGATCAGATATGACAATCTTTGGGGCGGGTGGCCACTGATATGTGTCATGTTCTAGTCCTAGAGTTTGGCTTTTGTTTTTAGCTGAATAAACTTCTCGTTCTTCATGGCTAGACTCAAATGAGAATGAGGTTTGCAAAGCGCTTTACATAATATCATTTTGGACTCACAGCACCCCTGGGAAGTAACCGTCACACAGTTGCTCCTTTTTCCATTTTTACACATGTGGGAATTGGGATAAAAGCCCTGGACTCTGAGCATGGAAGAAAATAAAGTCTATAAAGGTCATATAGATAGATGGGTTTGAAAATAAGCATTTTCTTATAGAGAGAAAATGGCTGAGATACAAGCGGTACCCTGTTCTCTAGAAAATGGCTTGCTTCGAAGTCGAGGGCATCTGATCTGTTTCTCATATGGATTTTCTGAGAGACACATCTCTTCATCTGCCCCACTGTATGCCTGTTGGAACTAATATTGCAGCAGCCTGAGTGTGATCTATTTTAGATTGATGGGTTATCCCATCTTCATTGCCAGACCTCTTTGGAGCCAAGTTGAGCTCCCCCAAAGAGCTCAGAATATTCTTAAAAAAACCAAAACAACAAACCCTCACCTTCCATCTTAGAGTCAATACTGTGTATTGGTTCCAAGGTAAAAGAGCGGTAAGGGCTAGGCAGTGGGGGTCAAGTGACTTGCCCAGGGTCACACAGCTGGGAAGTGTCTGAGGCCAGATTTGAACCTAGGACCACTGTCTCTGGGCCTGGATCTCAAACCACTGAGTTACCCAGCTGCCCCTGAGCTCAGAATACTGTTAAAAATCCATTTCTAGGTTCATGATCCTCTCTACTCCTTAGCAGTTTTCCTCTTCTTTTCCAAGTTTTTAAACTTAAAGGATAAGGAGAAACCTATATGTTTTTCCACTTGTAGCTACCCTGGTTTTAGAATACAGCTGCTACCTTAGGCAACCATTTCTAGCCTTTCCATTTCCACTAACAGGGCCTGATGAATCCCTCTTTCCCAAGTTTTAAGGTATAGACAAGGAGAGGAAGAAAAAAAGGGCAAGGGTAGAAATGATGGAGAAGAGATGGGAGAAACTGAGGGTGGGGAGAAAGGAAGAAAGAATGAGCTAGCTAACAGCAGGTTTTCAGTGGCTTCCCCCGTCTTGCATACTTTTTAAAAATGAAAACTTTTTTCATCTTGCATCCTATTATCTCAAGTTGCTGTTCTTTTTTGAGTGAAAGTACCCCCCCCCCCAATGCATCACTCTTTGGTTTAAATAAAGCCGATAGGCTAACTCCTCAGCTGGCCTTTTGAAATGTTGTGGACATTGTTCACAGACTGAGATGAAACAAAAATGGCCATTGCATTTTTATTCTTAGAGATTGAGAATGTAAAGTATATTTAATTTCAAAGATTACACCCTCTCAAGGGTCACCTGGGAAGGTATTTTTCCTTGTTTTTTCCCCCTTTTTTCCTTTGTGTATTTATGTGATGGGCATTCCTAGAGATCCTTCATCCCTTCCCCTTTTGGAAATCTCTGCAGCTGTCAAAGTGACCCTGTAAACATCTGGAATGGACGGTCTCCGAGGAGTACCGCTTGAACTCTTTCATCTCCTTCTGCACCCCAAACTCCACAAAAACATTTGGTAGGGAAGGATACCTTAGGGAATGGGCCATCATGGAGGGCACTGGATGAGCCCCTTTGTCTCACCTACATCAGAAGAGCCCAAGAGGAAGTTTGGAAAACCCAGAGATCTTGAAGGGCCCATCTTGAAGAGCATTGCTTGGGGAGGCTCATCTCCTCCTCCACTGTAACTTCCCTGGAGGCTGCCATGTAAGGCAAGAGGCCATCTGAGACGAGCCCTGGAAAGTGGCATAATACTAACTCTGTCTTCTCCCCTGCCTGAGCTTGGAGGAAGCTGTAGGGAAAGAAGGCTTGAAGCCTTCTGTGATAGATTTCTAGGTGGGGCATGGAGAGAACTCCTTCATATTGTCTACCAAAGCCTCTACCTCCCAGACCTTGGATAATATTGGGTTCAGCCCGCAACTTTCTGAGGTGGACAGTAGGTGATTGTGGTCTTACAACGCTCCCTTCCCCTCCCCTTGAGTGCTCAGTGGGTGTCATTTCAGAGGACCTCAGTAAGATGAGTGATGAGCACAATTTTGCTCCTCCATTCTCTCTCCTGCTGAAGGCTTCATGACTGTCATCAAGATTTCAACCAGCTAGCAAGGACAATCACCTATGTCATTACTACCATGGCAACCCCAAGTTGTATAAAGAGCCCAGCCTGAATGCTGGGGCTTCTTCATTCTGTTAACTCCACCACTGATTGGCTATCGTACTGCCATGGCAACATCTACTCATAAACAGACAAATGAGCATGCTTAAAAAGTTACCTGCCCTCAGACTCCTAATTTGCCAACCCTCCTGTCAGCATGCCTCCCAGACCAATACCAGAGCCTTGTCATCCTGTGTTTCATACCCAGGCTACAGATTCCAGGCCCCTACTCTAGTCTCCTTTTTCTTTTTCTTTTTTTTAAAATTTTTAAAACCCTCACCTTCCGTCTCGGGAGTCAAATATTGTGTATTGGCTCCAAGGCAGAAGAGCGGTAAGGGCTAGGCAATGGGGGTTAAGTGACTTGCCCAGGGTCACACAGCTGGGAAGTGTCTGAGGCCAGATTTGAACCCAGGACTTCCCGTCTCTAGGCCTGACTCTCAACCCACTGAGCTACCCAGCTGCCCCCAAGTCTCCTTTTTCTTTAACACCTTCTAGGTCTACTTTGTGCCCTCTCAGTCCTACCCCTGGGCTAGTCTGTCCCTCTTGCAGCCCGGTCCTGATGTGGTTTTTGCCTATTCACTCTGCCCACTGAAACTCCTCAAAATAACTCAGACCTGGCTTGCCCCAGAGGAAAGCACATGTCCCAGCCCCCTCTAATGGGGCCTACTCCTCCAAGTCCCTCTGGACTGGGAGGGCTCAAATAATGGATTTAGCTATTCTTCCCCACTTTGCCCCTCCAGATTGTTCAGCCGTTTAGACCTTGCTCAAGTTAATCCTCTCTTCCTTTGTCTCTGAATTTCCTCCCCCCAGGACTTCGAGTCATCCTTCCATTTCTCTTGTCATGATCCTTCAGTCACTGCTCTCTATTTTTTTAAACCCTCACCTTCTGTCTTAGAATCAATACTGTGTATTGGTTCTAAGGCAGAAGAGTGGGAAGGGTAGGCAATGGGGGTCAAGTGACTTGCCCAGGGTCACCCAGCTAGGAAGTGTCTGAGGTCAGATTGGAACCCAGGACCTCCCATCTCTGGGCCTGACTCTCAATCCACTGAGCCACCCAGCTGCCCCCTCTCCTTCTCTATTGACTTCTCATGGCACCAATGTGACCATCTCCCCAAACCTAGAAAAGCCTTGCCTCGGTCCTATTTAGACCCTTGAGCTACCTTCCATTTAGCACTCAAGTTCTCAAAGGGAAGATGCGGCACCTACTATCTCTACTTCATCATCCCTGGTTTGCTTCTCAACTCCTGAATTCTGGCTTCTGCCCTCACTGTTCCTTGTAAACTTCCCAAGTCATCGGTGTAGGAATCCAATGGCTCCCCCCCCGCCCCCCCCCCACCCCGTCTTCAGTTGTCATCATCCTCTGTGTAGCATTTGACCCTGCTGGCCTTTTGTGTACTTTTTCCTGCTTTGACTTTTGCCACCCAGCTGTCTTTGGGTTCTTGGGTCTCTCCTTAAATCATTCCTTTTCTCACTTCCTGACGCCTCCCCTACTGCCATGGTGGCATCTACTCATAAACAAAGAAGGCTTTTCTCAAAGTCCCAAGTCTTGAAACTCCTGGGCTCGCCTCCTCAGTGATCCCCCCGGCTGTCGTTCTGTGCTTGACGCAGTTGTCTACCCGGAAGTCCTAGAATGCAGGCCATCAACTTCCTGCCTCGAGAGCTTTTGGAATCCTTATCTTCCTCCCGGGCCACCTACACAAGGTCCCCATCCCCTGGCATTAAGGTTTTCGCCGTCTCACATATAATATACTTCTATATATCCATATACTATACTTAACTGGCCATGTGTTGTTTCTTCAGTGGAATGTGGGCTCCACGAGGGCAGGGACTGCTCCACTGTTATCTTTGGATGTCCAGCACCCAGTCCACTTGGCAGCATGGAATTGGGAAAATTCAGCTTCAAGTCCTGCCTCTTAAATACACAGGCTGGATGACCCTGAGCCAGTCACTTAACCTCTCACCTCTCCCAATCTCTTCCCTACCTCCATCAAATAGAGAAGAGATTGCCTCTGCTTTAGTGGGGGGGGCATTCACAGAAAGAGTTCCCCACTCGAATGAGGCCCCAGGTCCAGAAAAAGAAAGGTCTGTCTGTCGCTAGTGGTGATATGAGAGCTCCCTTATTTGAGTCTTCCAATCTCTTCTGTTAACTTAGCGAGTCAGCTAGTTGCCAGCAGTAGCTTCATTGTGAGGGGTGAGGCAACTGAGGCTCCTGTCACCTTCACTTCCCATCACACTTCAGCCATGCACAAGGAGCAGTGGGCAGAGGTTCTAACCCTATTCATCATTTTCTCTCTCCCTCTCAGTTCCTCTACCTTCTTGGGATGCTCCTAGAACAGTGCTGGGCCAACTTTTGAAAGAGGGGCCAAAGGAAAGGAAATGCTCCTCTGTCAGTCTGTTTCTAAGGCAACTCTTTCCAAGTTTCATTGTATTGTATCCTACTCATTGCATTCGTCAGATTAGGAATAATGTCGAGGCCAGAGAGAACATTTCAGGGGGCTGCATCTGGCCTGTGGGCTGTAGCTTGTCCATCGCTGGCCTAGACCATTGACACTGTTCTCTTTACCCCTTTCTCCCTTTGCAGTTTTGTCCCTCCAGTTAGGCAGTTGGATGTCATCTTCCCCTTCCTTCTACCTTTTATATAGCACAGTTCACATCCCACCTCCCTGTTTTTGCAAAGGCAAATTCCAATGCCTGGAATGCACTCCCTCCTCAGTTATATTGCTTAGAATTCCAGTTTCTTTCACAGTTCAACTTGGATGCCTTTTCCTTTGTTGGGCCTTTGCCATGTCCTCCAGCCACTAGTGTTTCCCTGCCCAAACTGCCCTCTCTTTCTTTGATATGTATGCGCTTAATCCATCTACCCTGTAGCCTGCAAGCTCACCGAGGCTTTTGCATGCCCACTGTTTAGCTCAGTACCTGGTCCATGCAATAAGTGCTGGATGATTGGGAGATGGAGGTGCACGCTGCCATGGGTGAGGAGGGTCTGTTTTCAAAGAAAGGAGAATGAGGATTTGTGCCAGTGTTTGCCCCTGACCGATACACATTCCAGCCTGTCAGCTTCAGTGTTGCTGAAGGGCTTTCGCAACACGTTTGTGTTTTCTTGTTTGGGGTCTTGGAAGTCTAATAGGCCAAATTGGAAGTCTTTGGTGCTCTTTAAACCCAAATAGACAAGAGCCCACCAGGCAGGATGGAAGGAGGCTCTCCACTGGGAGGGGAATTCCTTTGTGACAGCTTGCTTGTGTTCTTTTGAATTGCTTGACAAAGACGTAGGCATCCCTTTACACTAAGGGACCATTTCCAGGTAGGAGGAGGTGGCCAACCACTGTAGTGCCCTTGCCAAGAGAACCCCAAATGAGGTCACGAAGAGTTGGACACAACGGAAGTGACACCACCACCACCACCACCACCAAACAACAACAACAAAACAACAAAACAACAACAACAACAACAACAACAACAACAACAACAACAACAACAACAACAACAACAACAACAACAACAACGTTTGCAGATGCCAAGTGTTAGGAAAGAAATCTGTTATTGGGCAGCTCACCCAATTTAGAAGGGTTGTTGCTAAGTTTCTACTCTTTGTTACTCCTCTCCAGCTCAGCTGTGTGCTGGCAGTTCATCTGCCACACCTTGTGCCCGCTCAGCTGTGGGGGCAGCCATGGTCCCTGGGAAGGGACTCCTTTTGTAGTTGGAACTTCGGAATCTGAGTCTAAATTCTAGTTGTGGGAAGGTGAGTCAGTCCCTCCCCTCCCCCTCTGTAAAGTCAAGTTGGTCTACTTGTGGCGGCCACCTCACGGGGCTCATCAAAGGAGCAAATGAATTGCAATGGGCTTGTCGGTGGTGGAACCCTCGAGTACGTGCCACACCGACTAGCAGTACGAATCTGAGCTTCCTTTACTTACTAAACTGAGTTTCTTAAAACCAAACCCTCCCATACAAGAAACGTAGCCCTTAGCACAGATTATGGGATTGGTTGATTTATGCAGAAATGGCTGTCTTTGAAGTGCCGGAGAATTATTCCTAAATGTTTCAGGAAAGACTTTGAGAAGGAGCTTTCAAATTGAAGGCAGAAATAATTGACAAGATGGAAAAAATCTCTTTGTCATTATGTTAGTCCAGAGCTAGAATTCACAGGCAAGTCTCTCTCTCTGTCTCTCACTATCTCTGTCTATCTCTGTCTCTCTCTCTTTTTCTCTCTCTTTCTCATCTTCTCTTTGAGGTTCAAAACTTCACCTCATTCACCCTATTTCTTGTTGCTTCATCCTAGGAAACGATTGGAAATAGAAAGAGTCCTGTGGTACTCATGTATCACACAATGAGAACCACATGGGATAGTGGCTAGATCACTGGGCTTAGAATCCTGAAGCCCTGGGTTCTGATTCTGCCCCTAGTGCACACTAAGGAGCAGTATCAATCTGAACAGCCTTCTCTTTCCAAACCTCAGTTCCCTCATTTGTCAAATGTGGATAATAATAATAATAATGATGATGATGATACCTGTCCTGCCTGCCTTTGGGGGTTGCAAACCCCAACGCACCAAAGAAATGCGAGCTATTGTTCTTGTTATTATTCAGCATTATTACAGTAATTGGGACTACTGTGTGTGGAGATCCTTGCAGTCTCTGCTTCTTCCTGCCCCCAGGCTAACCATGTCTTCAATGATTAAAGACCCTTTGCTCTTTGGAGGCTGGCTTGCTACCCGGAAGGAATGAAAAGCAGGCCTCCCTGCTCTTTGTGGAGCAAATGATTTTTATTTATAATAAGTCTCACCTTCTGCAGGAGGCCTTTTCCTCCGCCCTTCCCTCCCCAGCCACTTGTGCCTTCCCTTCTACTGGAATCCACTTTAGATTGTGTATTTCTTGTTTGGACATAATGTGTTTTGTAAGTTACCTCCCCCAGTAGACAGTGGGCACCTGGAGGGCAGGCTGGCTCTGCCTATCTTCATATGGCTAGCACTTAACGTACAGTGCCCAGAGTGGGCATGGGGTACTGACTGCTAGTAGAGCTCTTTCCCAAATTGCCAGAAGGTAGGCTTTAAGTATTTCAGGAGTGCTTTCCCCTGTGGTAGCAGTCTTAGTCCATTTTACAGATGGGGAAACTGAGACTCTCCTCTCCTGCTAAGGGATGATCTTTACTCTTGTCTCAGTGACTTAGCACTAAGTCGTTAGCCCTTTTTCAATTTTGATCCCTAAGTAGAAGTGTCTGAACTCAGCCGGAGTGTATTTATTTGAGTTTCTTCTATGGCGGGAATTCCTTTTTAGTAAATGTGAATTTGCAGTGGGATCCTCCTTTCTATATTTTTGAGCTATGAAATGAATACAATTACATTTAAAAAATGTTCAGCCCATGCTGAAACTGCATCTAATCCGGGAGAAATCAAGTCATTTCCCTCCCTCCCCCAACCCCTCAGACTCCCTTCACTCTTCTCTTTGTAAATTCATTAACTGATGGATCCTGATAGAAAAGCACATCATAAAAAAACCTGTGACTGTTGTTGAAAACAATTCTGGGGGGGGGCCCCCCTCTGGGCCATGGAATGGCCACCCCCTTGTCTCTAGGTAATTGTCCGGGTTCCCTTTCAGTCAAGGGACTGAATGATAACTTGTTTGGAAAGTTACAAAGGCAATTCTTGGCCAGGTATGACTCTGTCTACACATAGATGGTCCTTGAGGATGTTTCTGACTCCGAGTTACTATAACTTGGTCATTGTCAACACAACTAGTTGGTATTAGAGCTGGAATTCGAGCCCAGGGTGCGTGACACCAAAGGTCCAGGGCTCCATTATAGTCCTTTTACAAGAGTATAAGAAAGATTGTCCCAATTTTACAGAAGAGAAAACTGACAACTTCTTAAAGAAGGCGGCCAAAAACACTAGGAACGACCACACAGCTTGAAGCGTGCTTGTTCCAGTGGACTGGTAGATGGGCTGTTTCTTTCTGTGTATGTCACCCTGATTTTAAGTACACTTACCAGAAAAAATTCCAACTTTGGGAGGTGAAAAACGACTCTGTCTTGCTACTTGACATTTCCTGACTCATCCTTCTGGGGGAGGGACCAACTTCAGGCATTGATGATGGACTTACTATGCACCAGGCATCGTACTAAGCCTTGGGCCTCCCCAGCCCCCCACCCCCACCCCGGAAAGTGAACCTTCTGTGGATGGAGTCAACGTACCCACGAGTATATCCAGACCGAGTGTCACTAGCAACTGCGGGGCCCGGGGAAGTTTTCATGTAGGTGGTGGCACTTGAGCTGAGCTTTGGAGGAAACTCGGCAGGCCAGCCATTCCTCGACTTTGGACTAAGCGTCATGATCTGATTGATGTTGGGAAGAAAATCTGGACGGTGTACTGGCTTAGCATTTCTGTTTGTTTTTTTCCGAGGACCTGGAACAAGCCAGACTTCTTTCCCCAATCCAAAATTCTCCCTCGGCTGGGCCCCAGGCTTTCTACCTATTCCCTTGAAAGGATTAGGTAAAGATAGCGAGGGAAGAAATGGCCCACTTGGTGGTGGCTGACACTTGCTCTCAAAGCACTTTTGAGCGCATTAAGAGAGAACATCAGGACTTGAACAGCACTGCTGTGTTCGATCTGGTCCTTCAGAGGAGCTCGGCCAAGAGGTAACTGAATAAACCGTCCCTTAGCTAATAGCTGGCATTCATGGCGTTCTTTTGTCCCAGTGGGCTGCCCCAGCACCTCCATTCATGTCAGCAGGAGTTGGGGTCACAGAATGGAAACCTGTTGCTCAGGCGTGTTCTTGTTGCCCTTTGAAAGGGGAGTGAATGGGATACGGCTTTGTCATTCCCCTCTCCAGTGCAATTAGTTGAAATGGAGAGAGCCTGGGTTTGGGCCAATTACCTTTCCAAGTGAAGGTTTCCCAGAAAATCATTTTTTCCTTAAGTAATTAAGCTTTCGTTCCTCGAGCATTTTTCATCGCCTGTTTGCCAGCAGAATTCCACGTCTGCCCCACGAGAAGGGGTCGGGAGTAAGCGGGATCCTCCTAGGATATTCTCTTGGCAAGGCCCTTTTCCCTACAGGACTTTAAAAAAATCTTCCCTCTTCCTCCTCACATTCTAAGGCAGTTGGACTTTACTTGTGATTTCATCTGGGCAAGGTATTCTTAGTGTGGAAAGCACCTCCACAGTGGAGCTCTGCTGAATCTCCTTTGTGGCAAAGCCTTAGACTTGTTTTGGGCCTTAGAGTCAGGCCACGTGGCTAGGTCACAGCTTAGTGTGTCAGAGGTAGGATTTGAACTCGGGTCTTGACTGGAAATGGACTGCTGCCTTTTGCAATCAGACGATGTAGCTCTGGGCCCCTTCTCCTCTTTGAGTGTCAGTCTTGGCATGTGGCAAATAAGTGGGATGCTTGATGACCTCTGAGGTTCTTTCCAACCCTCTCCCTAAGGTCCTCTGCCTCCATGCCCAGTACCCACTCTCCTGTCTTGTACTGGGAAAGGTGGAAAAGAATCAAACCTTTCAGCCCAAACTACATGAGGGTTGTTGGCTTGAGGGCAAGCCTGATGCCACATATTGTTGGAATAAGAAAACAGCACATGGAAACTCTTAGAACAGCAGGCTCTCTGAGTTGGCTTGGGCCTTCCAGGACCTCTAGTCCAACCTCTCCCTGACCAGGAGTCCCCTCTACGGCCTCCACAAAAGGCAGCCATCCAACCTCTTCCTGAAGACCTCCAGGGAGGGGCGAGAGAAGGGGAGCCCGGCCTTCCAGAGGCTGCCCATTCCACTTGGGGACGGCTGAAATTTACCCTTTACAGCCCCCACCTCTCGCTCCCGACTCTGCCCTCTGGGGCCAAGTAGAAGCAGTCTAATCTTTCTTTCACTTGACAGATACTGAAAGACAGTGATTGATTGTGTCCTCACAAAGCCTAGTCTCAGTGTCTCCAGTCACCTTCCTCAGGCCAAGCTCCAACTTGTCCACATGCTTATTTCCAACAATGTGCCACCCAAACTGAATGCAGATCTCCAGATGTGGTGTCCTGTTAACTTTGTTGGCCAGGATGTCACGCTGTGATGCCTGTGGAGCTTGTGGTCCACTAAAACCCTCACGTCTTTTTCATCTGAGATAAAGAGCTGGATCCTACTCCTGGCTTGGGTGCCATCTTATTACTATGTGCCAGTCATTTTCTATCAACCTAAGGAAGTGGGATCGATTGGGCTGGCTCTGAGTTAACTTTCAATCCATCTCCTCACGGCCCAGCCCTTAATGCTCAAATTCATCCCCTTGCTGACTTAAGCTCATTCTTTTTGACCCTTTGGCAGAAGCCTACAGATTATCCCTTTGTCCAGGCCGCACAGGCAAGGGATTATAGGATCATGGGATCATAGATTTAGAATCGGAAGAGACCTCAGAGGTCATCTAGTCCACCTCTCCCCCCATTCCCATTTTTTTACGGGTGAAGAAACTGAGGCCCAGGGGGGTTAAGTGACTTGCTTGAGGTCACAACAGCTAGCAAAAGGCCCTGGCTGGATTTGAACTCAGGCCTTCTAGCCCCAAATTCACTGCTGTTTTTCTGCCACATAATGCCACTTCGCCCCCAAGGGCAGAATTAGCAACATGAAGCAGGAGTTGCTGAGTGGTGGTTTTAGCTTGACCGAGGCACAACTTACTGATGAAGAACTCAAGGAATATGAAAGGGGCCACCTCCTAAGTGGGGAGCCTCACCGTCCCTGGAGGGAGGGCTCCAAGCAGAGTTGGCGTGTTCACTTGTGGGGATGGGTATATAGGTTTATAGAGGTGCTTTGAGTTTCAGGTACGAGGGGAAAGTAGATGACTCTCCAGGGTCCTGAGCTCCCTTCTGGCTCAGAGCTTCTGGGATTTTGCCTTGAAATCAGACTTGCTCCTTAGACTCCTGTTATGAACCTAATCCCTCTGGGCTCCTTGGGAGGAACCATTGGCCTTTTTTTGGTGGGGGGAGATGATGGCTTTTTCTGAGCTATTGCTTTACTCAGAATTGCTGGTGGGTTAGGAGCTGCTCTAACAAGGGCTGCCTACATCCAGAAGCCCTCACATGTGCCATCTTCCTTGAATAATGAAGAACACACTGGGAACTTCTCTTCCCTCAGAATCTGGCCCTACCAGATTTGCTTGCATTTTGTTGGCTTTTCTCTTTCTTCACTTAAAGCCATTTTGGGGGCCTAAGCCCAGGGATGGGAGGGCGGATGTGGAGGGAGGTGGGACACCAGAGCATGCTTCAGTGTTGAAATGAACATATCCTGGAGGTAGACAGTACCCTAATCAATCAACATTTATTAGGCGCCTACTTTACCATGTGACATGGTGAGGAGAGCACTGGGCTTGGAGTCAGGAAGCCTCATGTCTCAGACATTTAACTAGCTATGTGATCCTGGCTATGTCACTTAACCTCTCTGAGCCTCTAGTTTGCTCATCTGTGAAATGGGACCTATTTTATAGGGTTGTTGTGAGAGTTAAATAACATGTAAAGCATTTTTTCTTCAACATCATCATCATTACAATTATTCTCATTATGATTATGAGCCAGGCTTGGGGCTAGGCGTTTAGGATATAAAGGCCTAAACCAGGTAGCCCTGGACACTGATGTGACTTCCCCAGATTTTCTAAGCTTTGAAGGGCCCTTGAGAGCCATGTGGGGCAACCTAGAGCTGAACAAGAGTCTCCTCATCAGCATCATTGCCCACTGGCCAACCAATTGTTGGGGTACTTTTCTGCATCTTGAGCCACAAGGTGGACTTGGAAACTTGTACCCACTTTTCCTGGTTCTACCTTGGGGGCTCAACAAGTGGCTTTATTTTCTTCATATGAGTTTCCAAGGAGCCCAGCCCCCAGTCCATCCTTAACTCTTTTACGTTCTCTTCTTCCCCCTCCCCTAAACCTAGATTTCAAAGGAACAGGGGAGAGGGGCCTTGGGACACAGGAAAATAGGTGGATCTTTTTAGGAGAAGTGAAGCAAAGGGTAGGTGTTTGAAAGACATTGGGCCCGTGACTTTGGAAATGGTCTGATCCACAGAGTAGGGAGCGTTGTATTTTTAAGCCCCTCACCTTCCATCTTAGAATCGATGCTCTGTATTGCTTCCAAAGCAGAAGAGTGGTAAGGGTGGGCAATGGGGGTTAAGGGACTTGCCCACGGTCACACAGCTGGGAAGTGTCTGAGGCCAGATTTGAACCTAGGACCTCCCATCTCTAGGCCTGGCTCTCAATCCATTGAGCCTCTCAGCTGCCCCCAGTGCCTCCTTTTAAAAAGCTGAGAACGACTAGATTTTTCCCCTTTTGGTCTAGATCTCTGCTTACTTCTGATGGAGAACTTGGCTGCAATCACTGGCCTTCCAAGTTGTTTGAGAGCAATGAGTGGTCAAGTGACTTTGTGGTTACAAAGCCAAGAGATGCCAGAGGCAGCCCTTGAACTTGGCTCATCCTGACTCCAGGAACAGCCCCCTCTTCATCTGGCAGCCGGCTTCTCTTTAGATGTAGCCTTATTACGGGGAATCATTCTTTCGAGCCCGTAAACCAAGTGAAAGCCAAGGCACTGGGATGCTAACACGTGCAAGGCGTCACTAAGAGGGGAGTCGAGTGCTTTGTGCCACGCTGAGCTTCTGTTTGCTTTAGACCCCATCCTATAAGAGCCCAATTTAGAATTGGAGCTTGTTTCCCCATCATTTTCCCAAAGGAAGGAGTTGGATGAGACGATCTCTAAGGCTCCTTCCAGCTTTGGATCCTGGGAGCCTCTTCTTGCAATACTGAAAGAAGATCTAGTAATCAGATATATGATAGAAAATGTGTAGGCAGGCTTTGAAATCAGAAAACCTGGGCTTCACTCCTGGGTCTGCCGCCTTCTAGCTGTGTGCTCTTGGGCATGTCTCTCACCCTGAGCTCTGCCATCAACTCCCCCATTGCAAAATGTGGAGAGACCCAACGTGTGAATCTTCCAACTTGGGCCATTGGGGCACTCGTAGTAGGATGCTTGTGTTTCGGGGTTCCACACACTGTGAAACCTCTCCCGCTGGTGTTCTCATGGCCCGATTCTCCTGGCGGTTTAGAGCCTCAGATTGTGAGGACTGAGATGCCTTCAGAGATCTGAAGGAAAGCCAGGCCATTCTGGTGTGGTCCCCAAGCATCTGCATAATGCCACACCAGAATGCCCTGGCTCGGTCATCCATAATTAGGGCATCGGAGCCTCCTGGGACGGCTGGCTAATGCAGTGCTCACAAGTTGAGTGGGCATCCACATCTCTTTCCCTTCCACTGGTACAGTGTGCCAGGCACTGAGCCCAGTTCATGGAGTCTTGCCTAAGAGCACCGCCCTCCCCAACTGAAAACAATTGTTATCTCCTCCGTGGCATCTTATAGGATCAGAGATTTTAGAACTGGAGGGGACCTTTAAGGCTGCTGAATGTAACCTGCCTCATTTTACAGGTGGTAAAGTTGAGGAAGGTAACTGACTTATCCAGGATCACACAGCTAGTGTGGCGCTAGGTGGTGCTACAGTGGCTAGAGTACCCAACCTGGAGTAAGGAAGACCGCCCTGAGTTCAAATTCAGACTCAAGCACTTTTATTCTCTGCGTGATCAAGTCCCTTAACCTCTTTGCCTCAGTTTCTTCATTTGTAAAATGGGAACAATAAAAGTGTCTACCCCTCAGGTTTATTTTGAGTATCAAATGAAATAATATTTGTAAAGGGCCTAATATGTAGGAAGAGCTATGTACACATTAGCTATTATTTGCCAGTCATTCATTCTTTTTGGTCATGTTGGATTCTTTGTGACTCTTTTGGTGGTTTTCTTGGCAAAGATACCAGAGTGGTTGGCCTTTTCCTTCTCCAGCTCATTTGACAGATGAGGAAACCGAGGCAAGCAGCATGGAGTGACTTGCTCAGGGTCACACAACTAGTAAGTGTCAGAAGCCACATTTGAACTCCGGAAGATGGGTCTTTATGACTCCAGGCCTGGCACTCCATCCACAGCACCATGTATCCACTATCCAACCTGGCTGCCCCTAACCTCTTCTAAGCTATTATAGCTAATAAACTATTGTTATTGTAAGTGTCTAAGGCAGAACCAGAACCCCAGTTTTCCTGGCACCAAGCCCAACACGATGAACCATTCTGTGCTGATTCTCCTTTTTCTCCTTTGCCATTCTCCCCCATGAGCCTGGCATACAGCAAGATCACTTTTCATCATTGGAATCCCCAGCACCTGGCACCTTGTAGGCCCTTATTAAATGCCCATTGGATTTCCAGAAAGCTGGAACCTCCTGAAACCCTCCCTGCCCAGGTGGGCAAAAGGAAGAGGAATGCTTGTGCCCGTTTTGCAGCCAAGTGCAGGCGAAGGAGCCCCATTGTGTTCCGAGAACCCAAGAAGCAGCCTTTGGAGTACAATGAAGGAGTCTGTGACTTGGGGACTAGTCCCTTTTGCAGTTCTAGTCGATGAGACATCCTAGAGGCTAGAGAACCTCAGACAGAACAACTGCTAGACGCGATCGAGGTAGTCGAGAAGCAGCTCTCTTATTTCAGCTTGCTTACCTTCCTATCTCCCTTCTAAGCCAGCATCACAATTTAATAATGATGATGGCAGGACTAATAGTAATGACGATGGTGACGATGATGGTAATCATACTTGAAGACTTATTGCTTTAGCTCATTTGAATCTCACAGTTCTTTGAGGCAGGCGTTATTCTTTTTAGCCCTGTTTTAGAGATGGAGTTGAGAGATTAAGTGACTTGTCCAGGGTCACACAGCTATTTGGGGTCAAAGGTAGAATTGGAACTCATGTCTTCCTGACTCCAAGCCAAGTACTCAGACTTTTATGCCATGCTGCCCTTCTTATGGCCTCAATATAACCTCCTCTGCAGGGATTCTTGTGGTAAGGATAACCTAAGAGGCTGACGTGATGATGTTATCAATGATATATTTCTTTCTCTTGTGGCTTATTGTCATCTCTCTCTCTTCACCAGTGTTAAGGATGTGGAATTTTCTCGGCAAGTGTGGGGCCATCAATCGACATAAAGTGGGGAAAGGGAAGGAAGGGAGGAAGTGTTGTCTTCAACAGATGCTGAGAAATGGTTTGTGCGTAGACCAGGCTTGGGCACAGCCAACGTCATAGCTCATTCGATTCGGTCCAGTGTTTGGGCCTGTCAGGATCTTCTAGAATCCCATCTGTCATCCAGTGGGTGAGTCAGAGCTCTCAGTTTGGTGGCTGCTTCTCACTGAAGAAGCCTGCCATCTCTGCTTTTGTCCAAGTCATGTCATTGGCAAAAATGGCAAACAGCGTAGATCCCTGGGGCCCTCCACCGGAGACCTCCTTGCAAGCTGACATTTACCCATTAACGGTTACGTTGAATCTGGCCATTCAACCAGTTAAAATCCATCTACTTATATTGTCTATTATACCAGAAGAGCACGAGATAGTTTACCAAATCAATGTCATTGCCCTGGTTTATATATTTAGTAAACATTTCATAAAAGTAATTCATCTCTCGGTGGCTCACAGTTCTGGTGATGGTCATTTTTGTACCTCGCTGAGCTAGTCCTGGGTCAATGAAGAACAGTCTGTCAGTGGACTTAGTATAAGCTTTTTTGGTTCTGTAATTTCTTCTAGAGCTTGTGATTTACTGGTGTAGCCTTTGAGACCCCATAATCTCCCATCTGTACCCTTTTGGGGGGGACCCTTGAATACAAAGTGAGAGAAATGCTTCTTTTCCCTTTGTTGCCAAGTTCTCTGACTGTACCTTAGTGGAGTTTTAGTGTGAGCTTCTAGGATAAAAGTAGAAGCTCCTCAGTCAAGTATTCAGAGCCTTCTATAGGCCAGTGCCCACCTGTCTTCCCAATTCTTCTTATTCTCCTTTTGATCACTCTCCGTTCTGGAGAAAATGATTTGCTAACATACCATCTCCCACCACTGAGCCTTTGCCTATGTGAGCCTCCTTATCTTAAATGTGCTTTCTTCTCATCCAGACTTCTTGGAAACTTCAAGCTGTTTTCAAAACACACTTCCTATATGAATCCTTTCCTGACGGCCCCCCCACCCCAAATTTTTGGCCTCTTCTTGTCATTGCGTTTTATACTTTGTATATACCCATTTATTATGTCTCCAGCTCCTTGCCTCCCCCCCCCCGGCCAAGTAAAATGTAAATTCCTTGAGATCCTGGCCAATTTTGGGTTTCTTCTTTGTATTCCCAGAACCTGGCCCATTACCTAGTCCCTAGCAAGTGCATAATAAATAGCCGGTGAGTTAACTTAGATTTCCGTGTACCTTCCGAATGGATCAGCAAGCCACGGGGGACCAAGTCCAGCCACTCCCAGCAGAGCTTTTCAAGTCCCTGAACATACAGCTGGCCAACAGAATCGCAGCAGCTGTGTTCCCTCTTTGCCCCGAGTGATGGATGGTGTTTATAAACTGATGTCTGAAATGGTCAGGAGCTTTGATGACCCTTCATTATGCAGGAGGTAGAAGTGTTTAGATGACATATTTAAGGCAATATCAGCCAACCACGTGAGAGTAACATAAAACATACCCGGTGTAGGCCGGAGGGAGAAAACACCATAACAGAACTTGGGGGCCTGGGAAATTTTCCAAGTCTGAAGCCGATGGCTCCTGAGAAGTACCAGGGACGATCCCTCTCTTTACAATGCACATGAAGTTCTGAGACAGTCAATTAAAACTGCTGATTGTGCCTCAAATATAGTCATAGGTTCTAAGCCTGTTTGGCTATTGCCCTTCTTGGAAGGCTACCTCCTTCCTAATGCTTGATAGGCAGGCCTTGGCGGTTGGCTAACCCATAAAGGATTTGGGGGCAAAGTCAAGCTTTATGCTGCTCTGGGAAGTGGATGAGTAAAAGGTCCAGGAAGGATTTGTGCAATGTCACAAAGGCAATAGAACTAGAAAACCTGCCCCCTACCCTGAAAAAAAACACCTAGGAAATGCCATAGAGGTAGAGCTGGAAGGTATCTAAGGTCACCTGGTTCAACACCCTCATTTTGCAATCAATGAAACTGAGTTCCATAGAGATTGTGACGTGCTATGAAGGCCAAATGATTCGTTGTGCCCCATGCTTAGACTTCCAGAGAATTTTGAGCCCAAAGCGTTCTTTAAAACCAACTCTCAGGGGCAGCTGGGTGACTCTATGGATTGAGAGTAAGGCCTAGAGATGGGAGGTCCTGGGTTCAAATGTGACCTCAGACACTTCCTAGCTGGGTGTCCCTGGGCAAGTCACTTGACCCCCATTGCCTACCCTTACCACTCTTCTGCCTTTGATTCTAAGACAGAAGTTAAGGGTTTAAATGAAAAAAACAACAACCCAACTTTCTCATTTTAGAGTGGATGACAGAAAGCAGAGAGGGAAAGTCAATTTCTCTTGGTCACACGTTATTGTCCCCCATTAGAATATGAACTCCTTGAGGGTGGAGACTGTTTTTGTCTCTCTTTGGATCTCCAGCACTTAGTCTGGTGCCTCACCATACACAGGGAGTGCTTAATAAATGCTTGGTGACTCACCACCACCAAATGAGAAGCCGAGTTGGGAAGCACGACTCAGGCCTCCTTCTGTACAATTCCCTCCATGGCATAGCTGCCTTAATGGCTTTTCACAATTTCTGCTTTATCCTGGGATGAATATCCGGTAAGCAGTGCTTGCGTGGGCAGATAGAAAATGGGCCGAAGTGGAGCAGTGCTATGGAGGATTCCTAGGATTTGCCTAGAATATGTATCCCTTGGTAGGTATCAGAATTGCAAAGGGTGTCAAGAAAAGCTGATGGGAAAGTGAAGGAGCTCTGCTTTTTCTGAACTGCCACAGGAGTTTGTAAATGGAAGCTCTCCTACTCTAGCTTTTGTTAGCAGATGCCATTGCATTGCGCGCATCAAGCTGCCTGAGAGGTTCCTACGTATGTAAGATCCACAGCCACTCAAAAGAGCCGACCCCAGGAGGCTTTGCAGGAACCGCTGAGGAAGGAGCTCCCCAATGCCCGCTGCCCCGACTATGACAGTACACAGTTGGATATACCATTGAGCTGGTCTATGACCACTCTAGATATCTTAGACAGGTAAAACACCCAGTTGGTGATCTGAGAGCAGAATTGACTAGGAGGAAGAATGGGAATAGGTTGCTTTAGGGAAATTGTGCAGGGCTCCTAATGACTGTACACTGCTCCCGAACAGCAAAGCTCATTATCCTTTTTAATGTAGTAAGTAATAAGACGAATCTACTTGCCATCTTGGAAACCAAGATTCTTCTGGCAATGCCATATGGCTTTGAATATTAGATAACATCATCAAAATGGAAGAAGAGTAAACACTGTGGGTTACCCAAAGGGTATAAAAGGTAGGAATAAGTAGCCTGATAACCTGCACATGCGAATTGGAGTGAAAGACAGTGCCCAGGAGATCTGGGCCATAGAGTGTCAGAGCCGTAAGGGACCTGAGAGGTCATCTAATCCAATTATTGCCTGGATTTGGGCTTCTTGTACATCTCCAACCAACCTTTGATTGAAATCCTCTAATGAGGGAGAGCCCCTACTACCTTGGACTGCCCATTGCATTTTGGACAGCTCTCATTTCTGGGAGGTTTGGCTTTTTACCTGCTTTAAGCTTGCCCTTCTTCCACCTATTCCTCTGAATCTTCCACTCTGGGGCCAAGCAAAACAAGTTACTATGCCTTCCAAATGATTCTGTTCAAGACCTACGATTCTATGTTATGCAGCTTATACAAGAAGTTTATATTAAATATGTATGTACATATAAGACTTGTTTGGGTGAGAAAGAACAAGAATAATTGAAGAAAATGTGTCCACATAGTGGAAGCTGAGAGTACGGCACTGAGGGAGAAAAGGCTAATCATTAGGATAGGAAAAAAAATGGATGGGCCAGACGTGCTTTGAGAGTGCCAGCCTGATGCCCACTGCTGTTAAAAGTTCCAAAGAGAAGACTTCATCGCCTCCCTTGAGGACTTATCCGAGGATATGGATAAGAGTCACTCAGGATACATAGATGTCGTGGGGTTGTGGTCCTTACCTTTGGAGAGAGTATTTATATCGACATAGTTGGGTCCATCCATTGTGGGTCCATTGAAGTCAAGGGTCCAACATTCATCCAAGGAGAAGTGTAGTTCAGTGGCAAAAGCATTGGATTTAGAGGACAGACAGTAACCTGGGTTTCAGCTCATCATATTTAATAACCGTGTATATTTGGGAAAGCTTACCACTTTGTCCTTTATCAAATCTGGTTCATCATGTTTGGAATACCTTTCTGTCTAGTAGGAGTGATATCAAGAAATATGGCCAGCATGCAGAAAAATGTTTGTTTTACAACTACTGCTGGGCATTTATATTTCACCTTAAGTATTGCCACTTTTGTAGACATCTCGTTTGATCCTTACAAGAACTGTTTGAGGTAGCCGATATTATCTCCATTTTACAGATGAACAAATAGGCTCAGAGTAGGTCAGTAACTTGTACCTGAGATTATTACACAGCTATTGTGTTACTGAGGCCAATTTGAACTCAGGCCTTTCATGCTCCAACTCCAGCATTCTTTCCACTGTACCATGCTTTCATGCTATACAGATATTAACAATTATCTCTTCATTACAACTGAAAATTTCAAAGTTGAACTGGAGGCACATTTGTTCCAGAAAACTTACAACTTTCAAAACCATACACCAAAAAATGCCAAACTGTTGAAATTGTTAGTCAGAACCCTCTGATTTTTGAGAAAAAGTGATGAGCAGAAAATACTTGGCTGCTTAGCCATATCCCTGGCCTCCAAAAATTCCCTAAAATACTCTGAACTTGGCTCAGGTGCCTTACCCCAAAGATTTAGCCAAGCTTCTACTACTTCTGTGTAGTAGGGTGGCATGGGGTACAGGAGTGTAATTTTCCTTAATGCTTTTCATTTAGTCCAGAGCAAAATTTCCCAAGAGCACAGGCTGAGGTACTGAAAAAGGAATAGGTCAGGATCGGGTTTTAGAGGTTAAAAGTGTTGACAGGGTTCTAATCATGCTTGAGGGAAGCCTCCTTCTCTGTTAATGTCCCTATGAACTCCCCATCCAGTAGACTTGATTCATAGCTTATAAAGTGTGGCTGTACAAGTTGAACATATGCTATCTTGGGAAAACAGGCATGTTGTTAGTACCAAGACTCCCCAATTTCGTCACAGGACAATTAGGAAGGGAGCCTTCTTTTAAATTGGCGAGCCTTTTCTTTTGGATGCCGGCTGGATTTGCCAGTGCATCCGAATGGAAAGAAGTTTTAATGCTATGAACTGACATACTTCTTGTTACAAAAGCTGGCTGTTGAGTGTCTGGGTTTCTGTGTGTGACCTTTGAGTAACAGGCACTTTTCCTAGAAATAGGATCTCCTGGAGGAGACGCTTTTCAGTCAATTGTAAAAGACGGGAACAGAGGAATGTTTCAGGAGATGAAAAGTGGCTGTCTTTGTCAATGCAACTGTGAGCATTAGGAATGTAAAAATATGCAGCATTCCAGGATGGGTTGAAAAAAATCTGACCTAGACACAACATAGCATTTAGAGTGAAGAGATTGGTGGGAACCAGAGAAAGAGAGAGAGTGAGAGTCTTTTTTTTAATGTGTAGATCATGATTATCTTATGACTCTTTTAAAGTGTGGAAGTAGGGTTAAAAAAAATAGAAATGGAAATCACTGGAAAAGACCAAATAAGGAAGAATAAGAAACAATCAAATTCAGTGACCCAGTGTTCAATAAACTTGAATACATAAATGATTCAGAGAACTGGCTGTTTGATAATATTAAAGGAAACTGGAAAGCAATTTGGCAGAAATTGCTTTAGACCAACAGCTTACACCATATACCAAATAAACTCCAAAATGGATAGCTGACCTGAACAGAGCTTTGACTGAAATCCCCAAAGGGACGTATAGTGGCTGTCAGGAAAGGTAAAATCAACCCCTTGACCAAACAAGACATTGAAGTATAATTACAAGAGAAATAGATAATTTTGATTACTTAAATGAAGTGTTGTTCTAACAAAATCAAGAAGATAAGGGAAGCTACTGATAAGGGAGGAAATTCCCATCTCTGATAGGTCTGATATCCTAAAAATATGGCTGAACTAATAAATATGTAGGGACAAAAACCATTTCCCATTGGATAAGTGTGTCAGATGACGTGAACAAACATTTCTCTGGAGAATATAATTTCATTCTATTAACAACCACATGAAAGTGTGTGAAATCTCCAATAATAAGAGAAATGCAAATCAAAACCAATGATGTTTCACCTCACACCAAGCATATTGACAAAGGTGAAAAATAACGGGAATGGTTTATGTTGGAGGACTTGTGGAAAGACACGTTAGTGAAAATTCCACATTGGTTAAAAAGTGGGGGGGAAGTTTTGTTTTTAGAAAAAGTTATGTGAAGAAAATTACTAAAATTTCCTAACCCTTAGATGCTACTAATAGGTTTATACCTCAAGGAGGTAAAAGAGAGAAAGGCTCCATATATACCAGTATATTCATAACAGCAGTTTTTGTGGCAGCAAAGAATTTGGAAACAAAGTAGATGGCTAAACAAATTTGAGTATGTGAATGTAACAGAATGTTACTTTACTGTAGAGAATCAACTAATATAGAGAAGACTTCTATCATATGGTGCATGGTGAAGTAAGGAGAACCAGGGAAATATACGTAAGGATTACAACAATGTCAACAAACAGACCAAGATATTCTAAGCAAAAGCTGTGAAATGACAGTGACCAAATTTATCCTAAGAGAAAAGATGAAAAAAAAGTGTCCCCTCCCATCCTTTTTTTGGGGTGGTGGTGGCAGGAGGGTGACTATGGGTGCAGGATACTGCCTCTGCTGCCAAACTTAGTTATTATGTTGGTCAGTTTTGCTCACCTGCTTTTTCTTTACATTTGTTATGAGGGTTGGGTCACTGGGTAGGGGAGGGTTATATGCAGACCCGAAGATAATGTAATACTAGGGAGGTGAGGAATTACAAACATATTTAAAAGTGCACATATGAAATTCCTTTTGATAGCTTTGATTCTGGCACTTGTGACAGATGTGATCACTTCCCTTTGGGGAGCAAAGACTGGATCCTCAAGCTATATTTGTTCCGAAAACCTATACCAGTAGAATAGTTTCTGTTTCCTAGGGGTATAGGAATGTCAGTTCACTCTGTCCCCTTCTCTTAATACAAAGTCAGATTTCCAAATAGCATAGCCTGGGATGGTGTGAGGTCAAGATTAAGTGACCCTAATGGCCACTGTCTGTGATATGTCCTGGCCAAGTGGCCCTATCCTAGTTGCCTAACCTCCTAGTGTCCCCAGATGGCTCTTAAGCCTATTACGTCACAGGTGGCATGTTGTTGTGCATTAGTGGGTGGTAGGAGTTTCCACATCAGCATCCCCCCACTATTAAAAATCATAGGCCCCCTCCTAACATACCACCCCATTATCAAAACAAACAGCCTTTTTGGGAAGAGAATTCTGGGGTGGAGGAAAGGTAGCAGAGTTCAGAAGGAGGAGATCGATGGCAAATGGGAAACTGGTTTTCTCTGTAAACTAATGATAGTTCTCTCTACAGTGGGCCATCACATAGCCCCAGACCCCTTCCTCAAGGCAGCTAGCTCAACTGTTATGCAAACGGGTGCCTTTGGTCATAAGGAAAGGATGCCAACCTGCATGGGTTTGGGGGGAGGGGGATATGATGACTCTGTGTCTGCCACCAAGATAAACAGTTCAAAGTGTACCGACCTCTTCTCCTTTTGTAGTTGGTTTGCTTTTAAATCTGGGAATTTAACAAGAGAAAATTTGCCTTTTCTTTCCTTCCCTCACACTCTCCCCCTGCTAAATCTGAATCTGAGTGGACTGATTTAGTATTGGATACAGTAGGAGAAGGAGTGAATAAATCATGATAATAGCTTTGCAAAGTGCTTAATGTCACATGCTTTCGTTTCCTTTTCACAGCAACCCTCTGAGCTAGGTGCTCTTACTATCTTCATTTTACAGATGAGGAAATTGAGGGTTAAGTCACTTGCCCAGGGACACACATCTAGTAAACATCTTGGGCAGGACTTAACCGTTCTGTCCACTATGCTCCTCTGCAGTTAGAGCCAGAGAGGACCCTCTCAGATCCAGACCCCAAGGGAGGGAGGAGCTGGCCAGGTCCAACATTCCCACTAAGCAGCAGAGGTGGGCTATGTGCCCATGGCCTCTGCCTTCAAATCCTTCTTGGCAATCATTCTACAGAAGTTGGGTTTTAGGACCTTTACGGTTCCCCAACGCTGATGGCCTCTACTCATGAGAAATTTTGTTGCTAGCTGAATATTGCTTTTTTTCTTCCTTCTTCTTTTCTGTTTTTGGACCTTGGGAGAGTGAGTTAGGTGTGGGAATCCACTTGAACTTTTTTTCTCAGAAAGAAAATAAATGCATACCCCAAAGTGGCAAACTTGGAGTCTAAAGACGTGTCTCCTGGTATCGAAATGATAGCAATGGACTCTATTATTCTGGGAGTCTCTTTGGGTTGAAAAGCTTGCTTATTTCAGCCTTTTGGGTGTTGCCAATTTCCCTACAGCGGGACAGCAATCGGAGCAAAAAGAATAAAGTGAGTGCGTGCGTGCGTGCGTGCGTGTGTGTGTGTGTGTGTGTGTGTGTGTGTGTGTGTGTGTGAGAGAGAGAGAGAGAGAGAGAGAGAGAGAGAGAGAGAGAGAGAGAGA
>NC_058136.1:16283287-16342905 GCF_016433145.1 Gracilinanus agilis | reverse complement strand
GAGACAGAGACATTTAGAAACATGGAGAGAGAGAGAGAGAGAGAGAGAGAGAGAGAGAGAGAGAGAGAGAGAGAGAGAGAGAGAGAGAGAGAGAGAGAGGCATTGAGAGGCATTGAGAGAGAGAGATATATTGAAACCCAGACATAAGGCAGAGGGAGAGAGACCAACTGAGCTTAGTCTGGGGAGCAGAAGGGGGAAAATTCCAGTGTTCCCGCTTAGATTTTCCTTTTCCCTCCCCCCTCCCCCAGCCCATGAGAATCAGAAATTTGCTGGGCTTTCCAAGTATGTCTCTAGTTGAAAAGGAAGAAAAAGCCTAGTTCGTGTTCTGATGTACTCTTAAGAAGGCCCTGAATGGGAAGCAGTTTTAAGTAAAGGCTGCCTCCCTCCTCCCCTCCCCAAATTGTATTTTCTTAGTAAGGCAAGTGGGGGTGCCAGGTTTTGTACTGAGCGGGGCACATTTCTTTCAACTAGTTGAGCAAAAAGTTCTGGGGCCTCCATGAAACAAAAGCATTAAGGTCTCCTTGTCATAGCTAATCAAGATTGCTTGGATCTCACTTAATGTTTCTGCTTGGCTTCCCAAAGTAATTGAAACTTCCTTTTTGCCGCAAGCCTTCCCCCCCTCACCCCCCCCCCCCCCAGCTGTGGTCTTAAAAGAACATCCCTTTTGCTTAGGGAGTCTATGGAATTTTTCTGAATGTCGAGCCTTGGTCCAGAAATAGTGCTCAAGACAGTAGTCATTCAGTCCAGGGCAAGGAAAGGAGAGAGCCCTTTCAAGCTGAATGATGGGGGGGTGGGGGGGGAAGGAAGGTTCATTTAAACCGAAGCACTGAGCCCATCGCTTATGTAATCCCAGACATTTGATCTAAGTTAGAAAGTAGAGATGAAGGCTGCTGTCTCCTTTAAAGGCTAAAGGTATAGAAAACTAAGCTCTAACCTGGAACCCCGAAGAGGGGGCAGACGTTCCGGGTAAATGAATGCTTGCTAAGTCGGCCCCTTCCCTTGTTTCTCACTCCAAGGCAAAGCCATCTTGCAATTTGGGTTTCTGGTAGCCCTTCCTGATCATTACAAAATAGCTGCTCTCTGTTACCACCACCGTTACCCTGAAAACATGTTGTTTTGTTTAGAGATTTGACATGAAACTGAAGTCTGGGTTGTTGCAATTTTTTTTTCAACTAGCAGATTTGGGGGACAGATTCCATTGGGGCTGGTGTTGGCTCTGGCGTGTACAGAACCCGCATCCTCCCTCCTGGGGGGGGTTGCCGAGAGAACAACTTTTTGGAGCAATGTGGGTGGGTTTTGAGGCGCTCCCCCCTTTGAGCATTTATTTTGTTTAAGAAAAAAAGGGCATTTTCTTTTATGCTGCCTTAACCACCCACCTCTACTAGTTCACCTTGTCAGCTTTCATTTTGGACTCGAGTAATCAATGAGTCGAGAGGGCCTCCGCTTGTTTGAGTGATCATATGGGAGTGATTTGGATTTTTTTTTAAGCAAGTGGAGTGTTAATTATTTTGATCCACTTTGGGGATGGTTGATTGGTAATCACCATAGCTGGGGCACTGGCTTCCCCAATCCAAATTCCTTGAGTGTTTCATGGGTCTCCAGAGAATTTCCGCATGGCAAATATTTCTTTCAAGCCCTCCTTCCTCAGCCTTTCTCCACCTTCAGCCCTTTGGGATTATTCATTACCCAGTGCCCTATGTGTTGCTGTGATTTGCTAACTGTGAGGCATCGCATCGTGATACAGTCGGTGGAAAGAGTCGGGGCTTTTCCAGTCAAGGGACCTGGGTTCAAATACCGGCTCAATTGCTTCCTGCCTGTGTGATCTCCTTTTGGGGCCTCGTGGTCCTCCCATGGAAAAGGGGCTTTTGGCTAGATCACGTCTACGATCCCTTCCAACTCTACTTATATGAGCTTGCCTTTTTGTCCTTTCTTTGACCTTAGGCCAGCCACTTTACTCGTTTCTCTGTGGCTCCATTTCTCCTTCTTTAAAATCAGAGGGTTGGAATCTCGGGTCTTTCCAGCTGTAAATCGAATCCCATGCCAAAGGAACCTCCATTGGGCACGAAATCTAATCGAACCTCGGGATGGAAAAAGAATGCTGCCAGGGTGAGAGCAGGAGATTTCAAAATACTTTTCCCCTTATTTTGAAATTTTGGCACTCTCTGCCAGTGCTGTGCTCTCTTTGGCACTGTATCTGCTGTCCTCAACGCAAGGTAACTTGAAAACAAAACCAGTGGCTAGCGTTCTTTTAGAGAATCTTAAGGCTTGCAGAATGCTTCATTCGGCCCTCCTCCCAGTCCTAGAAAGTAGGCGCCATGACTATCTCCATTTTTACACTGAGGTCCAGAAAGAATAAGGCCCTTGCCCAGGGTCATCCAGCTCGGAATTGTCTGAGGCCTCCTTTAAAGTCCTGCCTTCTCCACTGCTGTCCAGCACTTTATCCACCCGACAAACTAATAATAAACAAACAAGTGGTTTCCTTCCATCTGCCATGACTGAATTAAGGGAGACCTCTAACTTAACAGAAGAGTGGGCAGCACAGGAAATGGGTTTCCAAGGCCCTGAGCACGAAGGGCTTCATCTTCTCTTTGGCAAAAGTGAAAAAGTTCATCTGACTTGGGTTTCGAAAGGGCGGTGGCCGGTTCAAAGGAGCACGGGCAAATGTAAGCTCTTTGGGGGGAGGAACTGCTTGGTTTCTGTCTTGACCTCCCCGGTGCCTGGCCCATGGCAAGTGCTTCATAAATCCTTGTTGACTAATTAAACGTCCTTGGAGAAAACAGCTCCTAGTAACCAGGTATCATGCTAATAATGGGTTGCCCCATTTCTGGTGGCGGGGGTTGGGGGGGAGGAAAGACTGGACTTTCCTATGAAACGACCGGATTGTCAGGAGACTTAGAAGGCTTTTGTTTCCCCTTTTCTATGGTGGGAGGCTTTCATCTCCTGTGCTTGCTGACAACTGAAAAAATAAATTAGAGATGCTTAGATTCTATTTTGCGTGTGTGCACGCGCACGAGTGTGTGCGAAGAATGTGCTGCTCGTCCTGGATCACACGAGATGGACTTCTTTCCCCTTCCAAGGGATTTTTTTAAATCCATTCAAATCAAGGCAAAGCGTTCCCTGAAAAAGCAGAGGCAAGCCTGATGTGAAATCACGGTCTTGGGAGCCCCAGCTGAGGCAGGCGCCTTTATGAAGCTACTGAAAGGGAGTTTTGAATGAATCCTGAGGGGACAAATCTTTTGGGAAAATGAGTGCATACTGAATGTAGAGGCCACAGTGAAAAGGGATGGGGGCAGGGAGAGGGCATACAAGGGGAGTCCATCCCCCAGAAGATAAGCTTTTGACTTCCATTAAGCTGGCTTATGAACATTGCAAAGGGGCAGCTACAAAGGTAGGGGGAGTGGTGGCCAAAGATTTGCTAATTTTCAGATTTCTTTAACTAGGTGCTGGGGCAGTGGAGGGGGGGTAAGAGTAATAGCCAGCTTCTGGGGCCCCGAGCATGGCCCAGCTAATCTGTGGGAAAGGGAGACCCCTCTCCTAACACAGGTTGGGGCAAATGCCTCTATTATCTGTGAGACCAAAACTCCATGTGCAACCAGCGGAAAATCATGGCCCTTCCGACCATTTTCAGATCCTTCTGAGGCTTTTACTAGGGATCTGACTGGGAGAAAGGAGGAACCTGGACTTCCTTTGGCGAATACTTGGCTAGATCTCGGCGGGAAGACGGCTTTGCCCCGCTTGGAGCAGTAGGAAGCTCGGATTTTGCACTGAGGGGAGCAGATGGGAAGGGCAAACCCCTATCTTCTCCAACTCGGAACTGTTTTTATGCCTGCCTCCCCCTACAATAATAACAAATCTCAAGTGAGCAGTTAATTTCAAGTTGTCAGTAGCAAGAGCACACTCTGTTATCCATGCTGTTCCCAGAAAGGATGTGTTTGTGTTCCCCAGCCTCGCAGAGTTTGATTAAAGTTTTACAATAAGCCTGTTGCTAAAACTTGGCCTTCAGACTCATTTGAGGTCTTGCTAGCCAGTCTAGTAGAGGGAAATGAGTTCTGGAGATTGGGTGGAGTCCCACAATTCCCAATTGGGAACACCCTCAGAAGTCATCCAGGACAATCTCATCATTTTACAGTTAAGGAAGCCCAGGCCCAGGATGAGGGAAGATCCCAGATTTAGGACTGGGAGGGACCTCCCTTGGAGGCCATCTAATCCATCTCCCTTAATTTACAGAGAAGGAAACTGAGGTGTAGAGAGGGAGAATGTTTTCACCAAGACATGGGATCCTCAGCTTGAGCTGGAAGGAACAAAACCTCAGAGGCCCTCCAGACCTGTCTCATTTTCCAGATGGCAAAAGTGAAGGTCCAAAGGTAGTAAGGCGACTTGCCAGAAGTCATGTCATAAGTGTTAGAGGCAGGAATTGGAGCTGGGTCCTCTGACTCCCCATCTAGCGCTCCTTTTGCTGCAGAACAGCTTTCTCTCCACCCATGGGTCCTTAGAAGGATTCTGATAGGGTGGTCACTTTTCAAACTCCATCTGTGTATACTTGTGTGCATGGGCACTTTGGGGGTATGGTTTAATGCAGTGATGGACAAACTACAGCCCGCGGGCCAGATGGGTTCCCCTGAAATGTTCTGTCGGGCTGCATGACATTCTCCCTAATCTGATGAATCCAATGAGTAAGATACAATACAATGAAACTTGGAAAGAGCTGCCTTAGAAACAGTCTGACAAAGGAGCATTTCCTTTCCTGTGGCCCTGCTTTCAAAAGTTTGCCCATCACTGGATAAAGAAGCAGTCTTTTAGGTAGGAGAAAATGTTTTCCTGTTTCCTGATCTCTAAAAATAAGATGAGATCTTGTTTAATGTCATAGGGTTGGAGCTAGAAAGGAATGCAGAAGCCATGCAATCCAACTCTTGTATTTTACAGAGGAAGAAACTGAGGCCCAGGGAGGTGAAGGAACTTGCTTAGAATCACACAGCGAGGCCGGATTCAAACCCAGGTCTCTCTGACTCAAGTCTGGCATTGCTCCTGCTTCTCCTGGGAAGTATATTGTGTGTGTAACCATATGAAATATTTGCTGAATCGCTGTTTAAGACATTTGGGGGAAGAGGCTGAAACAAGAGCACTTGGCGGCTGATTGGATGTCTAGGGTAACAGACGAGGAAATGCCGGAGCTTAGTGTTATCTATCTGCAAGCTTGGAAAATGGAAATCCATGTCAGTTATGCCGATCTCCCATCTCCACATGCAGCCTGGAATCGCATGTGCACGCTGAACTGGGCAACACTCTGGACTCCGGCCTTGATGTCGGTGGCTTGGAATGTGGAGGACATATATAGAGCTTGATAATAAAGTTGGGCATTCCTTCTCCCTTAAGTCATCTCTGTGCATACCTGATCCATGCCTTCATTCCATACTTTGGCCCCCTGAAATCTGGGCGGCAGATAAGGATTTGGCCAGGACCGTTCTGTTAGCCTGTAAACATTTTGATGTATGGCCAACTTCCCCCTGCTCCATATATTTTTGAGGTCTCGGGATTGATCTGGTTGTTTTCACAGCCTGTTATGACTACGAATGTCTGTTCTCTGATGGAAAATCCAATATGAGGCCCTGCTCCCTCTTGTCTCCCCCCTCAAGAGTCTTTCCATAGATAAGAGTATACGAAGGAGCTTCATTTAGTACGGAGAGTATGTTCACAAGGCAGGGGTAGGATGTTTGGACAGACTTGTTTTTTAATTCGCTGGTTTCCTTGGGGGGCGGGGGAGAATTCGAATCCTAACGGACCAGCGAGAGGAGTAGGAGAGCTGGATGGGGCCCTGATGCCATCTACAGATGTGGAAATGGGGCAGACAGGGCTTTGGTGGCTTCCTCAGGGTCACTTAGTTTAGTATAAATGTCTGAAATGGGATTTGAACCTAGTTCTCCCTGACTCCACGATTCTGTAGAGACTGGAAGCTTGTGGGAGGTGGGGAATGCTTGCCCCATGACTATTGCTGGGTTCCCATAAATCCCGGCCGCCCAGCGAGCTTGTTTTGCCTTGGGAAAATAGCGAGAACATTATCCTAACTTCTAGGGTGGCGTGGCTGGGACTTATCCCCAGGTGGGGAACTTCAAGGCACTGATAACGTTTAGGAATAGTGGAGCTGAGCATAGGAGCTAGACGAGGAATAAGTTCCTCTCCTTTGGGGCACTTCCTTCCCTCTGGCCTTATTTCTGCCAGGGTCCCACCCCCACTCCCTGACTGAGGGTGGTCTGTGGACTCCTTGTCCCAGGAACAAACATTCCCAGCAATAACCAGGACGTTAACGAGCAAGACTTTAGAAGAGAGTGCCAGATAGAATGGAGATTTGAGTCTCCGACTGTCTATGAAATATTCTCTCTGTGGCCTTGGGTGGTTCTCTCCCTCCTCTGTGGTGCAGTTCTCTGAGGGCCCAGGACTGTGTCTTCTTTATATTTTGCCCCCCCCCCAATATTTGTGCTTTGTATGAAGTTTTCATTGGAGCAGAGATACAGAGCTAGTAAACACTATTGATTCTAAGCCCCCTGAGGAGGGAACTGACACCTAGAGACTTGCCCATTGTCCCAGAGGTTGTCGGTGATAGAGGCGGGATTTGAATTCATGTCCTTGGACTCAAAATCCACCCCTCCTTCCACTCTGCTATATACCTGCTTCAGACTTTGTCAGTACTTCCTATGAAGAGGTGAGTTCGGCTGAGGGCAGAATAAAATGAGAAGGCTGCCGATGAAATGGACCCACTAAAAGAGCTCCAGGCTTGAGAATCAGACGGTGTGGAGTCCAGGCTCCCTTGCCTGCCATGGGTGGGGCCTTAGACAAGTCACTTATACCTCCCTGGGCCTCAGTTTTCTTTTCTGGAAAATGGGAGCAAGAGTATTTTACTTGAACAGAACTATTGTGAGAAACAAGTGGTAGTAAGGTCCGTAATGGCCTTCTCTTCATACTGGAGTTGCTATCACTGGTGATGATGAAATTTAAGTTCCATTTAATTCAGCCGACACCTATTAAAGATCCACTTGTTGAAATGGTCCTATAGGCCCAGACTTGACATAAAGTGAAGCATTCTGGGAAAACGTGAAAGGTTTGGAATAACTCTCATGGGGCTTTTAGGTTTGAATCTTGGCTCTGCCTTCTCCCCCTTGTTACCTTAGTTTCTTCCTCTGTAAAACTGGGGAGTCAGGACTAGACTAGGTGAACTCTGTGGCCTCTCCTAGCTCTAGCCCCTTTGATCTTAAGACCTGGCTGCCTGTGGCGGTTTCCTGTGTGTCCTCGGGTAAGTCCCTTTGGGCTGTTTATACCCCTTCAAGGAAGGCAGATGTCCCATCTCCCTCACGGGACTGAGCTTGGGCAAAGCTCCTTGGACACTGACGAGTCCTTTCTCCCTGTCACCTGCCGCTCTTGGGATTTGCTCCTTTAGCCGGCCTGAAAGGCTGGCTTCCAGAAGGGTCATTTGAACAGCCAGGACTGCCTAGTTTCACCTTTATTTCCCGTTTACAGGGATGGTGGCTTGGGATGCCCTGCTGAAACAGGAGCTGGAAAACAGGAAGTCAGGCCTAAATTTAAGCATGTTTTCTTATCGGAGGGATTAAAACCCCGTTTGGGTTTGTTTTTGTTTGGCTCATCACTCCCAGTTTAAATGCCATGGCTGTTCCTGGTGGGCTGAACAGGATGAAACCTCTGCTCCGGAGGAACTGATACCTATGCCGGGCCTGTCTGTGAGCTGAGCCCAGCTGGATCCACTTCTAAATTTCAACATGCACGGGGGCGGAGTATGATATGAGCGTGGGGGAGGGCAGGAAGGTAAGGAGAACATTAATGGCTACATGGCAGAACCAAGGCTAATCGTGAGGGCATTTAGAGCTAGAAGGGACCTTAGAGCCATACGGGCCAGCCTTCTGATGTGACCCAGAGGGGAAAGTGACATAGTCAGGGTCACCTAAGTAGTAAATGGCAGAGCTGGGATTGGAACCCAGAGCCTTCCTGAATTCAAACCCAGTGAGTTTCAGATGTGTGCTAACCCTGTGACTGGCCTGCCTGCAAGTTCTTTGGGGAATAGTGAACGCCAATGTTTGCCTGAGGGCCAAGAAAGTGGGGAGAGAACTAGGCTTGAGTTCTATTTCTGGCTAGACTCTTCTTTATCGGTGCTACCTTGGGTAGGGAGAGGGTTCTCAGCCTGAGGTCTGCGAACTTGGTGAGAGAGACAGAGAGGGAGCGAGAGTGAGAGCGAGCTTATTTCAATATAACACTGTGTACCTCATTTTAGGCATGTAAAAACATGATTCTCAGAAGGGGTCCATAGGTTTTATCAGATCCCCAAAGGGGCCTGGGACACCCCAAAAGGCTCTGGAGCCCTGCCTTAGGCTGATCATTCTCCTTTTTGCAGCCTCTGGTTTTTTCCATGCTCGATTCCAGAGTGTGTGTGTTGGTGGGGGGCGGGGTTGGACCATAGATGGTCTCTTTCTGTCCAGGGCACCACACTGAAAAACACATTGCTTAGGCAAGCTGGAGCAGATGGGGAAGAAGGACGAGCAGAGTGAGCCCAGGCCAGGGGAGGCCTGGTGGAAGGAAGGCAGGCACTCGGGACGGGTAGCTTGGAAGGCTTGGACGGGAAGGACACAGCAGCCTTCATAGACCGAGATGGCCGGATGAGGGATCAGACTCACTCTGCCGGGCCCCAGAGGGCACAGCCAGGAGGAGACAAATTTCGTCTCGAAGTCAGGAAAAACGTGCCCCGATTTTGAGTTGTTGCAGAGAGTGAGGGATGGCCGGCTGCCTCAGGAGCTAACGGTTTCACCCTCATTGGCAGCCTCCTTATATCGTAGAGGGGATTCCTGTTCAGGAAAGGCTGCCTGGGAGGTCCCTTGGACGTCCCTGCCACTTCTAAGTTGTCTCGTAGTATAGCCCTTCCATTCTATGGGCCTCAGTGGCCCCAGCTGTAAAATGAGGGGGATAGAGTAGGCGACTCCCAGGGTTCCTTACTCCAGAGGCCCCTCGTTCTGTCATGCTATGAGAGGCTGTGGCAACATGGACTTCGGTTCCAGTGAAGCAATTGGCACAGACCCAGGGGCTTTTGGCAGGTGAAGGGAAAGAGCAGGGCAGATGGGGGATGAGATGGAGAAGAGGAAAGGAAGCTCTGCTCCCCAGAGTTCCTCCCCGGCAAAGGGAAGGAGGAGGCCACAATGTCTAGGGAAAATGAGCCAGGCAGAAGGATTTGAAGTTACTTGCCCAAGCATTTGTGATGTTCCTGCCCACCCCCCCCACCCCCCATGCTCTTGCTGCTCTAACATTCCCAGCTCCCACTCAGGAGAGGAAGCTGCCTTGGGTATTATCTTGGCTTTGTTAACAAAAAGGCTGAGCCTTTAGCCTGAGGTGTGGACCTCCCATGTTCTCTTGAAGCAGACTTCCTCCTCTTGGAAGAGGCTGCCCTACAGCATCTTGGAGCGATGGAGGGCCCCACCCTGTCTCCCATAGACTGGCTTTCTCATCCAGGTTTGCTTGGGTGTGCTCCGCCCGGATGGGTGAGCCAATGACCGCCTCTTTTCATGAGCCTGGCCAGAGGAGTTCATGAGCTTCCAATTGTGGGGGCCCTTGCAGTGACAGTTGCTCAGGGAGGGATTTTTTCCCCTCATGTGCCTTTGCCAGGCATTTTGTGCTACTTTGTGTTCCTTTCTAAGTAGAAACGCAGAAGGAAAACAGAGGCTTCCATCACTGGTTTATGTCGGTACAGAATTCGGGGTTCGGGTTTTCAAAGATGACTCTATTCCAAAAATGAATAATATTGAAGTAGAGTTTGAGTGATAATACCCGTGCAACCCAGGGGAATTCCTTGTCGGCTCCAGGAGGGGTGAGGGAGGACGAGAGGGAGAGAACAAGAATCAGGTAACCTTGGAAAAATACTTAAAAATAAATAAAAATAAAAATAAAGTTCCCTTCTAGCCACAACATATTGTAGGTCAGAGCTTTAGAGCTTAAAGACAAGAGAGGTGGTGACTTGCTCGAGGCCACACAAGCAGCAGGGCCAAGATTTGATCTTAGGTCCTGTGACTCCAGAGTTGCCCACTTTCCTCTGTACCATGCTGGGTCCAGCTTTCTCTTCACCCAAATGGAGAAACGGAGGCCTCGAAAGTAGAGTGATGGAACTGACACTAGTAGCCTGTTCCAACGTAAAGGAACATTAGATATTATCTAGTCTAGCCCCTTCGTTTCGTGTATGGAGAATAAGGCTCAAGGAGGGGCAGTGATTTGCCCAAGGTCACCCAGTCCCGTAGTGACAGCTTTGCACATTGGATCCATATTTCTCGACTCTTCTCTTGTGTTCCCAGTACTGCTGTGGAATGGAGGAAAGGGTCCTTATGCAAGGCCTCCTGTTACTCTGCACTTGGAGCTGGAGGGCTAGATCATGACTGTGACCTGGGCATTGAGATTCAGCTGCCTCCGTGTGACTTGGGCCTCAGTTTCTGCATTTGTAAAATGAAGGGAGGTTGAACTAGATGACCTCTGAGGTCCTTCCAGCTCGAGATCAGTGATCCAATGATCCTCTTTAATGTGTCCTGTCATATGTCCAAAATGTGCATTGGCTACAATTCAGGCACACGTGTGGCATACGACATTTTGGGCAATCATATTTTTAGAATGGAAAACAGGGACATATTGTTTTCTCCGTCCCCTCCTCTTCCCTTTTTCTCTATTTACTCTTTGCTCCCGCCGACGTATTTTTGGTTTGTTTTGGTTCTCACTCTCGCTCAGAATCCTACCTGCTTTCTTGTTTCGCCCTGGCCTAGACAAGGGTGGTTTTGCTTTCTGGAATCCTGATTTACAGGAAAACAAATGACCCACTGTTGTTTTCCAGAAAAAGTTTCCTAATCTGGCCTGTGCTGTGCCGATTTCAGGTCAGCCTCCAATCGAGCTCCCAGGCCAGCACCCTGAGATTTTGACTTTGGGGGTGGCTGGAACTCGCCTCTCTCCAGCATGTGGTTGGGGAGCTGGGGCTATTTCAGCATCTTATTTTTGTTCTGCTCGTGGATATTTTGGAAATATTTGTTTTGCCAGGCCCAGGTTTAATTGAAAGAAATAACGAAGTGCCCTGAATAGACATCGCAGTAACCCTTCCCAAACAGGAATCTTGATGTATTTTAAAACCCATTCTCAGAACTCAGCAAACATTCCTGACATGTTTACTTAACTCTTTTTCTCCAAGTGGTAGGGGAAATAAAGAACGAATACCTTTGGGTCAGGAAGCATCTGTTTTCAAGAGTTTGAAAGCAGCCTCTGAATTGCCTCACCTGGTAAGATGCATGGTCTGGCCAGCTGGCCCTCCACTCCTTGCTCCAGGCATAGCGGGAGAATGTGGCGTCAGCAGGACAGGCTTGTCCTCTTTTGTGGGATTAGAGAGGGTGCCCCCTGCAAGGCCCTACAGGCCTTTAACAGAGTTGATGTCGGCAAATCTCAGGGACCTTTCATCTATGAGCATCTCTAAACTTTGGAGGAAACCGTTCGGCCACCCTCCCTCCTGTGGATCATTCTATCCAAAAGCTGAATTCAGCAGGCAGCGTGGTCCACGTGTTGGCCTAATGGCTGTGGAGAGTGGTCAAGCTAAAAATTTGTGTCTGTTGGAGAGAGCTGTTCTGTGTAAGCAAACTGTCTGGTTTCTAAGCAGAACGTTCTGAAAATTCCTTGGGATTTTCTGAGATCACAGAACCACAGCAAAAAGGGATCTCAGAGGTCTTTTAGTCCACTCTGCTACTTTTTCCACAGATAAGGAAACGGAACGGAGGCCTAGGGAGATTAAGTAACGTGGCCAAAGTCACACAGCAAAGTTCAGAGATGGAATTTGAACCCAGTTCCTTTGACTCCAGAGGCAATACTTTTTTCACTGCGCCAGTAAATTTCTCTTAGGGATATAGAATACATTTCCCTGTCTTAGTAAACAGAGTATGAAAGCTTTAATACTTTCAAAGGTCTGTGGCTTCATTGATGTAACGGCCTCATCTCCTTGAGGTCCTTCAGCAAACATCTCAAAAGCAGTGTCATACTAGGCCCTTGGAAACGTGCAAAGCTTAGCAAAGCCGCGTACCTGCTCTTGTGGAGCGATCAGGCTTGTGGGGAGGTATGACACGAAGAGACAGAATGCTCTGAAGTCTGAATGGCTAGATCATTGTGGTCCATTAGGTGATTGTGGAAGACTTTTCAGTGGACATGGCATTTGAGTTAGGATTTAAAGGCTGAGAAAGAGGGTCAGCTGGTGAATGGAATGGGGATGAGGATTTCAATTCTGGCATAAGGAGCAGCAAAGCATAGAAGTTAGAGATCCCGCCTGGCTGCATGGCCTTCCTGAGTCGGTGTGACAGTAGGAATCCTCCACCTATTGGCCAAGGATTTGGGCTCCCGTCCTGACTCTGACAAGTGCCTGTCTTTTTGACCTTAGGCAAGTCACTAGTTTCCCTGAACCTCAGTAAACTGAGAGAGCTGATCTCTAGCCCCCCGAGGTCCCTGACACCTCTAGATTTATAATTCTCAAACTTGCCTGAGGTTGGAGAAGGCTGGTTGTCATTTCTCTTGCCATGTCCACCCCACCAGGAATCATATAATCAGTCCTTCACTTTCAGAACATCCTTTTCTTTTTTTAAAAAAATCATTCATTCATTCATTCATTTTTATGATCGATTAATTAATTTAGAATATTTTCCCATAGTTAAATGATTCGTGTTCTTTCCCTCCCCACTTCCAGAGCCAAAGAGCAATTCCACTGGGTTTTACATGTATCATTGCAGAACATCCCTTTCTAAAGATCAGTAATATGCTTGGTCAAGAGTTTCTTCCTTAAGTTGCTTCAGACTCTTCTCACATAGCTCCTCTAGGGGATTGAGCTACATTTAGTTTACTGATTAGGTCTAGGATATCCTGTTTTGCCCCTATTTGATCCCATGCTTCCAGCCTGTCACAGTGAATTTGGGGGACCCAGGATCACTCAAAAGACAAAGACCTCTTTTCTGCCTCTGCCTTCTTTTTAGGGCCAGTGAGTCAGACCCACAATCATTTCATGCTTTGAAATTGTTTTTCCCATTAATATATCCAAAAAAACATCTTCTTGGCCTTTGGAGTCCTTGCAGGATGCTCTTTGAAACTGTAGTTTGCCCCTGTCTATGGGGCCTTCCCTTCCTTCATATTTGCATTACTCTCTTTATAAAACTTCACCCTGGAATGCTATTCCTACTATGGCCGGAGGTTTTTTGGTACTCATGTTTCAAGTTCTTCTACCATTGGTAATAGTGCGCACCTAGTAACCCACACGTACACTTACAGCTCCTTCTTAGAAAACCCAAGTGTAAATACGTGAAATCCCAAGAATGAAAATATGCGCGAGTGACACTACCAATGTCGTTGCTAAAAGACTCTGCTGTAAATTGCTGAACATCCAGCCAAACGGACATTTGGCTCAATAGGATGGCTGGCCGGGAAGAACTCGGCCTTTGCAACTCGTCCCAGAATTTCAGGAACAGAAGAAAAGTTAGGGAGAGAAGAGAACACACACAGAAGAGCTCCAGGAGAGCTCATGAGATGGGCAGAGGCTGCGACTTGAAAGGAAAGAAGAGACTGCAGAGAAGACAAATGAGAGCAAGAAAAAGAATTCTTCCAGGTGCCACCGAAAACATTTTTGCTTGGCTATGTGGAAGCTCCTAGTTAGGCAAAAAGACTGAGTGACATGGGGAGCAGCGACAAAGGGAGATAGCTTTTGTCCATATAAAGTCAGAGGGCAGGAGCCTACCTGCGAGCCTGCGACAGTCAAGGCGAAAGGGTGAGGGTCTCCTGATCCCCAAGATGGAAGGAAAAACCAAGGTGGCCCCCTTCTTAGCTAGGAACAGCTCTGATCAAGGCTGCCGCTACTCCGTGGTTTTATAGAGAGAGATGGTACTGGGATTGTCCCCTCCTCCTTTCTCAGGGCTCTTTGTTCTCAACTATCTTCTTGCTCTGGTTTGATTTTGCAAACATGTTACTTTTCTCCATGGACCAGTGAGCTGGCTGAGCAAAGGGTCACTGTGGGCCTATGAAGTATCTTCTTCAAGGACCTCAAGATCTTACAGAGGAAGGAAGCTGGGAGATAGCCTTTGGTGGGGGTTCTGCCAGATTCTGCCGTGGGAATCAAAGACTAGCCTCGCTCGGGTATTCTAGACATTGTTTCTCTTGATATTGTTTTGATCTGGGATACACAGCTTGGGCCAATTCATGCCATCGTGCTCTTCAATGGATGTAATAATGAGGCATATGGGCAGCTAGGTAGGGACTAGTTGTTTCGAGGGAAGAACACAACTGGCTCTTCAGATAAGTCCTAACATCACCTTCATAAGGCTGCTTCTCTAGTCCCCCTGACTGCTTTTAAAGAGCTACCTGGGGGGGGGGGGCGAGCAGCTAAGCGATTCAGTGAATGGAGCATCAGACCTGGAGATGGGAAGTCTTAGGTCCAAATCTAGCCTTGGACACTTCCTAGCTGTGTGACTCTGGGTAAGTCACTTAATTCTGGTTGCCTAGCCCTTCCCATTCTTCTGCCTGTAAACTTACAATCTATTCTAAGACAGAAGGTTTAAGAACTTTTATTTTTAAGCCACATAGGATCCAATTGGTTGGCAAATATGCCCCTTAGGACCTGTATTACAGCCTTCCATCTCTCATTCCTTGCTTTTCTGATTCTAAGGACCCTGAGTTTCCAATATGATACTTGAAATATTCTCCTTCTTTCCCTTGACTCATGTGATATTTTCTTCCTTAACTTATACCCTATTAGCATATCATTTCCCCCTCCCCGTCAAACTGAGGCTAGAAGTCCAGTGGCCACTCACATGCTTGATCCTTCTGCAGATCAGCTTTATCTTGCTCTTTTTTCCCAGCCTGCCTCCTTAAGCAGCCTAATGGCTCCAACCCCGCCCCATTCTTGGTGGCTCACCATGTTGGTGTCAAATTTAGTGGCCTTTTAAACCGCCAATGACTCAAAACTCCTGGGCTTAAGCAGTCCACTATTCTTAACCTCCCCAGAAGCAAGGAATATAGATATGTATAAGGAGTGCCAATATGCCTAGCTGCTTTCTTTCTAAATACAAATAACGAGGGGCAGCTGGGTAGCTCAGTGGATTGAGAGTCTGACCTAGAGACGGGAGGTCCTAGGTTCAAATCCGGCCTCAGACACTTACCAGCTGTGTGACCCTGGGCAAGTCACTTGACCCCCATTGCCCACCCTTACCACTCTTCCACCAGAAGATTGAGCATCTTCTCACCTAAAGTTCACATTGGAAAATTGATGGAGGGAGAAAGAAGTCACCCTGATTTTTTTCCTTAACCATGAGATCTGCTAAGATCAGAACAAGCTAAGGAGGTTTTTAGGTAGAAGCTAGATGTCCTGTTTTATAATGACTTGGTTGCAAAAATATTTTGAAACCTTTTATTTTTTGAATTTCATTTTCATTTTCAGTCCTCAATTCTCTTTCCCTCCAGCTCCTTCACCAACCATTTTGAAAGCAAGACATATGATACCTATTTTACATATGAGGTCATGCAAAATATATTTTCCTATAAGCCATGTTCCAATAAAGGGAAAAATATGCTCCAATCTGTCTCCCGAGTCCATCAGTTCTATTTGTGGAGGTGGATAGAATTGGCATCATGAGCCCTTTAAAATTGTATTGGATCATTGTATTGATTATTGAGTCACAAAGTCTTTCACAGTTGATAATCTTTATAATATTGTTGTTTCTACGTAGATTGTAGATGGTTTCTCTTGGTTCCATTCACTTTACTTTGTGTCATTTCATATAAGTCTTCCCAGGTTTCTCTAAAATCATCCCCTTCATCATTTCTTAAGGTATAATATTATTCCATAATGTTCATATACCACAAATTGTCCAGCCACTCAAGAGTTGTTGGGCATTGCCTCGGTTCCCAATTCTTTGTCACCACAAAGAGAGGTGCTATAAATATTTTGTACATTAGGGCCCTTTCCCCTTTTCTTTGATCACCCTGGGGGTATAGACCTAATAGGCATATTGCTGGGTCAAAAGGTTTTATAGCCCTTTGGGCTGGGGCACAGTTCCAAATCAGTCCACAGAATGGTGGACCAACCAACTCCACCAACAGTACAGCAATGTTGCTGGGTTTGTACCCCAAAGAGATAATAAGGAAAAAGACTTGTACAAAAATATTTTTTTGTGCTCTTTGTGGTAGCAAACAATTGGAAAATGAGGGGATGCCCTTCAATTGGGGAATGGATGAACACATTGTGATATCTGTTGGTGATGGAATATTATTGTGCTAAAAGGAATAATGAACTGGAGGAATTCCATGTGACCTGGAAAGACCTCCAGGAATTGATGCAGAGCGAAAGGAGCAGAGCCAGAAGAACATTGTACACAGAGACTGATACACTGTGGTAAAATAGAATGTAATGGACTTTTCTACAATGCAATGACCCAGGACAATCCAGAGGAACTTGTAAGAAAGAATCCTATCCATATTCAGAGAAAGAACTGTGGGAGCAAAAATGCATTAGAAAAACATATGCTAGATCACGTGGTGCAATAAAGATCTCATTAGGGTTTTGATGTTACAAGATCATTCTACTTCAAATATGAATAACACGGAAATGTGTTTTGAACAATGACACGTGTATAACCCAGTGGAACTGCTTATCAGCTTTGGGGGGGAGGAGAGAGCAAGTGGGGGGATCATGAATCATGTAACCATGGAAAAATATTCCAAATAAAAATTAAAAAACAGTACATCAGTGTTCCTATTTTCCCTCATCCCCTCCAGCATTTGTTATTTTTCTTAAACATTTTATGATAATTGCTCAAAGAAGAGGCTAATTCTGAGGTCTGTTCTACCTCACACCCCCCACCCCATCAACCACTTCAAATCCCTAATCTGCCAATTTGAAATAGTTGACTTTTCCAGGCTTCTTTTAACCGATTTATTCAATGTGATCTGACTTAAGATCGTAGAGTAAGCACGTAGGTTACTTGGCCATTGGCCAAGAGAGTAGCTGTTCAAGTTACCTATTAAACAGATATGCTTTCTTTTATGGAGAGACATTACTAGGCAGTGTGGGGGTTAGGTTAAGTGATGCCAAAGCACCTTCAGGGGAAGGGAAGGGTCAGACAGTGCCTTGTAAGTATTTAAGGCTGTGTAAGAGCCATTGCCTAGGATGCTAGGATGGAGAAGCTTGCCCAAGCTTACCAAGGAGCCCTAAATGCTATTAGGATTGTCTACATTTAGGGGCAGCTAGGTGGGGGCTAGAGAGGTGAGAACCAAGCCCAGAGACGGGAGGTCCTGGGTTCCAATCTGGCCTCAGACACTTCCCAGCTGTATGACCCTGGGCATGTCACTTAACCCCCATTGCCTACCCCTTACCGCTCTTCTGCCTTAGAACTGATACCCAGTATTGATTCTAAGAGAGAAAGTGAGGGTTTAAAAAAAAGGATTATCTAAATGTGGTCCCCTGGAACAAAGATGCGATTGCCTGCCCTTTTTTTGCCCTGCTTTTGTTAAAAGAAAATTGTATCACACATTCTAAAGAAACTTCTAAGTCTTTGTTTCATTTGATTTGTCCAGTTCACATCGGACTTGCCATTCACCGAGGCATGTTGCACTTTGGAAGTAGATTTCATTTTCTCCTAATTCAAGTAACAAGTAATAGTAGCTCCCATTTCCATGATGATGCCTGAAGGTTTATAATGGGCTTTCCTTAGAATAAGGCTTGAGTTGGGAAGCATAAATGAGTTAGGAAGTCTCCATTTGAAAGATGAAGGCTCTGAGGTAACCCTGTGAGTTAGTGATCAGTGGCATTCGAAGCCATGCTCTCCAGACTCAAGGCCCACTCCCACCTCCCACTAGTCCTCAGTGTTTCCACTAAAAGGCCAGTTGATGTTGAGCTTAGTATCAGATGGGGGCTCTCAAGCTGAAGCAGTGAATAAACTCCTGACATTTTGGTGAGAATTTGAAGTTCATCAAAGCCTGAGAGGCGGACTAGGAAAACTGAGAGACAGAGAGCTCTGGATCCTAGAGGTAAGTAAGCAGACATAGGTTTAAGTTTCAGCGCCACCACATGATAACCAGCATCTCTTTGGCCAAGTCATTTCCCCTTTTTCAGCATCGCTCTTCCTCTGGAAAGGGGGTTTCCTATGAACCTAGAGCCAGGGAACTTGAAGAAACCTCAGAGGCTATGTAGGTCTACCCTCTCATTTAACAGATGGGAAAACTGAGGCCAAGAGAGATCAAGGGGTTTACTACCATAGAGGTGGGAAGTGACAAAGGCTTAGATCATAACTCAGGTTTCCTGACCCCAAATCTCTCTCATACTTTCTGCTTTCTTGATGCGTATGGGAATTAAAACTTGCATATAAATATAAGCTGCTCTCCTTCCCTGGATGAGTTTTCTTTTCAAGATCACCTTTGCTAAACAGTACCTTGGTTTACCATCCCAAAGATAAGAGAACAAAGGATGCTTTTCTTTGTTCCTTTTAGTTCCAGCTATTGCTAGTCATTTAAGTAAAGGTTGGTGTTTACTAATTCATGCAGATAAGCATTGGCCTGCTAAGTATTACCTTCAAAACAAGACGAGCACTTAATGTTGGCTGGCAGGTTTAAAAATTGAGGCTCATTAGTTACTCTAAGGGCAAGCACCAGGATTTTGGAAAGATACCTACTCATTCCAAGGGGAAAATGAGGCACTAAGAGTCTGACGAAACTTGAGTGTGAAGTACTCGTCGAGATCTAGGACTGTATACATGCTTTTACTTTTCAGAGAGTAAGCTAACATTAAGGAACAGAGCCAAAGAGAGCAGAAAAGAAGCGTTCAAATGCCTTTCCACTTCTGGTTGGAGGGCCTAGTCTGAAACTGCTTCTTGGGTTTAATATAGTCATAGACTTGGGGCTGAAAGGAACTAGAAAAGTCCCTCTAGTCCAACCTCTTCATTTTACAGATGAGGAAAGTGGGAACCATGTTGATCTTGCCTAAGTGACTTGCCCAAGATCACATGGGTAGTAAAAGACAAGCTGGGATTTGAACCTAGATTGGGTCCTCTGACACCAAATATCTTTCCAGTGTACTGCTCAGCTGCCCTAGCTTTAAGAGCCCTCCTTCCTGCTTCATTTCCTTTTTTCCTTTTTTTTAAACCCTTACCTTATGTTTTAGTATCAATTGCAAGGTGGAAGAGTGGCAAGGACTATGCAATGGGTGTTAAGTGTCTTGTCCAGGGTCACACAGCTGGGAAGTGTCTAGGGTAGTGATGGCGAACCTTTTAGAGAGGAAGTGTCAGGCCCTGCTCCCACCCCCTAGACCAAGTGCCTAGACCAAGTGGCCCCTACAGAGATGGAATGCTGCACTGCCCCTCCTCCCCTTACCTCAGACAGTAGAGGGAGGAAGTGCTCCCATTGGGCTGCTGGGCAGAGGGGTAGGGGATGTGAAAAAATGTCTGTCTGCCAGTGTGGAGAGGGGGAGGGGAGTGGCCTAAGCCCTCTGCTCCCCTCTTGCTCTGCTGCCTGTGAGCCTCCCACCTTACCCACTCTGCGCTCCCATTGGGCTGCTGGGCAGAGGGGTGGGGGATGTGAAAAAAAGGTTATCAGGCATAGTGGAGAGGGGCGGGGGAGCAGCTCTGCCCAAGTCCATCTGCCTTTCTAGCAATGAACTGGGCAGGGGGATTGGGGAGGGAGTGACCATGTGCCTACAGAGAGCACTCTGTGTGCCATCTTTGGCACCCTTGCCATAGGTTCACCATTACTGGTCTAGGGCCACATGTGAATTGAGGTCCTCATGAATCCAAGCCTGGCGCTCTCTTTACTGTGCTACCCAGCTGCTCCTCCCATTTCATTTTCTAAACAAAGTCATACCTTTCACACATGATAAAGTTTCTTCCTAACTTGGGCATAGGAGTTCAGTGGCCTCTTCTCCATAATTAGATTAATTCATTGTGGTGTCATCCGTCCATTGGGTCATAGGAAGTGGAGGGGGTAATAATCATAGCTAATATTTATATTGTACCTACTGTGTGCCAGGCACTATGCTAAGTATATGATAAATCCTGTTGATTCTACCACTGGGAATTGTGAGCTTAGCCAGGTTGGGCAGCCTTAGTACCAGAGTAGTTCATTTAAACATCTACCCGATGTTTTTCTAATCTCTTGTTTAATTTCTCTTCATTTTTTAGCCTTGCATCCGATGGAAGGTGTTTAATATGTTTAGTTTGCCCAGGGTTATTCATTGCTTGTGCTCCACTGGTGGTCCTTAGTATCTGCCATCTTATAACTAGCAGATAACTAGGTGCTGGATTTGGAGTCAGAAGGACCTAAATTCAAATCCTCCCTTAGATACCTGCTAGCTGTGTGACCCAGAACAAGTCACTCTATCTGCCTCCATCTGCAAAATGGGGATAACAGCACCTACTTCAAAGAATTGTGAGGTTTAAATAAGTTATGCTTAAAGTGCTGTGTAAATGCTAGCAAGATTCAAAAGAGGCAGCTGGGTGGCTCAGTGGATAGTGAGCCAGACCTGGAGACAGGAGGCCCTAATTTCAAATCTGGCTTCAGACCCTTCCTAGCTGGGTGACCCTGGGCAAGTCCCTTAACCCCCATTGCCCAGCCCTTACCACTCTTCTGCCTTGGAACCAATATTTAATGGATGGATCCTAAGACAGAAGGTGAGATTTTAGAAAATGTATATTATTCTTAAAACCAGAAAGGGGCACATGATCTTTTTGAAAGACAATGCTATTGATGCCCTTTATCTTTACATCGTGCCCATTTTTAGCTATAGAAGCCTCCAGGCTTCTTTTGTTTGTCAGAAGCAGCCACGGCTCCTAGAGCCACCACGGGACTTTTGCACTGTTCTGCACTCAGCCCTTCATCTCCCCAAGGAAAAGTGGGAAGGACTTATATTTTCCATCTTTTTCCTCTCTGGCCAAAATGGACAGTAGAATCCAGCAGCTTTTGGCATTGCCTTCCTGTTCTTTTCTTTAACGTGATTCTAGTCATTATGTAGGTTTCTTTCATTTTGTATCATTTCATAAAAGTTGTACCACGATTCTCGGAATTCCTCATACGTCGTCTCTCCTGGTGCAGAACCTCCTAAACTGTCAGCTGCTCATCCAGCACAGGGTGTGGACCATCTCTGTCCCTTCTCTGTTCTAGCCATCGTGCTAGCAATCGAAAGAAGGAACCCCTTCCTGCCCTCTAGCAGCTGATGGTCTAATGAGGGAGGCAACAAGCACATTTCTTGGAATGTAGAAAGGATAAATACAAACACACACACACACACACACACACACACAGAGGCTATGGAGGTTCCTTCCAGTTTGGGGATGGGCTGACGTTCCGGCTGGTCTGCACAGTGAGCGACTGATGAGTTCACCATGAACAAGAGGCTGGCGAGCCCAGGGGTTAGTACAAAACTTGGTCCTGAGAATCGGGATCAATGACTGGGAGCTCTTTTGAGTTCAGCGAAGATTTGGTCAGGTGGATCGAGCTATTGATCTGTCTTTGATTGTATTGCAATTATATTATTTCAGGTGCTTGCCACTGAGGGGGAGAAATGAATAAGCTGTTGGTCTCATTTGGAATGGATGAAGGGAAAAGGCCGGGAGGGGAAAGACTGGTATTGAAGAAAACATAACAAGGGAAGCAGCCTTTTCCCTTCTATTGCCCAGACAGAGGGCCGATTCATTGAATGGCGAGCCATCTGGTGTGAGACTTGTCTTTGGAGAGGCGGTGTGGGCAGTGGGGCATGGCCGATTCAATGAGTGCCATTATTAGTGGGGAGGCAGTACAGTCCTGGAGGAAGAGCCGCAGACTCGGGCTCGGGAGGCCTGGGTCAGGTTCCAGGTCGAGGACTCGCTGGTTGGGTGACGGTGGGTAACAAGTCACCTTGATGTCCAATTCAGTAAAACCGAGAGAACACCTGCTTTGTACTGCATTGAGAAATGTACTTGGCTCAGCCGAACGCAGAAGCATGTGCTTACCTTGGGGGGGCCCTTCATTTGGCATCTTCACAGGTACAGAGAGTGCTCTTTGGAGGGGCCTCACAGGGAAATCAGCAGAAGGGCAAGCATGTACTCCAACTATATAAAACTTAGAGGGGGGAGAAAGAAAAGAAAGGAGGAAGGAAAGCAGGGCCAAAGGTGGTGGGATTTTGGACTGGTCCGGCAGGGGACACAGAACAAAAGCATCTTCTCTGCTTGCTTGTTAATTCTTTTGGTTCTGCCCGCCCCCTTGTTAGAGGCTCAAGAGTGGGGGGAAGCTTTTTGCCTTTTACACGTCTTATATAATGAATTCTAAGCTCTAGACTTGAAAAAGCAAGTTCCTTATAATGATCCTGGCGGGTGGATACACCGAGTATTATCCTCGTTTTGCAGGGGGGGAAATCGAGGCCCAGAGGGGAAAGTGACTTGCCCATGTACATACCGTTAATAAATGTCTGAGCCAGGATTGAAAACATGGTCTTCAGATTAAAGTCCAGCTCTCTATTTCTCTAGGTTTCTTTCTTTCCTTTCTCCTTCCCTCCCTTCCTCCTTTCCTCCTCTTTTTCTTTCCTTCTTCCTTCTGTCTTCCCTTTTTGCTTTTGACTAATTACTTTTTCTTTACTGTCATTTTAAAATTTCGGCCTACATTATATTGCCAATAAAAAGAGAAAATATTCTAAGAAGTAAAGCTTTCAGGGAAAAATGTACTTTTTTTTTTAAAAACTGGCCTGCTAATGGCCAGATGTACTCCCTCCCCCCAAGGTTTTCTTCCTTGTAGCCCCATTTCTCTGGCAATGTAGCTAGCAGCTGTCACGAAACCTTCAGCTTTCTAGCAATCACTTGGACAGAGTGAGTGCCCGCTGATGACCCCTGATGTCTGTGTGTTCAAAGAAAAAGAGGCCCCCTTCTCTTTTCCAGCCTAGGAGGCTGGCCTTGGGCTGGCCAAGGCGATGTTGAGCTCTAAGCCTGGGTCTTTCACAATTGGGACGACCTCAGAAAAATTGCATGGATTTTGACCCCCTCCAGCTGGTGAGTTTTTCCAGACATTGCCTTCTCACACATCAGTATCTCAATGGAGCCAGGAGCTCATCCATGTGTGGTCACTCCCTCCAATGGGGCTGATTGCTCCCCAGTCAGACCTTGTCATCTGGTGCAATTCTCATTCATGTCCTCCGGCAAATGATGCCTCACGGAGGGGTTTAAACAACACGGCTGCAGGCCCTATTTTATGTGAAAAATACTATTTCATGGGTACCACCATTCGTCCCAGAACTCAGGATCTGTCCGCTTTTGCTCTGGCCAGGTGACCATCCCGCCTCCTTTTGTGGTCAGACCTTTTTTGTTCGGCATCCTCTTCTTGGAGCAGGGGTCATCATTGGCAACACGCTACAGCCAGTGCATCTGGCTATTTACAGTTACTGTCATTTCAAAGTCTGAGCCTCCAGCAAGGAGTTCACGAAGCCTTCTCTGGCCCTTTGCTGAAACAGACTTGTGGCATCCAGAGGGCTCCTTCCAATCCATCTTACTGTTTCTTTCTCTCCCCGATCTTTCTCCTTCCATTTCGCATTTCCGATTCTCTTTTTCTCTCTGTTAGCCTCCTCGTCTCTCTTTCCTCTCCCCTCTACCTGGTTCGGTGTCTCCCTCCTTCTGTCGCATCCTCTCTCTTTGATCTCTTTCCTGTCTCTCTCTCTCTCTTCCAGCATTTGTCCTCCCATCTCGCCTCCCTACTTTGTCCTCTCTTCTCTCTGCTCATTCACTTGCTCACTGTTCATGCTCTCCCTTTTCCTCTTCCTCTTCCCAAATCTGCCTCCCTCTCTGTCTCTCCGTGGGAGGACCCGAGGCCTCTGTTTGGGAACTCTGTCTCTGAGGTTGGCCGAGCATTGGGCAGGCCTGCAGGGGCTTGTGAGACAGCACATTGCAAGTGGCTGCCTGCCTTGTTGCTCTCTTCTTGTCATCCAGCTGACAAAGAAGCCACTCCTTTCCATCCTGCTGTGCAAACAGCCCGAAGCGAGCCTTTAAAGATCATAAATATATTAATTACATGTTTGTTCAGTCCCCAAGACTGAAGTCATCATTATAAAAGGAAAACTCAAAAGGAGTAGGGAAAAGAGCATGACAGCCAGGCCAAAGACCTGCATGACAACAGCCTGTGCAGGTTTTCGGAGCCTGGAATACCTAGGAATTGTTCCACTTAGATGGAAGTTTTTTAACTTTTCTTGGGCCATGGACCCTTTTGGCAATCTACTGGGGGAAACCTCTGGCTCCTTTCTTGTAATAGGGTTTCTGAATTCATGAAATAAAGTAAATGGAATATAACAAATAAAATAAAATAAGGGAAGCAAATGATAATGAAATCTAGATGTGTGTGTAATGTAAAATGTTCACAACTTAAGAAGCACTGATCTAAACAAGAGCAAGGAAGATGATTTAGAGCTGGAGGAAACTGTGAGCATCATCTGGTCTTATGACCCTTTTATTCGAATAGAGGAAACTGAGGCCCAGCCAGGGAAGTGAGTTGCCTAAGGGTCCTTTTCTAAGGTAGAATGATTAGGTTTAATCTAAACATGCTGAAGGGGGCAGCTGGGTAGCTCAGTGGATTGAGAACCAGGCCTAGAGACAGGAGGTGCTAGGTTCAAATTTGGCCTCAGACACTTCCCAGCTGTGTGACCCTGGGCAAGTCACTTGACCCCCATTGCCTACCCTTACCACTCTTCTGCCTTGGAATCGATACACAGTATTGACTCCAAGACGGAAGGTGAGGGTTTAAAAAACAGTGCTGGACTGAGAGGAGAAGCCTGGCTCTGCTGCTAACTTGCTGTGTGACCTTAGGAAACCCAGTTGCTCACTCTGAGTTTTATTATTATAATTATTTTTTATAAAAATCATAGGATCTTAGATCTAGAGCTGTAAGGAACCTTAGCTAGCCCAAACATCTCATTCTACACTGGAAAACTGGAAAAACTGAGGCCTAGAAAGGGGGAAGGGACTTGCTCAAGTGAGAGATATTCAATAGAAGAGGTAGGATTCAAACCCGCATCCTCTGATTCTGAATTTGTCGTTTTCTCTACTGGCCTGTAGGTTGAAGGTTGGACTAAATGATCCCGGTTTGTCCCTTTTTCACACAACGCTGACATTCAGTAACTCAAAAGAAATCCATAGAAATAAAGGACCAAATCTGCAGCAATTTATTTAAGAAAAAAAAAACCTGCCCCTCAAAGCGTGGTTGACATGAATTCAAACGGTTAGAGTTACCCTTGACTTGAATTAAGCAGTCTAAACAATGAACTTAGTGCTCAATAAAGGACCATTGAGTCAATTCAGGAACCTTTGAAGGGTTTTTTTTGAAGTTGGTGGATTTTGCTCCAATGGTTTGGAACAGCAGAGAATGGTAGTACAAGAGTGCTTGTCTCCATTTGGCTAGGTAAGGACTGGCCTTTTTTGTGCTGCTTAGATCAAGTCGGCACTAATGGCCCTGATAGCTTTACATGGCCGTTTTGGTAGGATCTGAATACATTTGAGTATATCACTTATTTTGTCTGGTGATGCCCTTACTGTACCTCTGTCAAAATTCCTTAATGTCGTCCGAATGCTTCCAACGATAACCTTCCCTTTCACTTAGCTCTCTGGATTTGAAGACTATCCAGGATGAGAGCAGCAGGGCCTCCGATAGCTTGGAACAACCTCGTTGTGTAAGATCCATTTCCCTGATTGGCTCCAGAAACAACTTGTAGAATGTGTCCCAAATGGAGGTGAAAGTTCTCATCTGCATTGAAGCGAATAATAGAAATCTCTGCTGTTCTACTTCATTTGAGCCATGGAGGGGCATGGCCATTATGGAGGGAAAGGAAGAGAACGTCTCTAAAAGCTACAAAATCATCCCCCCCTTCCAAAACCTGCTTTTGTTCACTTCTTAACTTGTGATGGGGTAGAGTAGCCTTCTGTAATTTCTTGTATCCACATAGTGCATCTAGCACGTGAAGGGACTTGATAAATACTGCCCTGGGGCTTTGGCCACATTTTCATGTCATCATGTTAGGTCACAGATGGATTCAGGAAAGCAACTGGATCCTTGGCCTTGGTTCACACCAGAGAGAGATGCTAGGGAGTTTCCTTGAAATGTACTGTACCAGTTGGAGGTTGTTGTACTAAATTGTGCCAGATGTTCTAGGCCTAAAATGATGCATTCGATGATCATAAATTGCCCAACCCCTTCCCCCCCCCAACCAGGGCCTCTCTGTAAGAAAAGAAGAGTGAGATTGTAGATCCTCTGGCCCCAAACAAAGGGCAAAACCCCTGAAGGCTTAAACATAGCCTGCTAGCTGGGGAAAGATAGCATTGTTTTGGTAAGAGAATTCCTGGTTAATTGATTAGAATGTGCTGAGGAGGTAAATGTGTGATATGAAAGGGAAAGAAGTGCTATCCATTTTTGTTTTGCTTTTCAGATAGCTGATAACCTTTTGGATAAGGTTTGAGTAAAAACTCCAGAAACTGAGGCACTGTGGGGGTTTCGGGACTGTTTGATCATGCCGAGGAACCTAGTTTAAGGGATGGATAACAAAGGTAGGGATAAGGTGGAGTAGGAAAAGGAGGGCGGGTCCCAGGGCTTAGTTCTGGGTCTACTTCTTTCTATTCTTGAATTCCTAAAGGATGCGAAGGGGGAAGTGCACAGCAAAGTCTCCATTTTTATAGCCAACACTTGGCTCTCTCCCCCTTAACACCCAAGGGACTCAATAGACTTGCAGTCTTCCTTCACTCTTCCCCCATGCCCATCATTTTCATTATTCCAGTGATGCCGAAGGGCTGTGAATCACCACTGCAATCTCCAAAGAGTCCAAACTGCGTTTGACCCCAAGGGGCAACGTAGAGAGAAATGGTGGGCCAGTGGCTGATGTGGGCATGAGGAGAAATGAAAGAGGTAGAGAAATCCAGTCTGTCAACAGGAGCAAGGGGTGAGGGACAGCTTAGTAGTCTCAGAAATCCAGACCTGGTACACGGGCTAGCTTCAATATGGATGATTTATGCAAATCCAAAGGCTGGAATTGATTGGGATGAGCAAGCCTGAATGGGCGGAGACGGGGGAGTGTCTGCCTCAGTGAGATCAGGAATCCAGTGAATTGGGTAGATCTGTTTGAGTCACCAGCAGACTGACTGAGGCTCAAAGGGGTTGACATCGTGGCTTGTGGTCACATAGCTACTACGCCTTGGGAGCGTGCTAGGATGCCAAGATCTCCCATGTTCTTTCCACTAGCTATATTATGCTGCCTCTAAGAGAAGATAACTCTGTCCAGTAGGTAGGGAGCAATCAGCACAAGGCCTGGAAAACCATAGCCACAGAACTGCATAGCATATGGTCCGTCCCCCCATCTGCGTTCTCGGAGTTTTGCCCTGTGCCGCAGTAGTTTACTAGAGCTCTGATCTTGTGGTACAAGACCAACCCTGGACCCTTCATGGTCAGGAGCAGGGACTGCTCCAGAGTGGCTTTGGTGCCTGATTTGTATTAGAGTGAGAAGGCTGCATCTCAAAGCAAGCAGAAGGGCGACGAGGATTATGTGCGAAGTGCTGTCAGAGACATGTAATGAGGTGAGAAGAACAGAACCAGAAATGCTTCCTCCATGATTTCATTGCCTTCTGCCTATGATTTCTGAAGGCCGTTTGATACAGTTGGCAATCCAGTTTCCGAATCTCATTTTGCTTTTTCTAGATGGAACTCTTGAGTTCTGAGAATTTCTTGGTGATGGTAATGCTTTCCTGATAACCTTGAGGAAACGTCTCTCCCTTCAGTACGTGGAACAGGATGGCTTGGGCTTTTGTATCTTTTGACTGGACTTGTTTCAAGTCCAACTCCAAGCTTTGATACAGTATTGTGGCTTTGCTTTAGTAAGAATTTTTAAGTTTCAGGACTTCGAAGAACAGAGAGAAAAGAAGGGAAGTTACAGAACTTAGAGGAATGGAGAGAAAAGAGGAGAAAGAGGTGAGAAGAGGTGAAGAGCCATCTTCATACTCAGAATTACTATTCTGGTGCTGACCTCAGAATATAGGGGAAACTAATGGGCTTGATTCTGGCCATTGATCTTAGAGTTGGGCAAGGTTTCTTGGATGATGGAAGAGGTATTCTATGTTAAGTGGTGGTTGCTGCCTCTTGTTCCATTATTTTCTAAAAGCAGTAATAATACCCGTTATCCATAATGAGTTAAAAGCTTACTGTCATACAGTAATTAGAATAGAAACCTACCCTGAGAGTGGATACATTAGCGCCCATCACTGAGATCTAGTGTTCCCTCGGACTGGCCTTCAGAGCCAATGGTGCCTTCATTGGCATCCCCTTGCATGTAGCGAGTCACCCTCTGAGGGTGGATTTGATTTATGTGGCAACTAAGTGCCACGAGCCATTTGTAGTCAAGTCTAGCCAATGAGAAGGAGTGATTCAGATGAACCTCCTCTCTGTTCTTCCACTCTCCCACAATTCAGTGCTGGTAGCGTGAGGCTGACTTGTAAATTGGTTCTAAAGACTGTCCTCCAGAGAGGATGCAGGAAGTCATCTGAGCAGAGGGAGAATCACTGGATAAAATGGACCCCCCCCACCACCACCGAGAGGCAGCACAGTGTGGTGCTTTTCTTCTGGGACAGCAGAGTAGGGAGAAAACTTAAGACTTGGCCTCTTGTACTCCAGAAGGCCTCAGGAAAGAGGGGAATAGAAGCTCCCAGAAGTCCTGCATCTAAGCAGCAAGGATGGCGGATGACTGGAGCCAGGCACACCAGGACTGAGAAGGATTAATTAAGTAGAAGTTTTTAAGAGGGTCACTCGCAAATGACACCCTGTGCTAGAATTCGCTCTTAAGTTTAGCAAAGGAAGCCAGCACATGCCTTATCTTAGTAATCAAGGTTTCATTTTGTACCTCTAGTCCCCTCTCCTGAGAGGAGGCAGACATTCTTTACCCCTTGTCCAACAGATCCATATTTTTTAAGATATCTTTTGTTTTAACACCAGCCAATGAATCATCCCTTCTTACAGCAAATGACAAAAAAGAGAGATAAAAAGGCAGTTCGTTACCTCATTCAAGTCCAGTGTGTAAAGTGTGGCATATCCCGTACTGCCTCGCCCCTCACCTCTGCTGAGAAGAGAGAGAGGTCCATTCTCCTAGGTGTTCTTCAGTTTCAGGCTTAGTTACCATAATCACACAATATTCAAATCCATTTCCTTGGCTAGCGTTTCCATTGACGTGGTTGATATTGTTTTCCTAACTGCTTTCATCTTTCTCCAACAATCCATGTGCCTCTGTTAAGCACCTACTGTGTGCCGGGCACTGTGCTAAACACTGGGCATCCAAAACAAAAAGGTGAAAGACAGGTGCTGCCCCCAAGGAGTTTACAGTCAATCTAATGGCTCACTCATATCAGTCCTTTCATTCTGCCCTGAATGCTCCCTCTTTATCTTTCCTTATATTGAGCTTTATTCAGATAGCACATTGGGCGTCCACTTTGTTTCCGGTTCTTTACTGTAAGACATACGGCTTTTTATACATTTCGGTGTAGGCTGGAGAAGCTCAGGCAAAGGATGTGGCCATTCGATTCACTTTCTCTGCCTGATTCCAGAATGGTTGGAAGAATTCACAGTTCTGTCAATACTGTGTTCGTAGTATCCATTGCTTCCCCCAGCCCAGTCTCCGTCGGCTATTCGCATCTTTTGTCAGCCTTCCCCCCACTTTCCAGTGTACCAGGTGAAACTTCAAAGTCGTCTCGATTTGCATTTCTCTCATTAGTTATTTGGAATGGTCTTCCTATGACTGCTAAGAAATTGCAGTCGCTTGGAAAATTGTTTCTATCTTTCGACCACAGCTCTGTGATGGAATGCATTTTGGTACTGGATATCCATTCCTATTTTCTTCCATTCTTTGCCTGGAGATTCTAGACTCCCCCCCCACTCCCTGCTTAATAAAGCATTCCCTTAGTAGGGATTTGTTTAACGCCAAATCCGTAATTTAGGTAGTGTTGTCATTTGTGTCACATTGGTGCAGCCTATCTCTGAGCACTCCAATGATTTCAATCATTCTCTTGATGGCCTCTAAGAGGATTTTGTTATTCTGTTTCTACAGATCTCAAGGATGCCTGGGTAAATAGGCGCAAAGACATTCTGTCATTATTGTGTCGGGCACTTATCTCCCTTATTTCCTCCTGGGTTTTGCTAACCTGCTAATTTCTGAAAGCTAGTCATTATCTCCGTTCCTCTTTGGCTAATTTTCGGGGGGGAGGCTTGCTAACACCCTCTTGGCATCAAATAAGGATAGTTTAGGCCTTTGCTTATATCTTTAAATTCTTTCTCCCCATTTATTGCTATCATGCACACTTTTAGAACTATGCCAGTTAACAGTGAGGAAAGCGGGCGTCCTTACTTTGCCCCTTTATTTGTTGGGAATTGGAGCCATGCTTTCACCAGAATAAGCCAAATCCACCATTCTTACCCTGCCAGAGATTGGTTTATGCTCTTATTTACAACCACAGTGCCCAGCCTTGAGACTTCCAACAGCATTTCCCACATCTGAAGGGAGCTCATGCTTCTGTCTCAACAGCATGTGTGTTCTGTCAATCAGTAGATATTACTAGGTTCATAGGACTTTAGAACTAAAGACGCCCCTACGGGAACATCTAGTCCAACTTGCTCAACTTATAGAGGATGAATTTGAAGCCCAGGAGTAATGACTTACCCAAGAGCACATAACAAGTTAGTGGTAAAGATGGGATTCAGATCTCTGACTAAATCCAGCGCTCACTCTTCACTGTACCACCACCACAACTCTGTGTGTGTGTGTGTGCGTGTGTGTGCGTGCGTGTGCGTGTTTCAGAGAGATCTGTGAAATGAAGTGCTTTGACCTTAAAAGAGGGTTCCTAATCTTGAAAAACTCTGTGAAGCGTTGGTCTATGATTTATGTACTTTGTTGAGGCCTGGTTGTTTTTCTCCCTGAAGCTATTGCACATTCACTGTTTGGAAGGAGGGAGGCTGGATTAGTGCACACATTCTCTACTGTCCCAAAGTCTTTGGAGGCATTCTGTTTCCAGGAATTAGAGGGTTGTGAATGCCTCTTGAATTTCCTCAGTAACCTGGAGAGGGAGACGAGTACTTGTCTCTTTAACTTTGTCAGGCTTTGTGAGTCCCTGAAGCCTGATGTGTTTGTAGCTTTCTGGATTCTCAGGGAAGAAGAAGACACTTAGTCTGAGGAAGAGGAGAAGGTAAGACGAAGTTAGGGACTAAGTGATTAGAAAAACTACCCGAATTTGAACTTTGAAAGTCTTCGAGTTTTCTGGAGATGCGATTTCCTCCTCCCTGCTTGAGCTTAGAAAATGAAAGCTGTAGGAGCTTGGGAAAAGCACCCTTTCCCTCTGGGCCCTTTGTTCCAGCTGATTGCTCTCAGTCTCCTCTAGACTCTGAGTCCTTCATGGAATTCTCCTTGAGACCCTCTAAAAGTCTTCTCCAACTATACTTAACAAGCACAGTACTTTTTCTCTAGACTTTGTTGGGAGGTGTAGGTCGTGTAAGTATTGATGGCCGCAGCTTATAAGTAGTAACATCTCTTTTCCTCTCTTCTCTTTCCCTTTCCTTTTAAGACTGCTAGTGGGGGGGGGGGGAGGGCAGCACAGGCTAGACCTCCCTTAACTCTCTCCTCTTAGACACCTTCTCATTCAACAGATTATAATATAAATCCTTGATTTGATTTATATTTGGTTTAGGTTTCTAACCTCCGATTCTGCACCTGGCGTCCTGGATGAATTGGTGGAACAAAAATATGATGCCGTTCCATTGGCATTTTTACAGCACCTAATATATCGCCATGTGGAATAATATCTGATGTCATGCAGAGTCATACAATGTCTGAGCTAGAGGGGACCTGGGAGATGAGACGGTGCAGGAGGAAGCAGAGTCCTCGGGCACCTGGTGTGGGTGGGCACTTGAACTCGGGTTTTTTAATATCCGACTCTCTCATCTTTGCACTACAGCACTGTAGCCTTTCTCAAAATCTGGCAATGCTTTCAGTGGTGATTCTGCTACCGTGACTGCACATGGTCACCCATCCTTGCTTTCTTGCCCTGTGAGATCTTTTATCATGCTTTCCCATCCATCGGTCCTTCGTGGAATATCTACCCAACATGGGTTCTGGGCCCTTCTTGAGGCCTTTTAACATTTTCTGGGCATCAAGGTGATACGTGGGCTGCCTCTCCCTACTTCCTTTTCTACCATATGTTTTCCTGCTGATATCTTCTCTATCACTTTTTGCACACAAAGTGCAGAGGATAGTATACCACAGGCTTTTTTTTTTTAAAGAAAAATAACTCTTACTTTCCATCTTAGATTCACTACTGTGTCTTGGTTCCAACACAGAAGAGTGGTAAGGGCTAGGCAATGGGGTTAAGTGACTTGCCCAGGGTCACACAGCTGGGAAGTGTCTGAGGCCAGATTTGAACCTAGGACATCTCGTCTCTAGACCTGGCTCTCAATCCACTGAGCTACCCAGCTGTCCCTTATACCGCAGGCTTTTTATGCCCACCATGAATTCCTCTATTGCCCTGCAGGTCACTTGCAGTATTGATTGGGGGGGGGGCAGAAAAATTGAAGTCCCTGTCATTGTGGACTTAAGTCATTCTATTTGATGAAAACACTTGCACATGCAGATAATTAAATACAAAAAAAATTGAGAGAGTGAACACCTGCCCTGGGGCAACATCAACGTCCAGGTCTAGGAGATGGCACTTGATCTGCTTCTTGAAGGAAGCAGGGATTCTAGCAGGGGAGGAGAGAGAGAGCCTTGCCAGTGCGGGTGACCCCCTGCGCAAAGAATCAGGATGTAAAATACCAGCAGCACGAGTCCTATTTGAATGATTTTGATGATCAATCACAGTGATACGGCTCTTTCCTGTAATCTAAATCGCAATCAGTCCATGCCTCTCTTATCCATCCTTCGGCTACTCATGGCCTCCTGGAAGTTCACCACTGGGGTCCTTCTTGCTTTCTTGATATCATTGATTCCAGTGGAGCACATAAGCCGTCTCCCAGTTTTCCCTTCTCACCATTTGACCTGTTTATATATGCCAGGGAAAACTTTGCCATCTGTTTTTTTATAGTTGTTTTCAAGCAACATTTATTATTGCATCTCCCTTTCGAAGAATCTCTGTGGCTAAGGATCTACCAATGGGTGTGCAGTACCTTCTTCAGTGGACAGCATGGCTCTTTGCTGCTGCTGTTACCGCCCGCCCGCTGCCTCTTGGGATTTTCTGGCCTTTGGGGGCTTTTTTTTTTGTTCTTGGATTTAGTTGTCTCCAAGTGGCCCTTCAGTGTTTTTGAGGACCCCAGTCAGGATTAGGTGGACATCGATTCTTTTCCTAGCCCATTAAGCGTCTTGCTCCACTCTCCAAAAATCCTTGGGAATTCATTGCATTTCACAGCTGAGCCTTTGAAAAGAATCTGGGAAGTCAGCAGGTCACATGCAGCGGATGGGTCGGAGCTGGGGCCGCAGCCACCACTGCGTAAGCTATCCAGCCCTCTATTAGCACAGTTGTTCATTTGAGTTGGTCTGTATTTGCTTCCACTTTGAACATCTCCATTGACTATTCTTAGCCTGTGGTGCTGTGGGCATTCTTTCACAAATACCCTCAAAGACAATGACTGTTTGGGGGGCTACCTTATTGTTAGAGGTAAGATGAATACAGCAGACTAAAAACCACAGGCCAGAAACTCAGACAGAGACTGGGGGTTAATTTCCCTGCTAAATATGTCCCTGAATGCAAGTGAAAATTCCCGCTGTGATTTTTCAGACCTAGGGAGGGGGTGGATTTTTGTTTTGTGGTGCAGGAGGGTTGGGGGGGGGAGGGTGGTTGTTGGTAATAGAAAACCTAGCATTTGACCTTGCGCAAATGGCTTGTCCTTTGGGCTTTAGTTTCTTCATCTGAAAAATGGGATAATAATCCTCATACTACCTCCCTCATGGGGTGATTATGAGGAAAATGCTTTCTAAAATTTAGAAGGATCTAGAGTTAGAGCTGGGAGAGAACTTGGAAGCCAGCCAATCCAGCTGGGTCATTGTACAGATGAGAAAACTGTTCTAGAGAAGAGGACTGATGTGGCTAAGATTACCCTGCTCCTAAGAGACAGAGCTGAGATGTGAACCTTTTCCCCCACCTCAATGTGAGGTCTGATCTATAGGATCCCCACCAAAGGCTTCCTCTAAAGGTTTCTACCCTATGCTTCCTCTTTGGGGATCCCAAGTTCTCTCTATTTCCATTGCCCTCCAATCTGTGTTTTCAGTTGGTTTGTGGCTTCACTTGGACTTAAGAGAACTTTTTCATCCAAGTGTCTCCTTTTTAAAAAAGTTACCTTGAGACGTATTCTTACTTCTATTTCTTCCCCCATTTAAATGCTCTTTTTAGGTTACCTACTCCCTTTGGTCTTTCAGGAAAACTTCTTCTAACCTTGTTACTGCCAAGAAGCTATCTATCATCTTAGATCTCTCCTCTTTCTCAGCCAAACTCCTTGAAAAAGTTGTCTCTGCTCCTTGCCTCCACTTGCCTCTCTTCTCACTACTCAACCCTCTGCAAACTGGCTTCCAAACTCAACTCGAAACTGCTCTCTCCAAAGTTTCTTTTTTCCCCCTTAAAACCACTCAGTCCCTAGGCCAGTGATGGTGAACCTTTTAGAGATGGAGTGCTGGGCTCTGCCCCCACCCCACCCCACCCCCTAGACCAAGAGCCAGGTGTGCCCTGCCCCTCCCCCTTTCCCCACACAGGGGAGGGAGGAAGAACTCCCACTCTGCTGCTGGACAGAGGGGCAGGTGAAGTGAGGAATGTCCTCTGTGACTGTAGAGAGGGGGAGGGAAGTGACCCAAGAGCTCCGCTCCCCTCCAGCTCTTCTATCTATGAACCACCCACCTTACTGCTCCCATGGGGCTGCTGGGAAGAGGGGCAGGGGATATGAAAAAATGTCATCAGGCACAGTGAAGAAGGGGGAGGGAGCAGCTCTGGTCGAGTTCCTCTGCTTTTCTAGTATTGAACTCTGGCCGAGGTGGCAGCCTCATGCCCTCTTTGGCACACATGCCATAGGTTCACCATCACTGGCCTAGACCTTATCTAGTAAGTCAGAACCCCACATCAGGAGCTCCTCATGTTATGGAAACCATATTGATTTTGGCGATTTCTAACATTTATTGTGGATGGCAGATGAATCATGAGGAATTCAGGCTTGGGCTAGGGAGAGGCTAAATGTAGTGTCATCCCAGAGCAGTCTCTAGTCTGTTTGCTGAAATGCTTTCTTGCCTGCATGCTCTCCACACTTCTGAAACATGAAATGACTGTCTCCGATGGTAACTGGATGTCTTTCCACCTCATATAAGTTCAAAGGCTTCTTCTGGAAAGTAGTTTTCACCAGTGAGTCCCCAGATTTCTGTTACACTCCTAACTGAGTGCACAGGCCAGACTTCCCACTGACTAGTGGCTATGCCAGTGAAGCAGCATCTGTGTTCTGTTCTGCTTTCCAGGTGATCATCTGAAGATCTGTGCTCGAGGTTACACGTGCTGCTCTCAGGCAATGGAGGAGAAGTACCGCCAGCAGAGCAAAGAGGACTTTCGCACTGCTGTTGGAGAGCACTGCAGCGCTCTGCAGAACATGTTCGCTTCCCGATATGAAAAATTTGATGGTAAGGATCTGCTTTCTTGAGGGAGGGAGAGGTAGGAGATGTTGATAATGGTTGGGATTGGCCCATTGTGTGGGTGAGGTAATAGACATATTTGTGATTGATTGGGCCACTGTATCATTATACCATTAGGAAGCATAATCGAGGTTCCATCATCGAGGTTTTCACTGGGAATTGAGATGTCCAAGCTTAATGCAGCTATCACTTGGTAGAATGAGCGGTGGTTTGGAGTCTAAGGACCTGAATTTTAGCTGCCCATTCTAGCCCCTTACTAGTGGCGTATAACCTTGGACAAGTCGCTTAAAACTCTCTGGGCCTCAGTTTTCCCATCTGCAAAGTAAAGATGAAAGGCATCATGCCAGAAGATTTGTGTTCAAGTCCCACCCCTCACTTATACTGGCTGGGAGACCTTGGGGTTGCCTCTTAACTTCTCAGTGTTCTAGGACACTTGCCAAGACTTTTAGTTGCAAAAAGGTTTTGGCTTACACTAGAGGATGAAATTTGCTTATCTGAGAGTTTCCTTTATCCACAAGATCCTGTGATCAGTCCCTATTTTGAATTACATTTCATCCCTGCCCCCTGCGTTCCTTACTGTCATATACCTCATTTCTGCCTGGGGATTTGAATTTTAAAAATCCAAAACGTGGAATTGTAACTTGTTCAGTTTTATGCCTCCATGCGACTCTACAAGATATATCTTCCCTGTTCTATGCTAAAAGTTTATTTGAAAGCAAAGTATGTCTTTGCTCAAAGCTTGATTGGTAAGATTGGCAAGAAAGAGGTAAGGCCATCTCTTGGGTCCTTTTCCCCCAGCTCCTTACCCGAAAATTGGAAGTCTGCTTGGGATATGTACCTGTGAAGTGACATGACATACCCACTGGGGATGGCATTTTGTTGCTGAAAGACCACTGGTTTTAGAGTCAGAGGATTTTTATTCAAATCCAGGGTCTGCCATGAACTTTGTCTCTCATAACCTGTGCAACCTTAAGCAAATCATTTCCCCTTTGGGCCTTATGATTCTTCCTCTAGTGGGGAGGAAGAGAACATGAATCATGTAACCATGGGAAAATATTCTAAATTAACTAATTAATTATTTTAAAAAATTCTTCCTCTAGAAAATGAGATTAGACCAGCTGAGGTAGTAGACAAAGTATTGGACTGACTGTCTAGAAAACCTGGGTTCAGATACCAATTGACTGTGTGCCCTTAGGCAAGTCACTTAATCTCTCTAGGTCTCCTGTTCCTCATCTATAAAATGTGGCAGCTGTCTCTATCTAGGATTCCTAAAGTTTTTGTATCATGGACCCCTATGGAAGTCTATTGAAGCCTATGGAAACTTGGTGGAATAATGCTTATAAATGCTTATAAATGCACAAAATAAAACATAGAGGGTTGCAAATGTAATGAAATACAGTTATGTGTGTGTGTGTGTGTGTGTGTGTGTGTGTGTTTAACATACTTCAGTTTGTGTGATTTGTCCATTATCCTCCTTGGGCAAGTCACATCCTAAAGCCTCTTCTCACCCCAAAGCTGTGAACCACTAACTGAAAAGGAGGCCACTGTTTTTAATTTGCAGGATAGGAGTATTGATCTTAGAGACCAGAGATTTGGGTGAGGTTCAAACTGACTTGCCATTTATTACCTTAGTGACTTGGGACCAGTCCCTTCTCTTTTATGGCCCTCAACTGGCTTATTTGTAGAATAGATTCTTTCCAGGCCTACCATTCTTTGATCAAAACTTAGTTTCAGAGTATGGGGAAGCTAGATAGTATTTCCTCAAAACATGAATATCTTAGAGGTCCAAACTTTCTGTTAGCCAGACATGTCTAGTGCAGTGATGGCGAACCTTTTAGAGACCAAGCGCCCAAATTGCAACCCTTAGGCTACATGTGAGTGCCCCCCCCATCCCACCTCCCCGCCTTACCCCAGACAGGGGAGGGAGGAAGTGTTCCCATCTGGCTACTGGGCAGAGAGGCAGGTCATGTGAAAAATGTCCTCGGGCACATTTGGAGAGGGGGAAAGGAACAACCTCCTTGGGCATGCTCTGGCATGTACGCCATAGGTTTGCCAACACAGATCTAACTTATCTGCTTTTCAGAAATGAAATTCATCACTGGTTATTCTGGTGATAATCTTTGTAACTAACATACTTCAAACTTGACCTAGATATTAATTTAAAAATCAAAATTGGCCCAAATATCCCAGCGCTGACTGGGGGAAGAAATAAAGATTAAGAAGACAGGTCTAGGGGCAGCCAGTTGGCTTGGTAGATAGAGAGGTCTTGGGTTCACTTCCTAGCTGTGGGACCCTGCAGAAGTCACTTTACCTCCATTGCTGAGTCCTTATTGCTTTTTGGCCTTGAAACCAATACCTAGTATCTTACCCTGAACATTTCTCTCTTCAAGGCTCAGCTCAGCATCCTTCAGTTCTACTTCCTTCATCACACTGTCCCTGATATCCCATGCTCCCAAATGGAAGTGCTCTTTTCCCTCCTCAGATTTCTCGTGGTATCTTGCCTGGTCACTTGTGGGGCACTGCTCATGTATTTGTCCCCCCACCCCCACCCCACATCCTCATTAGATTTTAAGCCTCTCTGTGGGCAGAAATAATGTTCTTTTTTTTTTTCTCATCTCTGTATCCCTTATACCGTGCATGTTTATTAAACTGTCAAGGGTCTGTGATTTGCTTGGGGCAGGAACCCTCTCAATCATCAGCAGATTGTGACTTGTCTGCAACTTATAATCTTAGCGCCTTCTTGCCTGAGGCACGCAAGGGTTAAATGGCTCCAGTCTCTTCCTTGTCCTAGACATGTCACGGCTTGTCAGAGGCCTTCTCAGAATGTGGAGCCCTGATCAGAGAACACAGCATGCCACCCTGGCCTCTATCCCCCAGAGAAGCTGTACAGAGAGGACTTGGGATTCCAAGTGACCATGGATCCTTATGTCTGTGAAGCCTCCCCTCCCTTGGCACAGGATCCTCACATCACTGCAGGCTCAGAGAGGGTAACCTAAGGAGACGATGTCTCTGAGGCTGGTTTAGGCATTTCTTCCCCTTCTGCCTTGTAAGATGGAGGCCTTGCATTGGTAAGCAAAGGCTTACCTCCACTTAATTCTTTTTTAAAGATTCTATTCATCTTATTTAAAAAACATTATTGCTGGGGCAACTCAGCGGACTGAGCCAGGCTTAGAGACAGGAGGTCCTGGGTTCAAATCTGACCTCAGACGCTTTCTAGCTGTGTGACCCTGGGCAAGTCACTTCACCCCTATTGCCTAGCCCTTACCAGGCTTCTGCTTCGGAACTGATGCACGGTACTGATTCCAAGGCAGAAGGTGGGGATTTAAAAAACCCATTACTGCCATCTTTCCCCAATGGGAACCCCCAAACCAAAACAAAAACCCAGAATCCTCCCCCACTTAAGAAAAGAGGCAAGTTGAGTAAGCTAAACAAATTCGTTATTTTGGCCACATCTGCCAGTGTATGGCTCATTCCACACCTATGGTCCACCACCTCTGCCAAGGGGAGGCTCCTTCCACTCTCACAGGCTGACTTCAAGCACACTGCTGTTTTTCAAGTCCTACAGACAAACTGTATCAGTAAGTGCTAACATATGTCCAAGGAAAGGACAGAAAACAGTTTGGTTTGCCCATCCCTTCCGGCCGTCACAGTTGATCAGTGTGTATTCATCAGTTTTTAAACACGTCAGAGAAAAAGGTCATGGAGCTGAGGTTTGTTTCTCCCTGGCTGAAATTAGCAGCAGAGCATGGAAAATCGAGGCAGCAAATCTATATGAAGGCTTCGGAGAGTGCAGACGTGGAGAGAGGTACGGTGGTTTGGGCTATGAAACCAGAACTGGGCTGTACTGCAGCTTTTCCCTGAGATGCTGAAATTGTGTGTAGCTAAATGTCAATTTGCCCAGAATCCTTCAGCTGGGTGAGAGTATTTGGGGGCTAGAAATCAGGGAGAGGCGGAACAGGCAGCCAAAGGTTTCTCCCTAAAGCCCAGTCACCACTGCTGTGTTGAGGGGCTTAAGGATGAGCCCAAACCTTGCCCAAGAGAACAGAAAAGACCAATAGCTGAAGCCGTTAGTACCCTGAGGGGGAAGGATTGGAAAAAGGTGAGGAGGGCCCCAAACTGAGGAAGCAATGTTAGCCTTCAGGAATGGTCTTTGACTCCCATCTCTCTCTGCCTGTGAAAACCATCAGATCAGAGATCTAGAGGGAAGTCTGATAGGCATCTAGCCCAACCCTCTCATTGAACAGAGGAGGGAACTAAGGCCAAGAGAGGGCAATTGACTGGTCCAAGGTCATGTAATCTGAGGGGTAATTTGGACCCATATTCTCTGACACCAAAGCTTTCTACTGGACTACATTGCTTTCCTACCTTCCTTGCTTTGAAGAAGCACCATTGGACTCCATTTGAGGGCAATGGGATTGGATTCAAGTTCTGCCATTTAATATCTGTGTGACTTTATGAAGCTAGGTTTGCCATAGAACGTGGACCGTCTGGCCTGGAATTAGGAAGTTTAAATCTGACCTTGGACACTTATTAGCTATGTGACTCTAGGCAAAGTTATTCAGCCTCTGTCTGCCTTGGTTTCCTCAACTGTAAAATGGAGATAATAACAGCATCTACCTCCCAAGTTGTGAGTTCATATGTATGAAAAGCACTTCATACAATTTCTGGTTCAAAGTAGGTGCTCAATAACGTCTTTTCCCTTCCTTCTCTAGGCAAGTCATTTTTCGTCCTCAGGCCTCAGTTTTTTTTGTCTTTTAAACTAGGGAGAACAGGGAGTGGGGTGAACTATGCAGCCTTTCTGAGGCCCCTTCCAGCTTTAGAGCTAGAAGCGTATGATCCTTCCCTCCTTGGGAGGAACTGCCAAAGCGTACATTCTCTCCACACAGCCTTGGACCCTCTCCCCTGCCTTGATCTGAAGCACCAGACACCAATTTGGGTCATTCCTATATTCTCATCCATTTGCCTTGAGTCTTGGGAAATCCTCCCGAGGGCACAAAGTCGGCTTGAGTCCATAGCAAGACAGCTCTCATAGTAGAATCTTTCTGAAATGTCTTAAAAGGCACATAAAGAATTTTATAGTCTGGCGCAAGTTCACAATAACTGAATGGGTCTTGTGAGAGCCCAAATGGCTGTCCTGTCCTGTTAAAGCCTTGTTGTTTCCTGCTGTTTCACAGGCTGCATTAAGTACCTTTGGAGTAGGGGCAATTATGAAGGCTGCTTGGAAAACTTGGCAGTTTCATCTGTAGCTCAGGCAGAGGAAGTAGTGGTGAGAATGGGAGTCAAGTCCCTTGTTATTCATGTGGGCCGCAAAGTGGAAGGGCCAGGACCCTGGTACATGGCCTCTGATTATGAGGAAAAAAAAGACAAAAGAACAAACTAAAAACTACTTATCTGAGGGACCCAACAACAAGAAGAGCTGCAAAGTTGGATTAAGAGGACACGAGTTCAAATCCCATCTTTGAGACTTTGGGGAAGTCACTTCCTATCCTAGGCTTTCTAAAATGAGAGGGCTGGGTATAGATAGCTTACAGGTCCCTTACTATTCTCTATTCCTGATCTTTTTCTATGACTTTGAGCAGCTCATTTCCCCCGTCTCTTCTAGCTCAACGTCTATAGTTTCATGATTCACAGGCCTCGGGTGACTGGCATTTCGAGGATTCTTCCCACCTGGGTCTTAGTCAGACTTTGCTAAATTGAGTTTTCTTTTCCCTGCCCAGATGTGGAGGGTGACACGCTATCACATGCTTTCTGGGAACCTCTTGGAGGTTAAAAGTTAATGTGGCGTGCAGATCTGTGACCTGCATCATTTGGGTAGTCCCTCCACTCATGCAGATTGCCACCCCCTCTGGTGTTCTCCCCCTATTCCTTTCCTTCAATTCCCCATAGAGCAGGGAAGCCTTGTATGTGCCCTGGATCTCTTTGGCAGAGAATCAGATTTTTAAAAACATAAAGTAAAAAAAGATGATTACAAAAGGAAACATTTCGTTGAAATTCAGTTATCAAACGAATTAAAAACCAGTGGCCATTCAACATGCTGGAAGCCTTCCTTGGGTTTGTTAAGAATTTAAAGACTTCCAGGAGTGCCCTTGTGCTTTCCACTTGCCTTCCTTCCTCTGTCATCTTTCCCTCTTATCCTTAGTGTCATCATTTATACCACTCCCCATGCAGGAGTCATCAGTGATATGCCAGAACCTTGGAGGGAGGGGTTATTATTTCCCCAGTTTTAGAGATTAGAGAGAACTAGAGCAGACAGAGATTAAGTAACTTGCCTAGGGTCACATTGCGGCTAAGTGTCCAAGGCCAAATTTGAACCAGGGCTTCTTAACCACAGGTAGAAGGCTTTATTGACTGTGCCATCTACCTTAACTTTGGAACTCTTGTTTCTTTTATGTTGCACCGAATGGTCACTGTGGTCCTTTTGGATGGCCATGGACAAATCATTTACCCTTCCGTGCCTCAGTTTCCTCCTTTAAAATGAGGATTTGGGACTTGAAAGAATGATTCTTGGTCTACAATCTTGAGATCTTATCCTTCCTAAAATCTAAAATTGTATGACAATCCTGGGGGAACGTCAGCTTGAAAGAAAGGAATCCTTTTCTTCCAGATTTCACTCAGTATGCAGCTCTTTAACAGATACCGATACATTTTGTTTTGTCACAAGACACGCTCCAACAAAGCCCAAACACACATGCCCAAAGCCCAGCACATAGGTGGGCGCAGGTCCTTGGTGCCGCTTTTGATCAGCATAAGTGAACGTTGGTTCCTCTTCCTGTTGATTGCATTGTCATTGGTGTAGTCACTGTTGTGTCTTCTGTTCTCCTGGTTCTGCTCGCTTCACTCTCCATTAGTTCAGACTAGTCTCCACCATGTTTCTCTGAATTCTTCATAACCTTATGAAGCAGTAGTAGCCACACATCATCCATTGAAATGTCACAATATCTCCAGCCATTGCAGGGCTGAATATCCAGCTTTTTGTCATCACAAAAGATGCTGCTCTGAACATTTTGTACAGATGGGGCTTTTCTTCCTTTCAAAGACCTCTTTGGGATATGGTCTCATAGTGGGATTTCTGGAGCCAGGGGTTCGAACAAGCTAGGAACTGTTTTTTTATAAGTTTCGTGGTCTTGGTTTGTCCCTCCTCTGTTGTATGGTGAGAGGCATGTCATGTTAGCTTTCCATTGAGCATATGCTGGGTGGATGGGGGTGGGGGGGGAGGGCGGGGAATGGTGAAGATAGAAGAAAGTCAGGAATGTTTGAGGCCTGACTAGAAGTAGTCAACTTTCTTCTTTGCTCGTGTCGCCAGCATTTCCTTTGATTTTCCTGGAAAGTACTTTTCTGGCTCTACAAATAAATCTCCTTTTCCTTCCACACAGAGGAAAATCAGAGTGTCACAAAGAATTCTTTCTGGAAGGCCTGGTGAAAAGAAGGCATCTTCCAGCTCTTGTCATGTCAGGATAGGCAGAGCAGGGTTCTGAGCCTGCTGGAGAAGTTGGTCCACAGATGTACAAGGGTACCCAGGCATAATGTGAACACATCTGGAGAATCAAGGAAAAATCAGGTTACATGATCTAGTCTCAGGGGAATTTTCAATAGGGACAGTTCAGCTTGTATATGCAGTGGGCCCGAGTGATTTATTCTTCAAGCTTGCCTCACTCAGGGCCATTCCTGGAATGAGTCACAGAGCAAACCCAGAACTCTCATATCTTCCTTTCCACATTTTTTGATGAACAAAATGGGTAGCAATTGGAGTTATTGGAATGTGACAAATTATGGCTCATTTTATTAGGCGGCTTAGTTCCTTATAGCCCAGAGCCCACTGGGAATTCGACCATCACCTTCTTTAGAAGTCATGTCAACATGCGGTAAAGTAGTTGATCTGGTTCAAGTAAAACCCTTGAGCCTCAAGGAGTGAGAGTCTCAGTTTCCCAACATGTAAAAGTAAGTTAAAAATATTTATGCTACCTATCTCATAGGATTGTTCTGAGAAGAGGGCTTTGTAAACCTGAAAGCACAGAAGCACGTGGAATTGGTAGAAGTCGTTGGTTCTGTCCATGGCTGCAAAGACTTGGACAGCTGCTCCAAATTGATTGTCCAGAAGGATTTCTGAACCAATTGGGTCTGTTCTTCTACCTTCACCTCTCATCCCACTCCCCCCCCCACAAAAAACCCCAAGGTTTTTTCAAGATCTGGTGGCGCACTCTTCTTATAATCCCTGCTATTGAGCAAGCTCAGACTGCTAGATGACTTGAGCTCCAGAGTTCTGAGTCATAGTGGGCTAAGCCCGTCCATCAAGCAACCAAACTAAGTCTGGCATGAGGATGGTGAGCCGTGCCCCCCAGAGTAAGGGGTGGTCTGTCTGTCTAAGGATGGGCAAGCTGGACCAGGTCAGAAACAGAATGGAGCTGCTACACTACTGTGCAGCTGTAATGAATAATAATGATAATAATAATAATAATAATAATAATAATAATAATAATAATAATAATAATAACGCTGATGAATGCATGGGGCAAGCTGGCAGTTGCATTTCCATATTACACAGCTCAGGGGTGGCATTGGGCCTGAGAGCAGCCCCTACACTTTCAGCCAGGAAGACCCCGTCTCAGACCAACACAAACAGAACTGTGGCCACATCTTCCTCCTTTGCCACAGGAGGACTTGAGAACGGAGATGGAGGCACCCATGATGGGTTTAGTTTTAAGTGAATGAAAACTCATCAGTCCTCAACAAGTATTTATGAAGCATTGAACACAGTGTCGGTCACCATACTCAAGTCTTCAAGAGCTTATAGTCTGGTGTTTCTAACAAGGTCTGTAGCCCCGCGGAGCAGATATTTGGTAATCTTAGAGCGGAAGGCGGATGAAGGGGCCCTCTCTGAAATTTCTGTGTGGGCGCCAAAAACTTCAGTTTGGGAAACTACCTGGAATTCTTTTTCCCTGAAGCATCAGGAGATGCATTCTACTTCATTCCAGAGGAGAGAGCTGGGATCCACAGGGAAAGAATGCAGGGAGACAGATCAGGTAATCATTAGCAGCAATAACAATAACAGGTGACATCTCCAAACCACTTTAAGGGCCCTAAGGGGCTTTTGCCAGCATCCTCATTTGATTTTCCCAGCAACTCAATGAGATAAGTATTACAGGCATGGTATTTGAACCCATCTTACACATCAGGAAACTTGAGACTCAAGAGAGCAGAAATGATTGGCCCAGGGTCTGCCTGACTCCAAATCCAGCATTCTTCCCAGTTTCCTTCTCGGTGTTCATTTGCACACCCATTTTTATCCCTAGACTTGGAGTCAGGAAGCCCCAAGTTCAAATCAGAGATCTAGTAGATGTGTAATACTAAGAGAGCCACTTATTTATTCCTCAACACTTTGGTTTCCTCGTCTATGAATTGAGTGGGATGGCTTTTAAGGTCTCTTACAGTTTTAGAACTGTGATCTTTTTCTTTCAGTTTGGGCAAGTCACTTCATCTCTGGGCCTCAGTTTCTTCATCTTTAAATGGAATGGGTTGGACTCAAAGGCAGCCGCTAAGGTACCTTCCGAATTTGTGATCCTAGGATTCCCTTTTGGAGGCTGCCACCTTCCACCCTTGGGCATCCCAGTGATTTAATTTGAGAGGAGAAATGGAAGAGCCTGATAGGGGCTAGTTGAAGATATCCTGAAAAGCTTTAAAAGTTGGAAGGCTGGACTTGTCGGTCATGTGATGCACTCACATTGGGCAGTGCCTGATTAAGGCATGGAGTGGGGGGATTGAACCGGTGCCAGTTGTGTGCACCTCTACTGTCAGGCAGGGCTTTCACAATTGTGGGAAAGAGGGAAGTCAAGTAACTCATGTGTACCTTTTTGTTTGTGAACAAGGAAGCTCCCTAATAATAAACACAAAAGATGGGAATTTGTAGGGCCTAGCAGAGACCCAGCAGCTACAAAAAGGCCCTTCCAAGCTTTCTGGATGTCAGACTGACTCCAGAATGGTCAGTAGAGTTCATTAACCAACCCACAGCTGACTGCCAATACAGGAGAGAGTCAGTAGCTAATGGCAGATAGGAATTTCATAGCACTCCTGACCTTAGGCCTCATTCAGGGTCATCCCCCGCCCCCCGCCGCCCCCTGCTTTTTACTTTAGAACAGCTTTTTGAGAAGAAGAAATCTGGAATCTCAAAGGATCAGAGGATCGTAAGCTGAAAGGCACCTTAAGATATTATCATGTTCATGCCCCTCATTTTACAGAGGAATCTGAGGCCCACTGAAGGGAAAGGAGATGCCTAGGAAATACCCAGTCTGGTAGAAAACTGAACCTATGTCCTGTGCCTCTCCTCTCTCACACAGCCTGGGCTCTCCCTACCGGGTTCCAGTATCTTCAGGACCTCATTTGTCTGTGTCATTGCCACCAGAGTGAATAATCACAAGGGCTCCAAAGATTTGTATCCGAGGCAGAATTTGAACCCAAGTCTTTCTGACACCAAATCCCCCACTCTTTTGACTGTACCATGAAAGTCTTTAGAGTTGGAAGGGACCTCACAAATCAACCAAACCAGTGATGGGCAAACTACGGCCTATGGGCCAGAGGCGGCCCCCTGAAATGTTCTATCCGACCAAACGACATTCTTCCTAATCTGACGAATACAATGAGTAGGATACAATACAATGAAACTTGGAAAGAGTTGCCTTAGAAACAGACTGACAGATGAGATTTCCTTTCCTTTGGCCCCTCTTTAAAAAGTTTGCCCAGCACTGATCTAAACTAATCACCACTTTAAGCTTGAAATCCTTCGGTGGAGCCCTGAAAAATGAGCATCCAGCCCCTCTTTGAAGACTTCTAGCAAAGTCTTTCTGGGGTCTTTATTTAAAGAAAAATTGTTATCTGTTGTGCCTTAGCTCCTGCTCATTTGTTCTTTTTCTTCCCCTATTACCTTAATTAAAGGTAAGTCCTTAAATGGAAAAGAAGAGGGTTTTTTCATCTTAGAATCAATACTGTGTATTGGTTCTAAGGCAGAAGAGTGGTAAGGGCTAGGCAAGGGAGGTTAAGTGACTTGCCCAGGGTCACACAGCTGGGAAGTGTCTGAGGCCAGATTGGAACCCAGGACCTCCCATCTCTGGGCCTGGCTCTCAATCCACTGAGCTACCCAGCTGCCCACCTCACTCATGTTAGTCGAACGAACAGAGGATTTACCTAATCCAAAATATTTACACCAGCAAGTGACAAGTGTTCTGATTTTTCTCAAAGCAAAAATAAGCACATTGGGCAAGCCACTTCACCTCAGTGGGCTTCACTTCCCCCCTCTCGTGTAAAATGAGGGGCCCGGACAAGATGAGGTCTCTTCTGATTTGAAATCTCTGATCCTGCGACTAGAGTTGGCGGTCCCACATTATTCTTCTGCTTTGTGTTCCCATACTGAAAAGCCGAAGGTCTGATGACAGCCAATATGAAACCAACATTCTGTGGCCAGTTTCGCTTCCCCTCAGTAAGGATGGAATAGCGGCGGTGTTCAGATTTAGAAACTCCGGGACATTATTGCCAAAAAGCTCAGACTTTGGTAAAATAACTGTGTGTTTGCTATCGAAGAACACGGCCCATGCGATTTCATTCATCTTTTTGTTTCAGTTTGTTTCTTAGCTAAGAATTTTAGAGTCTCAGTGATCTGGGTTGTGGCTGATGGCTGTCGTCATCATATGGCTCTGGTATAACCCAAAATATCCCCTCCAGCCTCCTTGACGGCAGAAGCACTTGCCCCGGGAAAACATTTGCACTAGATTTGTGATTTTCGTCGGTGGGCTTACAAGTGGGCTTGAATCCTGTCACTACGTGAAATTAAGCAAGTCCCGAAAGAATGGCGTCTGGGAGCCCGTGCCTGCACGATCCTGGCGTGGATCCTTCCCCGCTCTGAATCCTGTGCTGTCCCTCTTTCAAAGCATCGGAGCTGGAGAGGTTTGCTCTAGTTGGAAGTACTCCACAGCACTTCTTTACATTCTGTAGCTCCTACTTCTCCCCATTTTGGCATACCTTCACTAGTCAGTCCTAATTAGTGAGGGCTTTTTTTCCTATACCACATTTCTCAAGATTTATAGTTCTACTGATTAATAGCAGTGGTTGAATCTATAAACTAAATAATGACCTGTTAGGATATATAATAGGTTTTTTATGTTTTCTCTTAATTTGTAGCTTGCAATTATGGCTGCCTAAAGCATCTGTTAATAGAGCACATTTTTAGGTATTGCTATTTAAATGAAAGGAACATCTGGCTGCTCCCAGCTGAGTGTGGGAAGGGGAAAATTAGATGTTGATTACTGTTATACTCCTGCCCAACTGATTCTTAAACCATTCCTCCTCAGTCTTCTTAAACCTCTATTCGTCTCTTGTTGCCCTCTAGGCAAGTGGTACTAGATTGTCAATGTATCTTTCAACGTTTGGGATAAATGAACTGAGACTATAATAGATGTTTGATCCTTCTTGCCATGAACAAAAGAGTTCTTTGCTTACTTCCCCAAACTGAAACTTGAAAGGAAAGGGAATTCCTCTGCCTTAAACTCTCGTACTCTTTCTACCCCTCTATTTGCCCCCACCAAGATACACACTGAGTACTTGAGGATCTAGATCACTGGATGATCCATGCTGACATTCTCCTTATAAAGACAGTGGTTATAAAGTGGTTTGGGAATATTAAAGGCCTGGGTTCAAAGCCTATTTCTGTCATGTATTCGCTTTGTAGCAAGTGATTAGCTTTTCTGAGCCTCAGTTTCTTCATTTGTAACATGAGGATAATATCTGTAGCACCAATCTCTCAAGGTTGTCGTAAGGATTCTGAAGCATACTATACGATATGTGAGGCACTTTGCAAATGTCAGAGTACTTTATAAACATCAGTTATCACAAACAAAACAGAAGACAAGAAAAGTTGTAGCTAAATGGAAGGAGGGGTGAATAATGGACTTGGCAGAATTGGTTTCAACCCATTTCCAGAGACAACCTGAAGAAATATCATTTTAGTTGATTACATCCCATTTTGAGGTGGGGGGGATGCAAATGGGCAAATATGCATGATAAACAGAAGAGAGGGCCCTCACAACTCCAGGGGATCAGGAGGTAGAAATGAAGAGGGAGGGAGGGAGGGAGGGAGGGAGGCAGGCGAATTTCTAGGGGTATGCAACTGCCTGGGTAAACACATACAGAGGAGAGATGGAATGCAGAGTTGGGAGAACAAATATGTAGGCCATTCTGACGAAAACAGAAGAGTTTATAGAGAGGAATGATTTGGAACAAGCCCAGAAAGTGAGACTGGAGACACACTTCATAGCGTGTCTTTAAATAGCTGAGGAGTTTGTATTTCATCCGAGGGAGCTACTGTGACCTGTGCTTAGGAAGACCATTTCTGCCGATGGGTGGATCAGAGGCGAAGTATAAAAGCATTTAGAAGGCCAGTGAGAGGTGAGGAGGGTCTAGAGTGGTGAATACAGAGAAGGCATATGTTCATAAAGGTTGTGGAGGTAGAATTGATGGGATAACCTGGAGAGGGAAGGGAAAGGGCCTTAGAGGGACACCAGTAGTTAAGAACACTGAAAATGATCTAGCCGAGAAGGGTTGATCAGAGTGCGGAGATGGAGTGGTGTCACCAAAGTGGAAGGAGGAAAGAGTTTCCAGAAAGGACGGTAAGATCTCTAGAGAAAGTACAAGAGTGAGGGTCATCGGCCGAACAATTAAGACACTGTGGATGACCTTGGAGAGGACAGTTCAGTAAAATGCTGAGCTGGAAACTATTTGGAGAAGTGAGTGGGAGATGAAAAAGGGTAGGCAACAACTTTCGGTGACTTTTTTCTGTGAAAAGAACATTCATAATGAATTGAGTCAGTCTATTTCAGAGTAGGGAGACATTTCAAAAGAACTCGACAAGAGAGGACTGAGCGCGTTGCAGTGGCTGGAGCACTAGACTGGGAGTCCCAAAGATTCCCACAGTTCTCTCATGTATGAAATAAGGGAGTCAGACTTCTTGGCCTTTAAGCTTCTTTCTAGCTCTAAACATATGATCATGTGTTCCCAAGAGCCTCCCAACTGAGATCTTGAGATCCTTGGTTAACTTCAGTGCCAACCAAGGTTGCTAAAGCTAGGTTGAAGTGAGTACGATGGCAAAAACTAGGCTGAAAAATACAGTTTAAAGTCAAGAACTGAAAGCTATCAAAAGCTTATCAACTCCTTAGAAGCCTATTGCTTATATGCTCATTCTCTTTAAAAAAAGAGTTAGGAGGGTGTAGGTAGACCTGGCAAGTAGTACCAAATGATAGCCTAATACCTAGGAAGCAATTGTTTCCTAACATGGGAGTGATTTTTTTCAATCCTTACTTTCTGTCTGACAAAAAGGCAAGGGTTAGATAAATGGGGTTAAGTGACTTGCCCAGGGTCACACAGCCAGGAAATGACAGTGGCCAAATTTGAATCCAGGACCTCCTGATTCCAGTACTCTATCCACTGTGATACCTAGCTGCCCCTACGGGGGAGTCACTTGGAATCGTCCATGGGTAGTAAAGTACAGCCTTCCTACAGGCACTCTTAGAATCATTGATTAATTAGAGGGCACATATTGAATAATAAAGGCTGACATTTATACAGCCCCTTCAAGTTGGCAAAGTGTTTAAATAACATTTAAGATTTAAAATAACTGAGAAAACACTCTGTGCTCCCAGTTTAAACAAGTTATCAATTCTGAAAACAGGGATGGTGTGGCCACTGGAGTTTGTTTATGGTATACATTTGGGTATATCCACATAGGTTTTATGCATTATTCCTGCAATAGTGGCCTGGTTAGGAGACTCCTCACAGAGTCAGGAAGACCAAGATTTGAGTCCTGCCTCTGATCTCTAGCTATGGAACCATGATCAAGTGATTTCACTCTTGAACACCTCTGCCTTCCCCGCTGGTGTTGTTATTAGTGGATGAGTTGTTGGTTTGCATTGCTGAAAGGAGTTTCCACACCAAGAGGTCCCACATGAAATCACAGGACAAGACGATACTCCACAATCTTTGTAACATCCCCGGGAGGTACAGTAGAGGGGAAACCCTAACGTGATTGTCGAAGTCAGGAAGGTCAGTCTGACACAACTGACCAACAGATCCTAACTCGAATGCTTCTTAGTTGAGTAACCCAGTCATTTCATGTCTGAGCCTGAGTTTCATGATTGGTAAAATGAGGAACAGAGAGAATACCGGGAGTCTCTCCCTGAGTAAGGCTATTGTAAGGCTCAAGTGAGATAATGGACCTTACACACTTTGGCAACTTGAAGGGGCTGTATAAATGTTAGCCCTTCTTATTACATAGACAGAGGAGAGAGGAGAAATTCAGGCCCAGATAAGTGGCAGCCCAGGCTCTCCTTGGGTCGTTAAGCCACCTGCGCTCTCTGCCTTTGGAGCTAGTGACTCTCTGATGGGGTGTGAGGAAGATCCCTGCTACTGGCATGTGCTCAAGGAATCCAGCTTGAAGACAAGCAGTCCAGGCCTAGGGATGGTTGGCCTTGCCGTGATTTGTCCAGGCCGCTTCTGGGAGGACTTCCTCCTTGGAGTCTTCTTCAAGAGCCAGGCTTAAAAGCCCTGCACATATAGGTGCCTAGTAACTGGTGGGTGAGTGTTCGGTGAATAATTTGGAGAGTGGACAGGAGGCTAAAATTATGTCATTTAAACTGTGCTTAGAACAGAGCCCTAACTGTTCAATACTGCTGCAGTTGAAGGGCTTGTTATATATAGGATTTGGGGTCACAGAGTTTCTGGGTTCAAATTCTGCCTCTGATACTTTCTGTGTGTACGACTCTGGGCACGTCGCTTCCCCTCCCTCGGCCACAGTTCATCCTCTCTAAATGTAGGGGGTTGGACAAGACGGCCTCTGAAGTGCCTGTAACGAATGGCCATTCCAGCTGTAAACCTTAAAATCCGGCCTAAGCTTTGGGGTCGCCAAACCACACGAGCTAGAGCTTTTTCATAGCCACTTCACAGATTGCCCACGGCTTTATTAGTCATGGGCCCACTCGGATAACATTTCAATGGGTAACCTATTAAAGGAAATGAAATGAGCTTTCAGAATGATTCTACGAATTAGAATTTAATACATAATACCAACTACCTCCAAACGTTGAAAAGAAAAAGAAAAACAGACATTTTCTTAGACGGGAAATACCAGGCATGGGAACAAACGTTGGGGTTCCCACTGAATGGAATTTGAAGCCAGTGTCCTCTTCACTGTATCACTCTCCTAAGAAGCTACATTTCACACAGCTATGTCAACCTCCAAAATCCCAGGAACTCCAAAAATGTGGTTTCACTCTTACCATAAAGTCGTCCATGTATGAGTGAAGTCCTTTGTTTGGACTGGCAACTTTGAAGCCCACAATTTGAACTCTGATTCACTTTGAACATTTTAACAAGGTTGAAATTCCAAGTCTGCCAGGGTAAGACCCCTGCCCCTTTCCCCTGGAAGAAAGTGAAACTGAACATTACTCCCTAGAGGGTTCAAACCCAGGCACATTAGTCATAAAATGGGAGTCACTAGAGCACAGGTCAGGTTTCTGACTGTCTCGTTGGTTAGATGAGGGGATAAGTTTCCTAAAATTTACCAACCGTGTGCTGTGGTTGTAGGCTGGAAAAAACTGGGCTCCTGGTCCAGTGACCTTGGAAACATCACTGAGGGCAGCTAGGTAATGCTGCGGCGGATAGAGTCCTGGGCCTGGACTCAGAAGACTCATCATCTTGAGCTCAGATCTGGCATCTGACACTTCCTAGCTTTGTGATCCTGGGCCAGTTCCTTAACCCTGTCTGCCCGAGTTTCCTCATCTGTAAAATGGGCTAGAGGAGGAAATGGCACACCCCTCCAGTCTCTCTGCTAAAAAAAAAAAAACAAAAAACAACAAATGGGGTCACAGAGTCAGATGCAACTGAACAACAATAAATCTCTCCGAGTTTCCTTTGCCTCACCTGTAATGTGGGGATATTCATGGTAGCGGTGAGGATCAGCTTTTGAAAACTGGGGTTTAGCTACTGCTCAGGGCAAAGGAGAGCATAAGGAAGATGGGAGGCAAAAATAACATTTGAGAATTAAGGCCCAGGGAAGGATATTCTCTATGAGCCAGCATGGCAGCCCTTCTTTGTCTTTTGCATGGCGTGAGTCACCAGTGTGATTCAGTCCATACTCTACAGTAAACGTGCCTCTTTCACATGTTCTTCGAGTCGGGAGTGGGGAGGCAGAAAAAGGCCCGAGTCTAAATCTTGGCTCCACCACTTATTCCTGGGTGATGTGGGATCGGGATGTCCATTGCCTTTCTCTCAGCTTCACCTTCCTTGTATGCAAAATGAATGAATTGGACTCAGGCAATCTCTAAAGTCCTTTTCAGCTCAAAATCCCATAATCTTCTTAATGGATCTGGGTCTGGAATTCCAGCTCTGTTCCCTATTAGCTGTGGGACAGAGCGAGTCACTTCCTCTATTTGGACCTTGCTCTTCTCCTCTGTCAAATGAGTTACCAACTTTATTGGACTTGAATAGAAACGGGGGCCATTCCCCTTGGGAATGTCGTGGGTCCCAGGTGGCCCGTGGGCACACCTAGAGCACAGCTCTACCACCTTTTTTGGTGTCACGGACCTGTGGCAGGCTAGTGACATTCTTTTCAGAATAATGTTTTTGTTTTTAAACAATTGAAGGGAAACGTTAAATTTTGGTTCGATTTTAGTGAAAATTTTTCCCCTTCCATGTTTATGGGCCCCTGAAATCTAGCCGTCCACTCAAAATGAAGAACTTTTTGCCTAGATAATCTCTAAGGTCCCTTCTATTAGGAAATACTCTGATCCTAAAGGGATTTGCATATATAATGGCCAGAGTCTGATCCATTGTCCAGTATATCCTGACTTTTTTGCATTCGGGGCAATGTTACTGTCAAAGACAATAATTCAAGCTTTAATTCTATAGTAAGGATGGCTACGTTGGGGGTGGAGAGATAGACAGACAGATAGACAGACAGAGACAGAGAATATCAGAATTTATATTTCCCAACTCACAGAGTGCTTATGAAGGAAACACTCTAAATCTTGAAGTACTTGTGAGTTGAGAAGAATGGGCACTATTCTCCTCATTTGACAGATGAGTAAAACTGAGGCTCAAAGACAGGCAATCACTTGACTCTAATCAAACACATAGCACAGGGCACAATCAAGGCTTGAAATGCCTGACAATGCAACCCCAAGGCCGGGGCTTCTTTACCTCCTCTTTGTCGGTAGCTGGTGTCCGTTTTTTAGGTCTGCTTTTCTCCCATTCTTATCTACATAAATAGTAAAATGTCAAAGAATTCTAATTTATATGGGGACATAAATATCCAAATATACACCAGGTACCATGAGAACCAGTCAAGAAGAGAACCGATCCTGTCAGGAAGACATGAGTAAGTCCTGCTTCTGGAACATACCGGTTATATGATCCTAGGGAAATTGCTAACCATAAGTTAGAGCTGAATTGCTGTTCTGAATCATTGAGTTACTCATACCAAGAGTACCCTAGACCAGTGATGGGCAAACTCTTGAAAGAGGGGGCCAAAGGAAAGGAAATGCTCCTCTGTCAGTCTGTTTCTAAGGCAACTCTTTCCAAGTTTCATTGTGTTGCATTCGTCAGATTAGGAACAATGTCCCGGGGCCTGATAGAACATTTCAGGGGGCCGCATTTGGCCCGTGGGCCGTAGTTTGCCCATCACTGCCCTACACCCTTAAAATCACAGATCTGGCCCATCTGCATATTGGCTGGGCAGTTGGCATTCTATGTGGACATTAACAGCTGCTATATCTATTCCATGTGCATAAATACACACAGTTCCCTCTCTCCAGCTAAGGGGATATTAGTTTAAGTTTCAGGACGCTCAATTTTGGAAGCTTTTAAAAAAGTTTTTAGCCGGGTGTTATTTTGTTCTCTTTCTCTCCTCGTTTGAGATAAAAACAGGTTTGAAAGAAATGCGACTGTTACATTCTTTGCATCCACATTTATTGTCGGTTCCGTATATGTGTCCCTGCGCTAAAGAGTCAAATTCTGTCTTGGTTCAATTGCTTTGATCTAGTGATTAGGTATTTCTCCTTTAAAATATGGCAACAAGACTTTTCTTTTTACAAAAGAAACTATCTCACTGAGAGTAACCCATGGATCCTTTTAAAAAGCAAGCTTAGAACAGCAATGTGCCAGTTTGTGTGCCCAGTGTTTAGATGTTTCTCAGTCGGGCATCCAACTCTTCGTGACCCCATTTGGGATTTTCTTGGCTGAGAAACTGGAGTGGTTTGCCATTTTCTTCTGTAGCTCCTCTTACAGGCAAGGAAACTCGGGCAAACAGGGTTAAGTGATTTCCCTGGGGGTCACACATCTAGTAAGTGTCTGAGTCCAGATTTGAACTCAAGAAACTGAGTTCCTGACTCCAGACCCAGCACTCTGTCCACTGTGCCACCTAGCTTTTACGTACAGTCCTTGCCTGTTCTTTAATGGATGTGGAAATGCTCATTTCATTTGAGGTTGAGAATTAAAGTAAAGTAGAAAATGATTTCAGAGAAAGAGTTTTGGATGTAGCTCGCCTTTGTTAGGCCTTTTGGACTAGCACAGATGGGGTTGAGGGGGAGGAAGAAAAAAATGCTGGATGATTGAAAAAAGATGTAATTACAAAGCATTATTAAGCACCTACTATGTTTTAGAACTTGCGCTAAGAGCTCAGGATACAAAGGCAAAAATGAAATATTCCATTGGGAGACAACGTTTGTGTATACACTTCCACAGTTAAATGCAAACAAATGCCAGGTAGAGTCTTTGGAGGTTGCTTGAGGGTTGCCAAGGTTAATGGCTAGCAGTAACAGCTATTATTTTTGTAGTGCTCAAAGACTGTCTGGGTACTACACTTTGTTATCTCATTTGAGCTTCATGACGACTCTATCATGTAAGGTGTTATTATTAGCCCCACTTTTTAGATGCAGACATTCTGAGTCAGGCAAATGAGGTGATTGGCCCAGGATCAGTCATAATTGCTCGAAGTGGAATTTGAACATAAATCCACGTGATTCTAGTGTCCAACACATTGTCCCCTGTATCTCATTTTCCCGTTCCTAATCTGTAAAATGGGAATGATAATTGGCGTCCTACCTCACAGAATTGTTTTAAGAAATAGCTTTGCAAGTCATCTTGCCTGGGTTACTTGGAGTTATTTAATGTCTGTAGGCCTCAGTCCTTTCCTCCGTCAAAATAGAAGGGATTAGACTCTCTATAAGGTCTCTTCCAGTTCTAGGCGATGTCTTCTTACGATCTCAAAATCCCATTTTTTCTTTTCTCTTTTAGAATTCTTCAAAGAGCTACTTGAAAATGCTGAAAAATCCTTGAATGACATGTTTGTCCGGACCTACGGTCGCTTATATATGCAGAATTCCGAGCTCTTTAAGGATCTCTTCGTGGAACTGAAGCGATACTATGTGGGAGGCAATGTGAACCTGGAAGAAATGCTCAATGACTTCTGGGCCCGCCTTCTGGAGCGAATGTTTCGCCTTGTGAACCCCCAACACCATTTTACAGATGAGTATTTGGAATGTGTGAGCAAGTACACAGAGCAGCTGAAGCCCTTTGGGGATGTACCACGGAAACTCAAGTTACAGGTGACTCGGGCCTTTGTCGCTGCCCGGACATTTGCCCAAGGTCTGGCCGTTGCAAGGGATGTTATCAACAAAGTGTCTGTGGTAAGCTCATGATCTTGTGTCATCTGGGGTCCTGGTGTATAAATAGGCACATCTGAGACAGGAGAATAACTTTTGGGACTCATTTCGGGAGGTGGATAGCATTTTTTGCCATAAGCTCCTCAGAACCCTCCTGGATCATTGTTTTGCTGAGAGTAGCTAAGTCTGTCACAGTTTGACCATTCCACAATATTGCTGTTAACTATGTACAATGTTCTCATAGTTCTGCTTATCTCACTCTGTATCTGTTCATGTAGGTCCTTTCAGTTCTTTCTGAAATCATCCTGTTCATCATTCCTTACAGCACAATAGTACCCCATCACCATTATATACCACAATTTGTTCAGCCATTCCCTAGTTGATGGACATCCTTTCAGTTTCCAATTCCTTGCCACCACAAAGAGAGCAGCTATGAATATTTTTGTACAAACAAGTCTTTTCCCCTTTTTTATTATCTCTTTGGGATATAGATTCAGTAGTGGCATTACCGGATTAAAGGGTATGCACAGTTTTATAGCCCTTTGGGCATGGTTCCAAATTGCCCTCCAGAGTGGTTGGATCAATTCACAACTCCACCAACAATGCATTATTGTCCCAATTTTGCCACGTCTCCTCCAACATTTATTACTTTCTTTTACTGCCATATTGACCAATCTAATAGGTGTGAGGTCGTGTCTCAGGATTGTTTTAATTTGCATTTATCTAATCATGAGGGATTTAGGACATTTTTTCATATGATTATTGTTAACTTTGATTTCTTCATCTGAAAACTGCTTGTTCATATCCTTTAACCATTTGTTAATTGGGGAATGGCTTGCATTCTTATAAATTTGTCTTTGTTCTCTATAGATTTGAGAAATGAGACCTTTATCAGAGAAATTTGTTATAAATTTTTTCCAACTTTGTTGTTTCCCTTCTAATCTTGATTACATTGATTTTGTTTGTGCAAACCCCTTTTAATTTATAATAGTCAAAATTAATCATTTTATATCTTGTAATATTTTCTATCTCTTGTTTAATCATAAATTCTTCCCTTCTACACATATCTGACAGTTAACTACTCTATGTTCCCCTAATTTACTTATAGCATCACCCTTTATGTCTAAATCACATGCCCATTTTGACTGTATCTTGGTACATGGTGTGAAATATTGGTATATAACTAATTTTTTGCCAATTTCCAACGGTTTTTGTCAAATAGTGAGTCCTTATCCCCAGAATTGGGATCTTTGGGTTTATCAAACACTAGACTGCTAAGGTCATTTACTCTTACTCTATTCCCTTGATCCACCAACCTATATTCTTAGCTAGTACCAGATTGTCTTGATGATTTATAGTACAGACTGAGATCTGTTATTACTAGACCACCATCCTTTCCATTTTTTTCATTAATTCCCTTGATATTCTTGGTCTTGTGTTCTTCCAGAGGAATTTTGTTATTATTTTCTCTAGTTCTATAAAATAGGGTTTTTTGGTAGTTTGGCATGGCACTGAATAAGTAAATTAACTTAGGGAGAATTGTCATTTTAAAAATTACATTAGCTCTGCCTACCCATGAGCAATTAATGTTTTTCCAGTTGTTTAGATCTAACTTTATTTGTGTGAAAAGCATTCATACAGTTCCTGTGCTTGTCTTGTCAAGTAGATTCTCAAGTATTTTATATTGTCTAGAGCAGTGATGGGCAAACTTTTTAAAGAGTGGGCCAAAGGAAAGGAAATCCTCATCTGTCGGTCTGTTTCTAAGGCAACTCTTTCAAAGTTTCATTGTATTGTATCCTACTCATTGTATTCATCAGATTAGGAATAATGTCTCAGCTAGACAGAACATTACAGCCCCCCCCCCCAATCTGGACCGCAGGCTGTAGTTTGCCCATCACTGGTCTAGAGTGATTTTAAATGGAGTTTCTCTTTCTAACTCCCGCTGCTGAGTTTTGTTGGGAAAATATAGAAATGCTGATGAGTTATGTGGGTTTATTTTGTACCCTGCAACTTTACTAAAGTTGTGCATTATTTCCACTAGCCTTTTAGTTGATTTTCTGGGGTTCTTTAAGTATACCATCATATCATCTGCAAAGAGTGCTAGTTTAGTCTCCTCATTGCCTACTTTAATCCTTTCAATTTCTTTTTCTTCTCTTATTGCTAAAGCTAACACTTACAGTACAATATTAAATAATAGAGGTGATAGTGGTCATCCTTGCTTCACTGTGGGGCTTCTTTAAGCTTTTTTCCTAATCCCCATCAAAATTCAATGGGCCTGGTCAACTAGGTAGCACGAGACCTAGAGGAATCAGCTAGAGATGAGATCATAGATTCAAATCAAGCTTCAGATGCTTGTTAGCTGCATGATACTGGGTAAGTCACTTAATTGCCCTAGCTCATACTACTCTCCTGCCTTGGAACTCAATACATAGTGTGGATACTAAGATGGAGGGTAAGGGCTTTATTTTTTAAAAATCCATTTCTAGCTAAATTCCAGGTGCTACCAATCAAGAACACAGGTGAATCAACTTAAGTTCAGTTCAAACCAAATGCTTGACATCTGGGGACCACTGGGCCTAAACTTCTTGTTATTGGATTTTTTCCTTCTCTCCTTTCTCCTCTCTCTTCTGAAGAGAAAGAAAAGATTGAAGAGGAGAGGGGAGAAATAAGAGAGAGATAGAAGAGGAGAAAAAGAAACCGAAAGAGGATATTAGAGAGATGGAGAAAGTAGAAGAGGAAGAAGAAATAGAGAGAGGAGAAAGAAAAGGAAAAGAAAGAAGAAATAGAGAGGACAGACAGGACAAATAAGAAGTGGAGAGGAGAGAAAAGAGAAACAGAGAGACAGAGATGGGAGAAATGAAAGGTAGAAAGGTAAGAGAGAGGATAAAAGAATGATAGAAAAAAGATGGAGAAATAAGAAATAGAGGGGGAGAAATAAGAGGTAGAAAGATAGACAAGGAGAAAAGAAAAAAGAAATAGTAGAGGGATGGGAGAGGAGAAAAGAGAAACAGACAGAGGATAAAGAGAGGAGAGAGACAAAGAGGAGGAATAAGAGGGAGAAAAAAAGAGTAAAGACAAACGTAGACAGAGAGAGAACAAAGGAAAAGTAGAAAGGAGAGAAGGGGGAAATACAATGGGGAGACACCAAGAGATAGGAGAAATGAGAGGTAGAGAGGAAAGAGAGGCTAAAGGGGTGATGAAAGAGAGATGGAGGAGAGAGGAAAAAAGAA